>NC_086446.1:123089352-123400424 GCF_028390025.1 Pseudophryne corroboree
AAATAGAATGTTGAGAGTTCTAGGATTCCAAAATAGAATGTTGAGAGCTCTAGAATTCCAAAATAGAATGTTGAGAGTTCTAGGATTCCAAAATAGAATGTTGGGAGTTCTAGAATTCCAAATAGAATGTTGGGAGTTCTAGAATTCTAAAATAGAATGTTGGTGTTGCAGAATTCCAAAATAGAATGTTGGGAGTTCTAGAATTCCAAAATAGAATGTTGGGAGTTCTAGAATTCCAAAATAGAATGTTGAGAGTTCTAGGATTCCAAAATAGAATGTTGGGAGTTCTAGAATTCTAAAATAGAATGTTGGTGTTGCAGAATTCCAAAATAGAATGTTGGGAGTTCTAGAAATCAAAATAGAATGTTGAGAGTTCTAGGATTCCAAAATAGAATGTTGAGAGCTCTAGAATTCCAAAATAGAATGTTGAGAGTTCTAGGATTCCAAAATAGAATGTTGGGAGTTCTAGAATTCCAAATAGAATGTTGGGAGTTCTAGAATTCTAAAATAGAATGTTGGTGTTGCAGAATTCCAAAATAGAATGTTGGGAGTTCTAGAATTCCAAAATAGAATGTTGGGAGTTCTAGAATTCCAAAATAGAATGTTGAGAGTTCTAGGATTCCAAAATAGAATGTTGGGAGTTCTAGAATTCTAAAATAGAATTTTGGTGTTGCAGAATTACAAAATAGAATGTTGGTGTTGCAGAATTCCAAAATAGAATGTTGGGAGTTCTAGAATTCTAAAATAGAATGTTGAGAGTTCTAGGATTCGAAAATAGAATGTTGGGAGTTCTAGAATTCTAAAATAGAATGTTAGTGTTGCAGAATTCAAAAATAGAATGTTGGGAGTTCTAGGATTCCAAAATAGAATGTTGGGAGTTCTAGAATTCCAAAATAGAATGTTGAGAGTTCTAGGATTCCAAAATAGAATGTTGGGAGTTTTAGAATTCTAAAATAGAATGTTGGTGTTGTAGAATTCCAAAATAGAATGTTGAGCGTTCTAGGATTCCAAAATAGAATGTTGGGAGTTCTAGAATTCTAAAATAGAATGTTGGTGTTGCAGAATAACAAAATAGAATGTTGGGAGTTCTAGAATTCCAAAATAGAATGTTGAGAGTTCTAGGATTCCAAAATAGAATGTTGAGAGTTCTAGGATTCCAAAATAGAATGTTGGGAGTTCTAGAATTCTAAAATAGAATGTTGGTGTTGCAGAATGCCAAAATAGAATGTTGGGAGTTCTAGAATTCCAAAATAGAATGTTGAGAGTTCTAGGATTCCAAAATATAATGTTGAGAGTTCTAGGATTCCAAAATAGAATGTTGGGAGTTCTATAATTCTAAAATAGAATGTTGGTGTTGCAGAATTCCAAAATAGAATGTTGGGAGTTCTAGAATTCCAAAACAGAATATTGAGCGTTCTAGGATTCCAAAATAGAATGTTGGGAGTTCTAGAATTCTAAAAAAGAATGTTAAGAGTTCTAGGATTCCAAAATAGAATGTTGGCAGTTCTAGAATTCTAAAATAGAATGTTGAGAGTTCTAGGATTCCAAAATAGAATGTTGGCAGTTCTAGAATTCTAAAATAGAATGTTGATGTTGCAGAATTCCAAAATAGAATGTTGGGAGTTCTAGAATTCAAACATAGAATGTTGAGAGTTCTTTGATTCCAAAATAGAATGTTGGGAGTTCTAGAATTCTAAAAAAGAATGTTAAGAGTTCTAGGATTCCAAAATAGAATGTTGGCAGTTCTAGAATTCTAAAATAGAATGTTGGTGTTGCAGAATTCCAAAATAGAATGTTGGGAGTTCTAGAATTCCAAAATAGAATGTTGAGAGTTCTAGGATTCCAACATAGAATGTTGGCAGTTCTAGAATTCTAAAATAGAATGTTGGTGTTGCAGAATAACAAAATAGAATGTTGGGAGTTCTAGAATTCTAAAATAGAATGTTGGTGTTGCAGAATTCCAAAATAGAATGTTGGGAGTTCTAGAATTCTAAAATAGCATGTTGGTGTTGCAGAATTCCAAAATAGAATGTTGGGAGTTCTAGAATTCTAAAAAAGAATCTTAAGAGTTCTAGGATTCCAAAATAGAATGTTGGCAGTTCTAGAATTCTAAAATAGAATGTTGGTGTTGCAGAATTCCAAAATAGAATGTTGGGAGTTCTAGAATTCCAAAATAGAATGTTGAGAGTTCTAGGTTTCCAAAATAGAATGTTGGGAGTTCTAGAATTCTAAAATAGAATGTTGGTGTTGCAGTATTCCAAAATAGAATGTTGGGAGTTCTAGAATTCCAAAATAGAATGTTGAGAGTTCTAGGATTCCAAAATAGAATGTTGGGAGTTCTAGAATTCTAAAATTGAATGTTAAGAGTTCTAGGATTCCAAAATAGAATGTTGGCAGTTCTAGAATTCTAAAATAGAATGTTGGTGTTGCAGAATAACAAAATAGAATGTTGGGAGTTCTAGAATTCCAAAATAGAATGTTGAGAGTTCTAGGATTCCAAAATAGAATGTTGAGAGTTCTAGGATTCCAAAATAGAATGTTGGGAGTTCTAGAATTCTAAAATAGAATGTTGGTGTTGCAGAATTCCAAAATAGAATGTTGGGAGTTCTAGAATTCCAAAATAGAATCTTGAGAGTTCTAGGATTCCAATATAGAATGTTGGGAGTTCTAGAATTCTAAAATAGAATGTTGGTGTTGCAGTATTCCAAAATAGAATGATGGGAGTTCTAGATTTCCAAAATAGAATGTTGAGAGTTCTAGGATTCCAAAATAGAATGTTGGGAGTTCTAGAATTCCAAAATAGAATGTTGAGAGTTCTAGGATTCCAAAATAGAATGTTGGGAGTTCTAGAATTCAAAAATAGAATGTTGGTGTTGTAGAATTCCAAAATAGAATGTTGAGCATTCTAGGATTCCAAAATAGAATGTTGGGAGTTCTAGAATTCTAAAATAGAATGTTAAGAGTTCTAGGATTCCAAAATAGAATGTTGGCAGTTCTAGAATTCTAAAATAGAATGTTGGTGTTGCAGAATAACAAAATAGAATGTTGGGAGTTCTAGAATTCCAAAATAGAATGTTGAGAGTTCTAGGATTCCAAAATAGAATGTTGGGAGTTCTAGAATTCTAAAATAGAATGTTAAGAGTTCTAGGATTCCAAAATAGAATGTTGGCAGTTCTAGAATTCTAAAATAGAATGTTGGTGTTGCAGAATAACAAAATAGAATGTTGAGAGTTCTAGAATTCCAAAATAGAATGTTGAGAGTTCTAGGATTCCAAAATAGAATGTTGAGAACTCTAGAATTCCAAAATAGAATGTTGAGAGTTCTAGGATTCCAAAATAGAATGTTGGGAGTTCTAGAATTCTAAAATAGAATGTTGGTGTTGCAGAATTCCAAAATAGAATGTTGGGAGTTCTAGAATTCCAAAATAGAATGTTGAGTGTTCTATGATTCCAAAATAGAATGTTGGGAGTTCTAGAATTCTAAAAAAGAATGTTAAGAGTTCTAGGATTCCAAAATAGAATGTTGCCAGTTCTAGAATTCTAAAATAGAATGTTGGTGTTGCAGAATTCCAAAATAGAATGTTGGGAGTTCTAGAATTCCAAAATAGAATGTTGAGAGTTCTAGGATTCCAAAATAGAATGTTCGGAGTTCTAGAATTCTAAAATAGAATGTTGGTGTTGCAGAAATACCAAAATAGAATGTTGGGAGTTCTAGAATTCCAAAATAGAATGTTGAGAGTTCTAGGATTCCAAAATAGAATGTTGGGAGTTCTAGAATTCTAAAAAAGTATGTTAAGAGTTCTAGGATTCCAAAATAGAATGTTGGCAGTTCTAGAATTCTAAAATAGAATGTTGGTGTTGCAGAATTCCAAAGTAGAATGTTGGGAGTTCTAGAATTCCAAAATAGAATGTTGAGAGTTCTAGGATTCCAAAATAGAATGTTGGGAGTTCTAGAATTCTAAAATAGAATGTTGGTGTTGCAGAATTCCAAAATAGAATGTTGGGAGTTCTAGAATTCCAAAATAGAATGTTGAGAGTTCTAGGATTCCAAAATAGAATGTTGAGATCTCTAGAATTCCAAAATAGAATGTTGAGAGTTCTAGGATTCCAAAATAGAATGTTGGGAGTTCTAGAATTCCAAAATAGAATGTTGAGAGTTCTAGGATTCCAAAATAGAATGTTGAGAGCTCTAGAATTCCAAAATAGAATGTTGAGAGTTCTAGGATTCCAAAATAGAATGTTGGTGTTGCAGAATTCCAAAATAGAATGTTGGGAGTTCTAGAATTCCAAAATAGAATGTTGGGAGTTCTAGAATTCCAAAATAGAATGTTGAGAGTTCTAGGATTCCAAAATAGAATGATGGGAGTTCTAGAATTCTAAAATAGAATGTTGGTGTTGCAGAATTCCAAAATAGAATGTTGGGAGTTCTAGAATTCCAAAATAGAATGTTGAGAGTTCTAGGATTCCAAAATAGAATGTTGAGAGCTCTAGAATTCCAAAATAGAATGTTGAGAGTTCTAGGATTCCAAAATAGAATGTTGGCAGTTCTAGAATTCTAAAATAGAATGTTGGTGTTGCAGAATTCCAAAATAGAATGTTGTGAGTTTTAGGAATCCAAAATAGAATGTTGGGAGTTCTAGAATTCCAAAATAGAATGTTGAGAGTTCTAGGATTCCAAAATAGAATGTTGGGAGTTCTAGAATTCTAAAATAGAATGTTGAGAGTTCTAGGATTCCAAAATAGAATGTTGGGAGTTCTAGAATTCTAAAATAGAATGTTGGTGTTGTAGAATTCCAAAATAGAATGTTGAGCGTTCTAGGATTCCAAAATAGAATGTTGGGAGTTCTAGAATTCTAAAATAGAATGTTAAGAGTTCTAGGATTCCAAAATAGAATGTTGGCAGGTCTAGAATTCTAAAATAGAATGTTGGTGTTGCAGAATAACAAAATAGAATGTTGGGAGTTCTAGAATTCCAAAATAGAATGTTGAGAGTTCTAGGATTCCAAAATAGAATGTTGGGAGTTCTAGAATTCCAAAATAGAATGTTGAGAGTTCTAGGATTCCAAAATAGAATGATGGGAGTTCTAGAATTCTAAAATAGAATGTTGGTGTTGCAGAATTCCAAAATAGAATGTTGGGAGTTCTAGAAATCAAAATAGAATGTTGAGAGTTCTAGGATTCCAAAATAGAATGTTGAGAGCTCTAGAATTCCAAAATAGAATGTTGAGAGTTCTAGGATTCCAAAATAGAATGTTGGGAGTTCTAGAATTCCAAATAGAATGTTGGGAGTTCTAGAATTCTAAAATAGAATGTTGGTGTTGCAGAATTCCAAAATAGAATGTTGGGAGTTCTAGAATTCCAAAATAGAATGTTGGGAGTTCTAGAATTCCAAAATAGAATGTTGAGAGTTCTAGGATTCCAAAATAGAATGTTGGGAGTTCTAGAATTCTAAAATAGAATTTTGGTGTTGCAGAATTACAAAATAGAATGTTGGTGTTGCAGAATTCCAAAATAGAATGTTGGGAGTTCTAGAATTCTAAAATAGAATGTTGAGAGTTCTAGGATTCGAAAATAGAATGTTGGGAGTTCTAGAATTCTAAAATAGAATGTTAGTGTTGCAGAATTCAAAAATAGAATGTTGGGAGTTCTAGGATTCCAAAATAGAATGTTGGGAGTTCTAGAATTCCAAAATAGAATGTTGAGAGTTCTAGGATTCCAAAATAGAATGTTGGGAGTTTTAGAATTCTAAAATAGAATGTTGGTGTTGTAGAATTCCAAAATAGAATGTTGAGCGTTCTAGGATTCCAAAATAGAATGTTGGGAGTTCTAGAATTCTAAAATAGAATGTTGGTGTTGCAGAATAACAAAATAGAATGTTGGGAGTTCTAGAATTCCAAAATAGAATGTTGAGAGTTCTAGGATTCCAAAATAGAATGTTGAGAGTTCTAGGATTCCAAAATAGAATGTTGGGAGTTCTAGAATTCTAAAATAGAATGTTGGTGTTGCAGAATGCCAAAATAGAATGTTGGGAGTTCTAGAATTCCAAAATAGAATGTTGAGAGTTCTAGGATTCCAAAATATAATGTTGAGAGTTCTAGGATTCCAAAATAGAATGTTGGGAGTTCTATAATTCTAAAATAGAATGTTGGTGTTGCAGAATTCCAAAATAGAATGTTGGGAGTTCTAGAATTCCAAAACAGAATATTGAGCGTTCTAGGATTCCAAAATAGAATGTTGGGAGTTCTAGAATTCTAAAAAAGAATGTTAAGAGTTCTAGGATTCCAAAATAGAATGTTGGCAGTTCTAGAATTCTAAAATAGAATGTTGAGAGTTCTAGGATTCCAAAATAGAATGTTGGCAGTTCTAGAATTCTAAAATAGAATGTTGATGTTGCAGAATTCCAAAATAGAATGTTGGGAGTTCTAGAATTCAAACATAGAATGTTGAGAGTTCTTTGATTCCAAAATAGAATGTTGGGAGTTCTAGAATTCTAAAAAAGAATGTTAAGAGTTCTAGGATTCCAAAATAGAATGTTGGCAGTTCTAGAATTCTAAAATAGAATGTTGGTGTTGCAGAATTCCAAAATAGAATGTTGGGAGTTCTAGAATTCCAAAATAGAATGTTGAGAGTTCTAGGATTCCAAAATAGAATGTTGGGAGTTCTAGAATTCTAAAATAGAATGTTGAGAGTTCTAGGATTCCAAAATAGAATGTTGGGAGTTCTAGAATTCTAAAATAGAATGTTAAGAGTTCTAGGATTCCAACATAGAATGTTGGCAGTTCTAGAATTCTAAAATAGAATGTTGGTGTTGCAGAATGACAAAATAGAATGTTGGGAGTTCTAGAATTCTAAAATAGAATGTTGGTGTTGCAGAATTCCAAAATAGAATGTTGGGAGTTCTAGAATTCTAAAATAGCATGTTGGTGTTGCAGAATTCCAAAATAGAATGTTGGGAGTTCTAGAATTCTAAAAAAGAATCTTAAGAGTTCTAGGATTCCAAAATAGAATGTTGGCAGTTCTAGAATTCTAAAATAGAATGTTGGTGTTGCAGAATTCCAAAATAGAATGTTGGGAGTTCTAGAATTCCAAAATAGAATGTTGAGAGTTCTAGGTTTCCAAAATAGAATGTTGGGAGTTCTAGAATTCTAAAATAGAATGTTGGTGTTGCAGTATTCCAAAATAGAATGTTGGGAGTTCTAGAATTCCAAAATAGAATGTTGAGAGTTCTAGGATTCCAAAATAGAATGTTGGGAGTTCTAGAATTCTAAAATTGAATGTTAAGAGTTCTAGGATTCCAAAATAGAATGTTGGCAGTTCTAGAATTCTAAAATAGAATGTTGGTGTTGCAGAATAACAAAATAGAATGTTGGGAGTTCTAGAATTCCAAAATAGAATGTTGAGAGTTCTAGGATTCCAAAATAGAATGTTGAGAGTTCTAGGATTCCAAAATAGAATGTTGGGAGTTCTAGAATTCTAAAATAGAATGTTGGTGTTGCAGAATTCCAAAATAGAATGTTGGGAGTTCTAGAATTCCAAAATAGAATTTTGAGAGTTCTAGGATTCCAATATAGAATGTTGGGAGTTCTAGAATTCTAAAATAGAATGTTGGTGTTGCAGTATTCCAAAATAGAATGATGGGAGTTCTAGATTTCCAAAATAGAATGTTGAGAGTTCTAGGATTCCAAAATAGAATGTTGGGAGTTCTAGAATTCCAAAATAGAATGTTGAGAGTTCTAGGATTCCAAAATAGAATGTTGGGAGTTCTAGAATTCAAAAATAGAATGTTGGTGTTGTAGAATTCCAAAATAGAATGTTGAGCATTCTAGGATTCCAAAATAGAATGTTGGGAGTTCTAGAATTCTAAAATAGAATGTTAAGAGTTCTAGGATTCCAAAATAGAATGTTGGCAGTTCTAGAATTCTAAAATAGAATGTTGGTGTTGCAGAATAACAAAATAGAATGTTGAGAGTTCTAGAATTCCAAAATAGAATGTTGAGAGTTCTAGGATTCCAAAATAGAATGTTGGCAGTTCTAGAATTCTAAAATAGAATGTTGGTGTTGCAGAATTCCAAAATAGAATGTTGTGAGTTTTAGGAATCCAAAATAGAATGTTGGGAGTTCTAGAATTCCAAAATAGAATGTTGAGAGTTCTAGGATTCCAAAATAGAATGTTGGGAGTTCTAGAATTCTAAAATAGAATGTTGAGAGTTCTAGGATTCCAAAATAGAATGTTGGGAGTTCTAGAATTCTAAAATAGAATGTTGGTGTTGTAGAATTCCAAAATAGAATGTTGAGCGTTCTAGGATTCCAAAATAGAATGTTGGGAGTTCTAGAATTCTAAAATAGAATGTTAAGAGTTCTAGGATTCCAAAATAGAATGTTGGCAGGTCTAGAATTCTAAAATAGAATGTTGGTGTTGCAGAATAACAAAATAGAATGTTGGGAGTTCTAGAATTCCAAAATAGAATGTTGAGAGTTCTAGGATTCCAAAATAGAATGTTGGGAGTTCTAGAATTCCAAAATAGAATGTTGAGAGTTCTAGGATTCCAAAATAGAATGATGGGAGTTCTAGAATTCTAAAATAGAATGTTGGTGTTGCAGAATTCCAAAATAGAATGTTGGGAGTTCTAGAAATCAAAATAGAATGTTGAGAGTTCTAGGATTCCAAAATAGAATGTTGAGAGCTCTAGAATTCCAAAATAGAATGTTGAGAGTTCTAGGATTCCAAAATAGAATGTTGGGAGTTCTAGAATTCCAAATAGAATGTTGGGAGTTCTAGAATTCTAAAATAGAATGTTGGTGTTGCAGAATTCCAAAATAGAATGTTGGGAGTTCTAGAATTCCAAAATAGAATGTTGGGAGTTCTAGAATTCCAAAATAGAATGTTGAGAGTTCTAGGATTCCAAAATAGAATGTTGGGAGTTCTAGAATTCTAAAATAGAATGTTGGTGTTGCAGAATTCCAAAATAGAATGTTGGGAGTTCTAGAAATCAAAATAGAATGTTGAGAGTTCTAGGATTCCAAAATAGAATGTTGAGAGCTCTAGAATTCCAAAATAGAATGTTGAGAGTTCTAGGATTCCAAAATAGAATGTTGGGAGTTCTAGAATTCCAAATAGAATGTTGGGAGTTCTAGAATTCTAAAATAGAATGTTGGTGTTGCAGAATTCCAAAATAGAATGTTGGGAGTTCTAGAATTCCAAAATAGAATGTTGGGAGTTCTAGAATTCCAAAATAGAATGTTGAGAGTTCTAGGATTCCAAAATAGAATGTTGGGAGTTCTAGAATTCTAAAATAGAATTTTGGTGTTGCAGAATTACAAAATAGAATGTTGGTGTTGCAGAATTCCAAAATAGAATGTTGGGAGTTCTAGAATTCTAAAATAGAATGTTGAGAGTTCTAGGATTCGAAAATAGAATGTTGGGAGTTCTAGAATTCTAAAATAGAATGTTAGTGTTGCAGAATTCAAAAATAGAATGTTGGGAGTTCTAGGATTCCAAAATAGAATGTTGGGAGTTCTAGAATTCCAAAATAGAATGTTGAGAGTTCTAGGATTCCAAAATAGAATGTTGGGAGTTTTAGAATTCTAAAATAGAATGTTGGTGTTGTAGAATTCCAAAATAGAATGTTGAGCGTTCTAGGATTCCAAAATAGAATGTTGGGAGTTCTAGAATTCTAAAATAGAATGTTGGTGTTGCAGAATAACAAAATAGAATGTTGGGAGTTCTAGAATTCCAAAATAGAATGTTGAGAGTTCTAGGATTCCAAAATAGAATGTTGAGAGTTCTAGGATTCCAAAATAGAATGTTGGGAGTTCTAGAATTCTAAAATAGAATGTTGGTGTTGCAGAATGCCAAAATAGAATGTTGGGAGTTCTAGAATTCCAAAATAGAATGTTGAGAGTTCTAGGATTCCAAAATATAATGTTGAGAGTTCTAGGATTCCAAAATAGAATGTTGGGAGTTCTATAATTCTAAAATAGAATGTTGGTGTTGCAGAATTCCAAAATAGAATGTTGGGAGTTCTAGAATTCCAAAACAGAATATTGAGCGTTCTAGGATTCCAAAATAGAATGTTGGGAGTTCTAGAATTCTAAAAAAGAATGTTAAGAGTTCTAGGATTCCAAAATAGAATGTTGGCAGTTCTAGAATTCTAAAATAGAATGTTGAGAGTTCTAGGATTCCAAAATAGAATGTTGGCAGTTCTAGAATTCTAAAATAGAATGTTGATGTTGCAGAATTCCAAAATAGAATGTTGGGAGTTCTAGAATTCAAACATAGAATGTTGAGAGTTCTTTGATTCCAAAATAGAATGTTGGGAGTTCTAGAATTCTAAAAAAGAATGTTAAGAGTTCTAGGATTCCAAAATAGAATGTTGGCAGTTCTAGAATTCTAAAATAGAATGTTGGTGTTGCAGAATTCCAAAATAGAATGTTGGGAGTTCTAGAATTCCAAAATAGAATGTTGAGAGTTCTAGGATTCCAACATAGAATGTTGGCAGTTCTAGAATTCTAAAATAGAATGTTGGTGTTGCAGAATAACAAAATAGAATGTTGGGAGTTCTAGAATTCTAAAATAGAATGTTGGTGTTGCAGAATTCCAAAATAGAATGTTGGGAGTTCTAGAATTCTAAAATAGCATGTTGGTGTTGCAGAATTCCAAAATAGAATGTTGGGAGTTCTAGAATTCTAAAAAAGAATCTTAAGAGTTCTAGGATTCCAAAATAGAATGTTGGCAGTTCTAGAATTCTAAAATAGAATGTTGGTGTTGCAGAATTCCAAAATAGAATGTTGGGAGTTCTAGAATTCCAAAATAGAATGTTGAGAGTTCTAGGATTCCAAAATAGAATGTTGGGAGTTCTAGAATTCTAAAATTGAATGTTAAGAGTTCTAGGATTCCAAAATAGAATGTTGGCAGTTCTAGAATTCTAAAATAGAATGTTGGTGTTGCAGAATAACAAAATAGAATGTTGGGAGTTCTAGAATTCCAAAATAGAATGTTGAGAGTTCTAGGATTCCAAAATAGAATGTTGAGAGTTCTAGGATTCCAAAATAGAATGTTGGGAGTTCTAGAATTCTAAAATAGAATGTTGGTGTTGCAGAATTCCAAAATAGAATGTTGGGAGTTCTAGAATTCCAAAATAGAATCTTGAGAGTTCTAGGATTCCAATATAGAATGTTGGGAGTTCTAGAATTCTAAAATAGAATGTTGGTGTTGCAGTATTCCAAAATAGAATGATGGGAGTTCTAGATTTCCAAAATAGAATGTTGAGAGTTCTAGGATTCCAAAATAGAATGTTGGGAGTTCTAGAATTCCAAAATAGAATGTTGAGAGTTCTAGGATTCCAAAATAGAATGTTGGGAGTTCTAGAATTCAAAAATAGAATGTTGGTGTTGTAGAATTCCAAAATAGAATGTTGAGCATTCTAGGATTCCAAAATAGAATGTTGGGAGTTCTAGAATTCTAAAATAGAATGTTAAGAGTTCTAGGATTCCAAAATAGAATGTTGGCAGTTCTAGAATTCTAAAATAGAATGTTGGTGTTGCAGAATAACAAAATAGAATGTTGAGAGTTCTAGAATTCCAAAATAGAATGTTGAGAGTTCTAGGATTCCAAAATAGAATGTTGGGAGTTCTAGAATTCTAAAATAGAATGTTAAGAGTTCTAGGATTCCAAAATAGAATGTTGGCAGTTCTAGAATTCTAAAATAGAATGTTGGTGTTGCAGAATAACAAAATAGAATGTTGAGAGTTCTAGAATTCCAAAATAGAATGTTGAGAGTTCTAGGATTCCAAAATAGAATGTTGAGAACTCTAGAATTCCAAAATAGAATGTTGAGAGTTCTAGGATTCCAAAATAGAATGTTGGGAGTTCTAGAATTCTAAAATAGAATGTTGGTGTTGCAGAATTCCAAAATAGAATGTTGGGAGTTCTAGAATTCCAAAATAGAATGTTGAGAGTTCTAGGATTCCAAAATAGAATGTTGAGAGCTCTAGAATTCCAAAATAGAATGTTGAGAGTTCTAGGATTCCAAAATAGAATGTTGGGAGTTCTAGAATTCTAAAATAGAATGTTGGTGTTGCAGAATTCCAAAATAGAATGTTGGGAGTTCTAGAATTCCAAAATAGAATGTTGAGTGTTCTATGATTCCAAAATAGAATGTTGGGAGTTCTAGAATTCTAAAAAAGAATGTTAAGAGTTCTAGGATTCCAAAATAGAATGTTGCCAGTTCTAGAATTCTAAAATAGAATGTTGGTGTTGCAGAATTCCAAAATAGAATGTTGGGAGTTCTAGAATTCCAAAATAGAATGTTGAGAGTTCTAGGATTCCAAAATAGAATGTTCGGAGTTCTAGAATTCTAAAATAGAATGTTGGTGTTGCAGAAATACCAAAATAGAATGTTGGGAGTTCTAGAATTCCAAAATAGAATGTTGAGAGTTCTAGGATTCCAAAATAGAATGTTGGGAGTTCTAGAATTCTAAAAAAGTATGTTAAGAGTTCTAGGATTCCAAAATAGAATGTTGGCAGTTCTAGAATTCTAAAATAGAATGTTGGTGTTGCAGAATTCCAAAGTAGAATGTTGGGAGTTCTAGAATTCCAAAATAGAATGTTGAGAGTTCTAGGATTCCAAAATAGAATGTTGGGAGTTCTAGAATTCTAAAATAGAATGTTGGTGTTGCAGAATTCCAAAATAGAATGTTGGGAGTTCTAGAATTCCAAAATAGAATGTTGAGAGTTCTAGGATTCCAAAATAGAATGTTGAGATCTCTAGAATTCCAAAATAGAATGTTGAGAGTTCTAGGATTCCAAAATAGAATGTTGGGAGTTCTAGAATTCCAAAATAGAATGTTGAGAGTTCTAGGATTCCAAAATAGAATGTTGAGAGCTCTAGAATTCCAAAATAGAATGTTGAGAGTTCTAGGATTCCAAAATAGAATGTTGGTGTTGCAGAATTCCAAAATAGAATGTTGGGAGTTCTAGAATTCCAAAATAGAATGTTGGGAGTTCTAGAATTCCAAAATAGAATGTTGAGAGTTCTAGGATTCCAAAATAGAATGATGGGAGTTCTAGAATTCTAAAATAGAATGTTGGTGTTGCAGAATTCCAAAATAGAATGTTGGGAGTTCTAGAATTCCAAAATAGAATGTTGAGAGTTCTAGTATTCCAAAATAGAATGTTGAGAGCTCTAGAATTCCAAAATAGAATGTTGAGAGTTCTAGGATTCCAAAATAGAATGTTGGCAGTTCTAGAATTCTAAAATAGAATGTTGGTGTTGCAGAATTCCAAAATAGAATGTTGTGAGTTTTAGGAATCCAAAATAGAATGTTGGGAGTTCTAGAATTCCAAAATAGAATGTTGAGAGTTCTAGGATTCCAAAATAGAATGTTGGGAGTTCTAGAATTCTAAAATAGAATGTTGAGAGTTCTAGGATTCCAAAATAGAATGTTGGGAGTTCTAGAATTCTAAAATAGAATGTTGGTGTTGTAGAATTCCAAAATAGAATGTTGAGCGTTCTAGGATTCCAAAATAGAATGTTGGGAGTTCTAGAATTCTAAAATAGAATGTTAAGAGTTCTAGGATTCCAAAATAGAATGTTGGCAGGTCTAGAATTCTAAAATAGAATGTTGGTGTTGCAGAATAACAAAATAGAATGTTGGGAGTTCTAGAATTCCAAAATAGAATGTTGAGAGTTCTAGGATTCCAAAATAGAATGTTGGGAGTTCTAGAATTCCAAAATAGAATGTTGAGAGTTCTAGGATTCCAAAATAGAATGATGGGAGTTCTAGAATTCTAAAATAGAATGTTGGTGTTGCAGAATTCCAAAATAGAATGTTGGGAGTTCTAGAAATCAAAATAGAATGTTGAGAGTTCTAGGATTCCAAAATAGAATGTTGAGAGCTCTAGAATTCCAAAATAGAATGTTGAGAGTTCTAGGATTCCAAAATAGAATGTTGGGAGTTCTAGAATTCCAAATAGAATGTTGGGAGTTCTAGAATTCTAAAATAGAATGTTGGTGTTGCAGAATTCCAAAATAGAATGTTGGGAGTTCTAGAATTCCAAAATAGAATGTTGGGAGTTCTAGAATTCCAAAATAGAATGTTGAGAGTTCTAGGATTCCAAAATAGAATGTTGGGAGTTCTAGAATTCTAAAATAGAATTTTGGTGTTGCAGAATTACAAAATAGAATGTTGGTGTTGCAGAATTCCAAAATAGAATGTTGGGAGTTCTAGAATTCTAAAATAGAATGTTGAGAGTTCTAGGATTCGAAAATAGAATGTTGGGAGTTCTAGAATTCTAAAATAGAATGTTAGTGTTGCAGAATTCAAAAATAGAATGTTGGGAGTTCTAGGATTCCAAAATAGAATGTTGGGAGTTCTAGAATTCCAAAATAGAATGTTGAGAGTTCTAGGATTCCAAAATAGAATGTTGGGAATTTTAGAATTCTAAAATAGAATGTTGGTGTTGTAGAATTCCAAAATAGAATGTTGAGCGTTCTAGGATTCCAAAATAGAATGTTGGGAGTTCTAGAATTCTAAAATAGAATGTTGGTGTTGCAGAATAACAAAATAGAATGTTGGGAGTTCTAGAATTCCAAAATAGAATGTTGAGAGTTCTAGGATTCCAAAATAGAATGTTGAGAGTTCTAGGATTCCAAAATAGAATGTTGGGAGTTCTAGAATTCTAAAATAGAATGTTGGTGTTGCAGAATGCCAAAATAGAATGTTGGGAGTTCTAGAATTCCAAAATAGAATGTTGAGAGTTCTAGGATTCCAAAATATAATGTTGAGAGTTCTAGGATTCCAAAATAGAATGTTGGGAGTTCTATAATTCTAAAATAGAATGTTGGTGTTGCAGAATTCCAAAATAGAATGTTGGGAGTTCTAGAATTCCAAAACAGAATATTGAGCGTTCTAGGATTCCAAAATAGAATGTTGGGAGTTCTAGAATTCTAAAAAAGAATGTTAAGAGTTCTAGGATTCCAAAATAGAATGTTGGCAGTTCTAGAATTCTAAAATAGAATGTTGAGAGTTCTAGGATTCCAAAATAGAATGTTGGCAGTTCTAGAATTCTAAAATAGAATGTTGATGTTGCAGAATTCCAAAATAGAATGTTGGGAGTTCTAGAATTCAAACATAGAATGTTGAGAGTTCTTTGATTCCAAAATAGAATGTTGGGAGTTCTAGAATTCTAAAAAAGAATGTTAAGAGTTCTAGGATTCCAAAATAGAATGTTGGCAGTTCTAGAATTCTAAAATAGAATGTTGGTGTTGCAGAATTCCAAAATAGAATGTTGGGAGTTCTAGAATTCCAAAATAGAATGTTGAGAGTTCTAGGATTCCAAAATAGAATGTTGGGAGTTCTAGAATTCTAAAATAGAATGTTGAGAGTTCTAGGATTCCAAAATAGAATGTTGGGAGTTCTAGAATTCTAAAATAGAATGTTAAGAGTTCTAGGATTCCAACATAGAATGTTGGCAGTTCTAGAATTCTAAAATAGAATGTTGGTGTTGCAGAATGACAAAATAGAATGTTGGGAGTTCTAGAATTCTAAAATAGAATGTTGGTGTTGCAGAATTCCAAAATAGAATGTTGGGAGTTCTAGAATTCTAAAATAGCATGTTGGTGTTGCAGAATTCCAAAATAGAATGTTGGGAGTTCTAGAATTCTAAAAAAGAATCTTAAGAGTTCTAGGATTCCAAAATAGAATGTTGGCAGTTCTAGAATTCTAAAATAGAATGTTGGTGTTGCAGAATTCCAAAATAGAATGTTGGGAGTTCTAGAATTCCAAAATAGAATGTTGAGAGTTCTAGGTTTCCAAAATAGAATGTTGGGAGTTCTAGAATTCTAAAATAGAATGTTGGTGTTGCAGTATTCCAAAATAGAATGTTGGGAGTTCTAGAATTCCAAAATAGAATGTTGAGAGTTCTAGGATTCCAAAATAGAATGTTGGGAGTTCTAGAATTCTAAAATTGAATGTTAAGAGTTCTAGGATTCCAAAATAGAATGTTGGCAGTTCTAGAATTCTAAAATAGAATGTTGGTGTTGCAGAATAACAAAATAGAATGTTGGGAGTTCTAGAATTCCAAAATAGAATGTTGAGAGTTCTAGGATTCCAAAATAGAATGTTGAGAGTTCTAGGATTCCAAAATAGAATGTTGGGAGTTCTAGAATTCTAAAATAGAATGTTGGTGTTGCAGAATTCCAAAATAGAATGTTGGGAGTTCTAGAATTCCAAAATAGAATTTTGAGAGTTCTAGGATTCCAATATAGAATGTTGGGAGTTCTAGAATTCTAAAATAGAATGTTGGTGTTGCAGTATTCCAAAATAGAATGATGGGAGTTCTAGATTTCCAAAATAGAATGTTGAGAGTTCTAGGATTCCAAAATAGAATGTTGGGAGTTCTAGAATTCCAAAATAGAATGTTGAGAGTTCTAGGATTCCAAAATAGAATGTTGGGAGTTCTAGAATTCAAAAATAGAATGTTGGTGTTGTAGAATTCCAAAATAGAATGTTGAGCATTCTAGGATTCCAAAATAGAATGTTGGGAGTTCTAGAATTCTAAAATAGAATGTTAAGAGTTCTAGGATTCCAAAATAGAATGTTGGCAGTTCTAGAATTCTAAAATAGAATGTTGGTGTTGCAGAATAACAAAATAGAATGTTGAGAGTTCTAGAATTCCAAAATAGAATGTTGAGAGTTCTAGGATTCCAAAATAGAATGTTGGGAGTTCTAGAATTCTAAAATAGAATGTTAAGAGTTCTAGGATTCCAAAATAGAATGTTGGCAGTTCTAGAATTCTAAAATAGAATGTTGGTGTTGCAGAATAACAAAATAGAATGTTGAGAGTTCTAGAATTCCAAAATAGAATGTTGAGAGTTCTAGGATTCCAAAATAGAATGTTGAGAACTCTAGAATTCCAAAATAGAATGTTGAGAGTTCTAGGATTCCAAAATAGAATGTTGGGAGTTCTAGAATTCTAAAATAGAATGTTGGTGTTGCAGAATTCCAAAATAGAATGTTGGGAGTTCTAGAATTCCAAAATAGAATGTTGAGAGTTCTAGGATTCCAAAATAGAATGTTGAGAGCTCTAGAATTCCAAAATAGAATGTTGAGAGTTCTAGGATTCCAAAATAGAATGTTGGGAGTTCTAGAATTCTAAAATAGAATGTTGGTGTTGCAGAATTCCAAAATAGAATGTTGGGAGTTCTAGAATTCCAAAATAGAATGTTGAGTGTTCTATGATTCCAAAATAGAATGTTGGGAGTTCTAGAATTCTAAAAAAGAATGTTAAGAGTTCTAGGATTCCAAAATAGAATGTTGCCAGTTCTAGAATTCTAAAATAGAATGTTGGTGTTGCAGAATTCCAAAATAGAATGTTGGGAGTTCTAGAATTCCAAAATAGAATGTTGAGAGTTCTAGGATTCCAAAATAGAATGTTCGGAGTTCTAGAATTCTAAAATAGAATGTTGGTGTTGCAGAAATACCAAAATAGAATGTTGGGAGTTCTAGAATTCCAAAATAGAATGTTGAGAATTCTAGGATTCCAAAATAGAATGTTGGGAGTTCTAGAATTCTAAAAAAGTATGTTAAGAGTTCTAGGATTCCAAAATAGAATGTTGGCAGTTCTAGAATTCTAAAATAGAATGTTGGTGTTGCAGAATTCCAAAGTAGAATGTTGGGAGTTCTAGAATTCCAAAATAGAATGTTGAGAGTTCTAGGATTCCAAAATAGAATGTTGGGAGTTCTAGAATTCTAAAATAGAATGTTGGTGTTGCAGAATTCCAAAATAGAATGTTGGGAGTTCTAGAATTCCAAAATAGAATGTTGAGAGTTCTAGGATTCCAAAATAGAATGTTGAGAGTTCTAGGATTCCAAAATAGAATGTTGGGAGTTCTAGAATTCTAAAATAGAATGTTGGTGTTGCAGGATGCCAAAATAGAATGTTGGGAGTTCTAGAATTCCAAAATAGAATGTTGAGAGTTCTAGGATTCCAAAATAGAATGTTGAGAGTTCTAGGATTCCAAAATAGAATGTTGGGAGTTCTAGAATTCTAAAATAGAATGTTGGTGTTGCAGAATTCCAAAATAGAATGTTGGGAGTTCTAGAATTCCAAAATAGAATGTTGAGAGTTCTAGGATTCCAAAATAGAATGTTGGTAGTTCTAGAATTCTAAAATAGAATTTTGGTGTTGCAGAATTACAAAATAGAATGTTGGGAGTTCTAGAATTCCAAAATAGAATGTTGAGAGTTCTAGGATTCCAAAATAGAATGTTGGCAGTTCTAGAATTCTAAAATAGAATGTTGGTGTTGCAGAATTCCAAAATAGAATGTTGGGAGTTCTAGGATTCCAAAATAGAATGTTGGGAGTCCTAGAATTCTAAAATAGAATGTTTGTGTTGCAGAATTACAAAATAGAATGTTGGGAGTTCTAGAATTCCAAAATAGATTGTTGAGAGTTCTAGGATTCCAAAATAGAATGTTGGGAGTTCTAGAATTCTAAAATAGAATGTTGGTGTTGCAGAATTCCAAAATAGAATGTTGGGAGTTTTAGGAATACAAAATAGAATGTTGGGAGTTCTAGAATTCCAAAATAGAATGTTGAGAGTTCTAGGATTCCAAAATAGAATGTTGGGAGTTTTAGAATTCTAAAATAGAATGTTGGTGTTGTAGAATTCCAAAATAGAATGTTGAGCGTTCTAGGATTCCAAAATAGAATGTTGGGAGTTCTAGAATTCTAAAATAGAATGTTGGTGTTGCAGAATTCCAAAATAGAATGTTGGGAGTTCTAGAATTCCAAAATAGAATGTTGAGAGTTCTAGGATTCCAAAATAGAATGTTGGGAGTTCTAGAATTCCAAAATAGAATGTTGAGAGTTCTAGGATTCCAAAATAGAATGATGGGAGTTCTAGAATTCTAAAATAGAATGTTGGTGTTGCAGAATTCCAAAATAGAATGTTGGGAGTTCTAGAATTCCAAAATAGAATGTTGAGAGTTCTAGGATTCCAAAATAGAATGTTGAGAGCTCTAGAATTCCAAAATAGAATGTTGAGAGTTCTAGGATTCCAAAATAGAATGTTGGGAGTTCTAGAATTCCAAATAGAATGTTGGGAGTTCTAGAATTCTAAAATAGAATGTTGGTGTTGCAGAATTCCAAAATAGAATGTTGGGAGTTCTAGAATTCCAAAATAGAATGTTGGGAGTTCTAGAATTCCAAAATAGAATGTTGAGAGTTCTAGGATTCTAAAATAGAATGTTGGGAGTTCTAGAATTCTAAAATAGAATTTTGGTGTTGCAGAATTACAAAATAGAATGTTGGTGTTGCAGAATTCCAAAATAGAATGTTGGGAGTTCTAGAATTCTAAAATAGAATGTTGAGAGTTCTAGGATTCGAAAATAGAATGTTGGGAGTTCTAGAATTCTAAAATAGAATGTTGGTGTTGCAGAATTCCAAAATAGAATGTTGGGAGTTCTAGGATTCCAAAATAGAATGTTGGGAGTTCTAGAATTCCAAAATAGAATGTTGAGAGTTCTAGGATTCCAAAATAGAATGTTGGGAGTTTTAGAATTCTAAAATAGAATGTTGGTGTTGTAGAATTCCAAAATAGAAAGTTGAGCGTTCTAGGATTCCAAAATAGAATGTTGGGAGTTCTAGAATTCTAAAATAGAATGTTGGTGTTGCAGAATAACAAAATAGAATGTTGGGAGTTCTAGAATTCCAAAATAGAATGTTGAGAGTTCTAGGATTCCAAAATAGAATGTTGAGAGTTCTAGGATTCCAAAATAGAATGTTGGGAGTTCTAGAATTCTAAAATAGAATGTTGGTGTTGCAGAATGCCAAAATAGAATGTTGGGAGTTCTAGAATTCCAAAATAGAATGTTGAGAGTTCTAGGATTCCAAAATAGAATGTTGAGAGTTCTAGGATTCCAAAATAGAATGTTGGGAGTTCTATAATTCTAAAATAGAATGTTGGTGTTGCAGAATTCCAAAATAGAATGTTGGGAGTTCTAGAATTCCAAAATAGAATGTTGGGAGTTCTAGAATTCCAAAATAGAATGTTGAGAGTTCTAGAATTCCAAAATAGAATGTTGAGAGTTCTGGGATTCCAAAATAGAATGTTGGGAGTTCTAGAATTCTAAAATAGAATTTTGGTGTTGCAGAATTACAACATAGAATGTTGGGAGTTCTAGAATTCCAAAATAGAATGTTGAGAGTTCTAGGATTCCAAAATAGAATGTTGGCAGTTCTAGAATTCTAAAATAGAATGTTGGTGTTGCAGAATAACAAAATAGACTGTTGGGAGTTCTAGAATTCCAAAATAGAATGTTGAGAGTTCTAGGATTCCAAAATAGAATGTTGGGAGTTCTAGAATTCCAAAATAGAATGTTGAGAGTTCTAGGATTCCAAAATAGAATGATGGGAGTTCTAGAATTCTAAAATAGAATGTTGGTGTTGCAGAATTCCAAAATAGAATGTTGGGAGTTCTAGAATTCCAAAATAGAATGTTGAGAGTTCTAGGATTCCAAATAGAATGTTGGGAGTTCTCGAATTCTAAAATAGAATGTTGGTGTTGCAGAATTCCAAAATAGAATGTTGGGAGTTCTAGAATTCCAAAATAGAATGTTGGGAGTTCTAGAATTCCAAAATAGAATGTTGAGAGTTCTAGGATTCCAAAATAGAATGATGGGAGTTCTAGAATTCTAAAATAGAATGTTGGTGTTGCAGAATTCCAAAATAGAATGTTGGGAGTTCTAGAATTCCAAAATAGAATGTTGAGAGTTCTAGGATTCCAAAATAGAATGTTGAGAGCTCTAGAATTCCAAAATAGAATGTTGAGAGTTCTAGGATTCCAAAATAGAATGTTGGGAGTTCTAGAATTCCAAAATAGAATGTTGAGAGTTCTAGGATTCCAAAACAGAATGTTGAGAGCTCTAGAATTCCAAAATAGAATGTTGAGAGTTCTAGGATTCCAAAATAGAATGTTGGGAGTTCTAGAATTCTAAAATAGAATGTTGGTGTTGCAGAATGCCAAAATAGAATGTTGTGAGTTCTAGAATTCCAAAATAGAATGTTGAGAGTTCTAGGATTCCAAAATAGAATGTTGAGAGTTCTAGGATTCCAAAATAGAATGTTGGCAGTTCTAGAATTCTAAAATAGAATGTTGGTGTTGCAGAATTCCAAAATAGAATGTTGTGAGTTTTAGGAATCCAAAATAGAATGTTGGGAGTTCTAGAATTCCAAAATAGAATGTTGAGAGTTCTAGGATTCCAAAATAGAATGTTGGGAGTTCTAGAATTCTAAAATAGAATGTTGAGAGTTCTAGGATTCCAAAATAGAATGTTGGGAGTTCTAGAATTCTAAAATAGAATGTTGGTGTTGTAGAATTCCAAAATAGAATGTTGAGCGTTCTAGGATTCCAAAATAGAATGTTGGGAGTTCTAGAATTCTAAAATAGAATGTTAAGAGTTCTAGGATTCCAAAATAGAATGTTGGCAGGTCTAGAATTCTAAAATAGAATGTTGGTGTTGCAGAATAACAAAATAGAATGTTGGGAGTTCTAGAATTCCAAAATAGAATGTTGAGAGTTCTAGGATTCCAAAATAGAATGTTGGGAGTTCTAGAATTCCAAAATAGAATGTTGAGAGTTCTAGGATTCCAAAATAGAATGATGGGAGTTCTAGAATTCTAAAATAGAATGTTGGTGTTGCAGAATTCCAAAATAGAATGTTGGGAGTTCTAGAAATCAAAATAGAATGTTGAGAGTTCTAGGATTCCAAAATAGAATGTTGAGAGCTCTAGAATTCCAAAATAGAATGTTGAGAGTTCTAGGATTCCAAAATAGAATGTTGGGAGTTCTAGAATTCCAAATAGAATGTTGGGAGTTCTAGAATTCTAAAATAGAATGTTGGTGTTGCAGAATTCCAAAATAGAATGTTGGGAGTTCTAGAATTCCAAAATAGAATGTTGGGAGTTCTAGAATTCCAAAATAGAATGTTGAGAGTTCTAGGATTCCAAAATAGAATGTTGGGAGTTCTAGAATTCTAAAATAGAATTTTGGTGTTGCAGAATTACAAAATAGAATGTTGGTGTTGCAGAATTCCAAAATAGAATGTTGGGAGTTCTAGAATTCTAAAATAGAATGTTGAGAGTTCTAGGATTCGAAAATAGAATGTTGGGAGTTCTAGAATTCTAAAATAGAATGTTAGTGTTGCAGAATTCAAAAATAGAATGTTGGGAGTTCTAGGATTCCAAAATAGAATGTTGGGAGTTCTAGAATTCCAAAATAGAATGTTGAGAGTTCTAGGATTCCAAAATAGAATGTTGGGAGTTTTAGAATTCTAAAATAGAATGTTGGTGTTGTAGAATTCCAAAATAGAATGTTGAGCGTTCTAGGATTCCAAAATAGAATGTTGGGAGTTCTAGAATTCTAAAATAGAATGTTGGTGTTGCAGAATAACAAAATAGAATGTTGGGAGTTCTAGAATTCCAAAATAGAATGTTGAGAGTTCTAGGATTCCAAAATAGAATGTTGAGAGTTCTAGGATTCCAAAATAGAATGTTGGGAGTTCTAGAATTCTAAAATAGAATGTTGGTGTTGCAGAATGCCAAAATAGAATGTTGGGAGTTCTAGAATTCCAAAATAGAATGTTGAGAGTTCTAGGATTCCAAAATAGAATGTTGAGAGTTCTAGGATTCCAAAATAGAATGTTGGGAGTTCTATAATTCTAAAATAGAATGTTGGTGTTGCAGAATTCCAAAATAGAATGTTGGGAGTTCTAGAATTCCAAAATAGAATGTTGGGAGTTCTAGGATTCCAAAATAGAATGTTGGGAGTTCTAGAATTCTAAAATAGAATTTTGGTGTTGCAGAATTACAAAATAGAATGTTGGGAGTTCTAGAATTCCAAAATAGAATGTTGAGAGTTCTGGGATTCCAAAATAGAATGTTGGGAGTTCTAGAATTCTAAAATAGAATTTTGGTGTTGCAGAATTACAAAATAGAATGTTGGGAGTTCTAGAATTCCAAAATAGAATGTTGAGAGTTCTAGGATTCCAAAATAGAATGTTGGCAGTTCTAGAATTCTAAAATAGAATGTTGGTGTTGCAGAATAACAAAATAGAATGTTGGGAGTTCTAGAATTCCAAAATAGAATGTTGAGAGTTCTAGGATTCCAAAATAGAATGTTGGGAGTTCTAGAATTCCAAAATAGAATGTTGAGAGCTCTAGGATTCCAAAATAGAATGATGGGAGTTCTAGAATTCTAAAATAGAATGTTGGTGTTGCAGAATTCCAAAATAGAATGTTGGGAGTTCTAGAATTCCAAAATAGAATGTTGAGAGTTCTAGGATTCCAAATAGAATGTTGGGAGTTCTAGAATTCTAAAATAGAATGTTGGTGTTGCAGAATTCCAAAATAGAATGTTGGGAGTTCTAGGATTCCAAAATAGAATGTTGGGAGTTCTAGAATTCCAAAATAGAATGTTGAGAGTTCTAGGATTCCAAAATAGAATGTTGGGAGTTTTAGAATTCTAAAATAGAATGTTGGTGTTGTAGAATTCCAAAATAGAATGTTGAGCGTTCTAGGATTCCAACATAGAATGTTGGGAGTTCTAGAATTCTAAAATAGAATGTTGGTGTTGCAGAATAACAAAATAGAATGTTGGGAGTTCTAGAATTCCAAAATAGAATGTTGAGAGTTCTAGGATTCCAAAATAGAATGTTGGGAGTTCTAGAATTCCAAAAGAGAATGTTGAGAGTTCTCGGATTCCAAAATAGAATGATGGGAGTTCTAGAATTCTAAAATAGAATGTTGGTGTTGCAGAATAACAAAATAGAATGTTGGGAGTTCTAGAATTCCAAAATAGAATGTTGAGAGTTCTAGGATTCCAAAATAGAATGTTGAGAGTTCTAGGATTCCAAAATAGAATGTTGGGAGTTCTAGAATTCTAAAATAGAATGTTGGTGTTGCAGAATGCCAAAATAGAATGTTGGGAGTTCTAGAATTCCAAAATAGAATGTTGAGAGTTCTAGGATTCCAAAATAGAATGTTGGGAGTTCTAGAATTCTAAAATAGAATGTTAAGAGTTCTAGGATTCCAAAATAGAATGTTGGCAGTTCTAGAATTCTAAAATAGAATGTTGGTGTTGCAGAATAACAAAATAGAATGTTGGGAGTTCTAGAATTCCAAAATAGAATGTTGAGAGTTCTAGGATTCCAAAATAGAATGTTGGGAGTTCTAGAATTCCAAAATAGAATGTTGAGAGTTCTAGGATTCCAAAATAGAATGATGGGAGTTCTAGAATTCTAAAATAGAATGTTGGTGTTGCAGAATTCCAAAATAGAATGTTGGGAGTTCTAGAATTCCAAAATAGAATGTTGAGAGTTCTAGGATTCCAAAATAGAATGTTGAGAGCTCTAGAATTCCAAAATAGAATGTTGAGAGTTCTAGGATTCCAAAATAGAATGTTGGGAGTTCTAGAATTCCAAATAGAATGTTGGGAGTTCTAGAATTCTAAAATAGAATGTTGGTGTTGCAGAATTCCAAAATAGAATGTTGGGAGTTCTAGAATTCCAAAATAGAATGTTGGGAGTTCTAGAATTCCAAAATAGAATGTTGAGAGTTCTAGGATTCCAAAATAGAATGTTGGGAGTTCTAGAATTCTAAAATAGAATTTTGGTGTTGCAGAATTACAAAATAGAATGTTGGTGTTGCAGAATTCAAAAATAGAATGTTGGGAGTTCTAGAATTCTAAAATAGAATGTTGAGAGTTCTAGGATTCGAAAATAGAATGTTGGGAGTTCTAGAATTCTAAAATAGAATGTTGGTGTTGCAGAATTCCAAAATAGAATGTTGGGAGTTCTAGGATTCCAAAATAGAATGTTGGGAGTTCTAGAATTCCAAAATAGAATGTTGAGAGTTCTAGGATTCCAAAATAGAATGTTGGGAGTTTTAGAATTCTAAAATAGAATGTTGGTGTTGTAGAATTCCAAAATAGAATGTTGAGCGTTCTAGGATTCCAAAATAGAATGTTGGGAGTTCTAGAATTCTAAAATAGAATGTTGGTGTTGCAGAATAACAAAATAGAATGTTGGGAGTTCTAGGATTCCAAAATAGAATGTTGGGAGTTCTAGAATTCCAAAATAGAATGTTGAGAGTTCTAGGATTCCAAAATAGAATGTTGGGAGTTCTAGAATTCAAAATAGAATGTTGGTGTTGTAGAATTCCAAAATAGAATGTTGAGCGTTCTAGGATTCCAAAATAGAATGTTGGGAGTTCTAGAATTCTAAAATAGAATGTTAAGAGTTCTAGGATTCCAAAATAGAATGTTGGCAGTTCTAGAATTCTAAAATAGAATGTTGGTGTTGCAGAATAACAAAATAGAATGTTTAGAGTTCTAGAATTCCAAAATAGAATGTTGAGAGTTCTAGGATTCCAAAATAGAATGTTGGGAGTTCTAGAATTCTAAAATAGAATGTTAAGAGTTCTAGGATTCCAAAATAGAATGTTGGCAGTTCTAGAATTCTAAAATAGAATGTTGGTGTTGCAGAATAACAAAATAGAATGTTGAGAGTTCTAGAATTCCAAAATAGAATGTTGAGAGTTCTAGGATTCCAAAATAGAATGTTGAGAACTCTAGAATTCCAAAATAGAATGTTGAGAGTTCTAGGATTCCAAAATAGAATGTTGGGAGTTCTAGAATTCTAAAATAGAATGTTGGTGTTGCAGAATTCCAAAATAGAATGTTGGGAGTTCTAGAATTCCAAAATAGAATGTTGAGAGTTCTAGGATTCCAAAATAGAATGTTGAGAGCTCTAGAATGCCAAAATAGAATGTTGAGAGTTCTAGGATTCCAAAATAGAATGTTGGGAGTTCTAGAATTCTAAAATAGAATGTTGGTGTTGCAGAATTCCAAAATAGAATGTTGGGAGTTCTAGAATTCCAAAATAGAATGTTGAGCGTTCTATGATTCCAAAATAGAATGTTGGGAGTTCTAGAATTCGAAAAAAAGAATGTTAAGAGTTCTAGGATTCCAAAATAGAATGTTGCCAGTTCTAGAATTCTAAAATAGAATGTTGGTGTTGCAGAATAACAAAATAGAATGTTGAGAGTTCTAGGATTCCAAAATAGAATGTTGGGAGTTCTAGAATTCTAAAAAAGAATGTTAAGAGTTCTAGAATTCCAAAATAGAATGTTGAGAGTTCTAGGATTCCAAAATAGAATGTTAAGAGTTCTAGGATTCCAAAATAGAATGTTGGGAGTTCTAGAATTCTAAAATAGAATGTTGGTGTTGCAGAATTCCAAAATAGAATGTTGGGAGTTCTAGAATTCCAAAATAGAATTTTGAGAGTTCTAGGATTCCAATATAGAATGTTGGGAGTTCTAGAATTCTAAAATAGAATGTTGGTGTTGCAGAATTCCAAAATAGAATGATGGGAGTTCTAGATTTCCAAAATAGAATGTTGAGAGTTCTAGGATTCCAAAATAGAATGTTGGGAGTTCTAGAATTCCAAAATAGAATGTTGAGAGTTCTAGGATTCCAAAATAGAATGTTGGGAGTTCTAGAATTCAAAAATAGAATGTTGGTGTTGTAGAATTCCAAAATAGAATGTTGAGCGTTCTAGGATTCCAAAATAGAATGTTGGGAGTTCTAGAATTCTAAAATAGAATGTTGGTGTTGCAGAATAACAAAATAGAATGTTGAGAGTTCTAGAATTCCAAAATAGAATGTTGAGAGTTCTAGGATTCCAAAATAGAATGTTGGGAGTTCTAGAATTCTAAAATAGAATGTTGGGAGTTCTAGGATTCCAAAATAGAATGTTGGCAGTTCTAGAATTCTAAAATAGAATGTTGGTGTTGCAGAATAACAAAATAGAATGTTGAGAGTTCTAGAATTCCAAAATAGAATGTTGAGAGTTCTAGGATTCCAAAATAGAATGTTGGGAGTTCTAGAATTCCAAAATAGAATGTTGAGAGTTCTAGGATTCCAAAATAGAATGTTGAGAGCTCTAGAATTCCAAAATAGAATGTTGAGCGTTCTAGGATTCCAAAATAGAATGTTGGCAGTTCTAGAATTCTAAAATAGAATGTTGGTGTTGCAGAATAACAAAATAGAATGTTGAGAGTTCTAGAATTCCAAAATAGAATGTTGAGAGTTCTAGGATTCCAAAATAGAATGTTGGGAGTTCTAGAATTCTAAAATAGAATGTTGGGAGTTCTAGGATTCCAAAATAGAATGTTGGCAGTTCTAGAATTCTAAAATAGAATGTTGGTGTTGCAGAATAACAAAATAGAATGTTGAGAGTTCTAGAATTCCAAAATAGAATGTTGAGAGTTCTAGGATTCCAAAATAGAATGTTGGGAGTTCTAGAATTCCAAAATAGAATGTTGAGAGTTCTAGGATTCCAAAATAGAATGTTGAGAGCTCTAGAATTCCAAAATAGAATGTTGAGAGTTCTAGGATTCCAAAATAGAATGTTGGGAGTTCTAGAATTCCAAATAGAATGTTGGGAGTTCTAGAATTCTAAAATAGAATGTTGGTGTTGCAGAATTCCAAAATAGAATGTTGGGAGTTCTAGAATTCCAAAATAGAATGTTGGGAGTTCTAGAATTCCAAAATAGAATGTTGAGAGTTCTAGGATTCTAAAATAGAATGTTGGGAGTTCTAGAATTCTAAAATAGAATTTTGGTGTTGCAGAATTACAAAATAGAATGTTGGTGTTGCAGAATTCCAAAATAGAATGTTGGGAGTTCTAGAATTCTAAAATAGAATGTTGAGAGTTCTAGGATTCGAAAATAGAATGTTGGGAGTTCTAGAATTCTAAAATAGAATGTTGGTGTTGCAGAATTCCAAAATAGAATGTTGGGAGTTCTAGGATTCCAAAATAGAATGTTGGGAGTTCTAGAATTCCAAAATAGAATGTTGAGAGTTCTAGGATTCCAAAATAGAATGTTGGGAGTTTTAGAATTCTAAAATAGAATGTTGGTGTTGTAGAATTCCAAAATAGAAAGTTGAGCGTTCTAGGATTCCAAAATAGAATGTTGGGAGTTCTAGAATTCTAAAATAGAATGTTGGTGTTGCAGAATAACAAAATAGAATGTTGGGAGTTCTAGAATTCCAAAATAGAATGTTGAGAGTTCTAGGATTCCAAAATAGAATGTTGAGAGTTCTAGGATTCCAAAATAGAATGTTGGGAGTTCTAGAATTCTAAAATAGAATGTTGGTGTTGCAGAATGCCAAAATAGAATGTTGGGAGTTCTAGAATTCCAAAATAGAATGTTGAGAGTTCTAGGATTCCAAAATAGAATGTTGAGAGTTCTAGGATTCCAAAATAGAATGTTGGGAGTTCTATAATTCTAAAATAGAATGTTGGTGTTGCAGAATTCCAAAATAGAATGTTGGGAGTTCTAGAATTCCAAAATAGAATGTTGGGAGTTCTAGAATTCCAAAATAGAATGTTGAGAGTTCTAGAATTCCAAAATAGAATGTTGAGAGTTCTGGGATTCCAAAATAGAATGTTGGGAGTTCTAGAATTCTAAAATAGAATTTTGGTGTTGCAGAATTACAACATAGAATGTTGGGAGTTCTAGAATTCCAAAATAGAATGTTGAGAGTTCTAGGATTCCAAAATAGAATGTTGGGAGTTCTAGAATTCCAAAATAGAATGTTGAGAGTTCTAGGATTCCAAAATAGAATGTTGGGAGTTCTAGAATTCAAAAATAGAATGTTGGTGTTGTAGAATTCCAAAATAGAATGTTGAGCGTTCTAGGATTCCAAAATAGAATGTTGGGAGTTCTAGAATTCTAAAATAGAATGTTAAGAGTTCTAGGATTCCAAAATAGAATGTTGGCAGTTCTAGAATTCTAAAATAGAATGTTGGTGTTGCAGAATAACAAAATAGAATGTTGAGAGTTCTAGAATTCCAAAATAGAATGTTGAGAGTTCTAGGATTCCAAAATAGAATGTTGGGAGTTCTAGAATTCTAAAATAGAATGTTGGGAGTTCTAGGATTCCAAAATAGAATGTTGGCAGTTCTAGAATTCTAAAATAGAATGTTGGTGTTGCAGAATAACAAAATAGAATGTTGAGAGTTCTAGAATTCCAAAATAGAATGTTGAGAGTTCTAGGATTCCAAAATAGAATGTTGGGAGTTCTAGAATTCCAAAATAGAATGTTGAGAGTTCTAGGATTCCAAAATAGAATGTTGAGAGCTCTAGAATTCCAAAATAGAATGTTGAGAGTTCTAGGATTCCAAAATAGAATGTTGGGAGTTCTAGAATTCCAAATAGAATGTTGGGAGTTCTAGAATTCTAAAATAGAATGTTGGTGTTGCAGAATTCCAAAATAGAATGTTGGGAGTTCTAGAATTCCAAAATAGAATGTTGGGAGTTCTAGAATTCCAAAATAGAATGTTGAGAGTTCTAGGATTCTAAAATAGAATGTTGGGAGTTCTAGAATTCTAAAATAGAATTTTGGTGTTGCAGAATTACAAAATAGAATGTTGGTGTTGCAGAATTCCAAAATAGAATGTTGGGAGTTCTAGAATTCTAAAATAGAATGTTGAGAGTTCTAGGATTCCAAAATAGAATGTTGGGAGTTCTAGAATTCTAAAATAGAATGTTAAGAGTTCTAGGATTCCAAAATAGAATGTTGAGAGCTCTAGAATGCCAAAATAGAATGTTGAGAGTTCTAGGATTCCAAAATAGAATGTTGAGAGCTCTAGAATGCCAAAATAGAATGTTGAGAGTTCTAGGATTCCAAAATAGAATGTTGGGAGTTCTAGAATTCTAAAATAGAATGTTGGTGTTGCAGAATTCCAAAATAGAATGTTGGGAGTTCTAGAATTCCAAAATAGAATGTTGAGAGTTCTAGGATTCCAAAATAGAATGTTGAGAGCTCTAGAATGCCAAAATAGAATGTTGAGAGTTCTAGGATTCCAAAATAGAATGTTGGGAGTTCTAGAATTCTAAAATAGAATGTTGGTGTTGCAGAATTCCAAAATAGAATGTTGGGAGTTCTAGAATTCCAAAATAGAATGTTGAGCGTTCTATGATTCCAAAATAGAATGTTGGGAGTTCTAGAATTCGAAAAAAAGAATGTTAAGAGTTCTAGGATTCCAAAATAGAATGTTGGCAGTTCTAGAATTCTAAAATAGAATGTTGGTGTTGCAGAATAACAAAATAGACTGTTGGGAGTTCTAGAATTCCAAAATAGAATGTTGAGAGTTCTAGGATTCCAAAATAGAATGTTGGGAGTTCTAGAATTCCAAAATAGAATGTTGAGAGTTCTAGGATTCCAAAATAGAATGATGGGAGTTCTAGAATTCTAAAATAGAATGTTGGTGTTGCAGAATTCCAAAATAGAATGTTGGGAGTTCTAGAATTCCAAAATAGAATGTTGAGAGTTCTAGGATTCCAAATAGAATGTTGGGAGTTCTCGAATTCTAAAATAGAATGTTGGTGTTGCAGAATTCCAAAATAGAATGTTGGGAGTTCTAGAATTCCAAAATAGAATGTTGGGAGTTCTAGAATTCCAAAATAGAATGTTGAGAGTTCTAGGATTCCAAAATAGAATGATGGGAGTTCTAGAATTCTAAAATAGAATGTTGGTGTTGCAGAATTCCAAAATAGAATGTTGGGAGTTCTAGAATTCCAAAATAGAATGTTGAGAGTTCTAGGATTCCAAAATAGAATGTTGAGAGCTCTAGAATTCCAAAATAGAATGTTGAGAGTTCTAGGATTCCAAAATAGAATGTTGGGAGTTCTAGAATTCCAAAATAGAATGTTGAGAGTTCTAGGATTCCAAAACAGAATGTTGAGAGCTCTAGAATTCCAAAATAGAATGTTGAGAGTTCTAGGATTCCAAAATAGAATGTTGGGAGTTCTAGAATTCTAAAATAGAATGTTGGTGTTGCAGAATGCCAAAATAGAATGTTGTGAGTTCTAGAATTCCAAAATAGAATGTTGAGAGTTCTAGGATTCCAAAATAGAATGTTGAGAGTTCTAGGATTCCAAAATAGAATGTTGGCAGTTCTAGAATTCTAAAATAGAATGTTGGTGTTACAGAATTCCAAAATAGAATGTTGTGAGTTTTAGGAATCCAAAATAGAATGTTGGGAGTTCTAGAATTCCAAAATAGAATGTTGAGAGTTCTAGGATTCCAAAATAGAATGTTGGGAGTTCTAGAATTCTAAAATAGAATGTTGAGAGTTCTAGGATTCCAAAATAGAATGTTGGGAGTTCTAGAATTCTAAAATAGAATGTTGGTGTTGTAGAATTCCAAAATAGAATGTTGAGCGTTCTAGGATTCCAAAATAGAATGTTGGGAGTTCTAGAATTCTAAAATAGAATGTTAAGAGTTCTAGGATTCCAAAATAGAATGTTGGCAGGTCTAGAATTCTAAAATAGAATGTTGGTGTTGCAGAATAACAAAATAGAATGTTGGGAGTTCTAGAATTCCAAAATAGAATGTTGAGAGTTCTAGGATTCCAAAATAGAATGTTGGGAGTTCTAGAATTCCAAAATAGAATGTTGAGAGTTCTAGGATTCCAAAATAGAATGATGGGAGTTCTAGAATTCTAAAATAGAATGTTGGTGTTGCAGAATTCCAAAATAGAATGTTGGGAGTTCTAGAAATCAAAATAGAATGTTGAGAGTTCTAGGATTCCAAAATAGAATGTTGAGAGCTCTAGAATTCCAAAATAGAATGTTGAGAGTTCTAGGATTCCAAAATAGAATGTTGGGAGTTCTAGAATTCCAAATAGAATGTTGGGAGTTCTAGAATTCTAAAATAGAATGTTGGTGTTGCAGAATTCCAAAATAGAATGTTGGGAGTTCTAGAATTCCAAAATAGAATGTTGGGAGTTCTAGAATTCCAAAATAGAATGTTGAGAGTTCTAGGATTCCAAAATAGAATGTTGGGAGTTCTAGAATTCTAAAATAGAATTTTGGTGTTGCAGAATTACAAAATAGAATGTTGGTGTTGCAGAATTCCAAAATAGAATGTTGGGAGTTCTAGAATTCTAAAATAGAATGTTGAGAGTTCTAGGATTCGAAAATAGAATGTTGGGAGTTCTAGAATTCTAAAATAGAATGTTAGTGTTGCAGAATTCAAAAATAGAATGTTGGGAGTTCTAGGATTCCAAAATAGAATGTTGGGAGTTCTAGAATTCCAAAATAGAATGTTGAGAGTTCTAGGATTCCAAAATAGAATGTTGGGAGTTTTAGAATTCTAAAATAGAATGTTGGTGTTGTAGAATTCCAAAATAGAATGTTGAGCGTTCTAGGATTCCAAAATAGAATGTTGGGAGTTCTAGAATTCTAAAATAGAATGTTGGTGTTGCAGAATAACAAAATAGAATGTTGGGAGTTCTAGAATTCCAAAATAGAATGTTGAGAGTTCTAGGATTCCAAAATAGAATGTTGAGAGTTCTAGGATTCCAAAATAGAATGTTGGGAGTTCTAGAATTCTAAAATAGAATGTTGGTGTTGCAGAATGCCAAAATAGAATGTTGGGAGTTCTAGAATTCCAAAATAGAATGTTGAGAGTTCTAGGATTCCAAAATAGAATGTTGAGAGTTCTAGGATTCCAAAATAGAATGTTGGGAGTTCTATAATTCTAAAATAGAATGTTGGTGTTGCAGAATTCCAAAATAGAATGTTGGGAGTTCTAGAATTCCAAAATAGAATGTTGGGAGTTCTAGGATTCCAAAATAGAATGTTGGGAGTTCTAGAATTCTAAAATAGAATTTTGGTGTTGCAGAATTACAAAATAGAATGTTGGGAGTTCTAGAATTCCAAAATAGAATGTTGAGAGTTCTGGGATTCCAAAATAGAATGTTGGGAGTTCTAGAATTCTAAAATAGAATTTTGGTGTTGCAGAATTACAAAATAGAATGTTGGGAGTTCTAGAATTCCAAAATAGAATGTTGAGAGTTCTAGGATTCCAAAATAGAATGTTGGCAGTTCTAGAATTCTAAAATAGAATGTTGGTGTTGCAGAATAACAAAATAGAATGTTGGGAGTTCTAGAATTCCAAAATAGAATGTTGAGAGTTCTAGGATTCCAAAATAGAATGTTGGGAGTTCTAGAATTCCAAAATAGAATGTTGAGAGCTCTAGGATTCCAAAATAGAATGATGGGAGTTCTAGAATTCTAAAATAGAATGTTGGTGTTGCAGAATTCCAAAATAGAATGTTGGGAGTTCTAGAATTCCAAAATAGAATGTTGAGAGTTCTAGGATTCCAAATAGAATGTTGGGAGTTCTAGAATTCTAACATAGAATGTTGGTGTTGCAGAATTCCAAAATAGAATGTTGGGAGTTCTAGGATTCCAAAATAGAATGTTGGGAGTTCTAGAATTCCAAAATAGAATGTTGAGAGTTCTAGGATTCCAAAATAGAATGTTGGGAGTTTTAGAATTCTAAAATAGAATGTTGGTGTTGTAGAATTCCAAAATAGAATGTTGAGCGTTCTAGGATTCCAACATAGAATGTTGGGAGTTCTAGAATTCTAAAATAGAATGTTGGTGTTGCAGAATAACAAAATAGAATGTTGGGAGTTCTAGAATTCCAAAATAGAATGTTGAGAGTTCTAGGATTCCAAAATAGAATGTTGGGAGTTCTAGAATTCCAAAAGAGAATGTTGAGAGTTCTCGGATTCCAAAATAGAATGATGGGAGTTCTAGAATTCTAAAATAGAATGTTGGTGTTGCAGAATAACAAAATAGAATGTTGGGAGTTCTAGAATTCCAAAATAGAATGTTGAGAGTTCTAGGATTCCAAAATAGAATGTTGAGAGTTCTAGGATTCCAAAATAGAATGTTGGGAGTTCTAGAATTCTAAAATAGAATGTTGGTGTTGCAGAATGCCAAAATAGAATGTTGGGAGTTCTAGAATTCCAAAATAGAATGTTGAGAGTTCTAGGATTCCAAAATAGAATGTTGGGAGTTCTAGAATTCTAAAATAGAATGTTAAGAGTTCTAGGATTCCAAAATAGAATGTTGGCAGTTCTAGAATTCTAAAATAGAATGTTGGTGTTGCAGAATAACAAAATAGAATGTTGGGAGTTCTAGAATTCCAAAATAGAATGTTGAGAGTTCTAGGATTCCAAAATAGAATGTTGGGAGTTCTAGAATTCCAAAATAGAATGTTGAGAGTTCTAGGATTCCAAAATAGAATGATGGGAGTTCTAGAATTCTAAAATAGAATGTTGGTGTTGCAGAATTCCAAAATAGAATGTTGGGAGTTCTAGAATTCCAAAATAGAATGTTGAGAGTTCTAGGATTCCAAAATAGAATGTTGAGAGCTCTAGAATTCCAAAATAGAATGTTGAGAGTTCTAGGATTCCAAAATAGAATGTTGGGAGTTCTAGAATTCCAAATAGAATGTTGGGAGTTCTAGAATTCTAAAATAGAATGTTGGTGTTGCAGAATTCCAAAATAGAATGTTGGGAGTTCTAGAATTCCAAAATAGAATGTTGGGAGTTCTAGAATTCCAAAATAGAATGTTGAGAGTTCTAGGATTCCAAAATAGAATGTTGGGAGTTCTAGAATTCTAAAATAGAATTTTGGTGTTGCAGAATTACAAAATAGAATGTTGGTGTTGCAGAATTCAAAAATAGAATGTTGGGAGTTCTAGAATTCTAAAATAGAATGTTGAGAGTTCTAGGATTCGAAAATAGAATGTTGGGAGTTCTAGAATTCTAAAATAGAATGTTGGTGTTGCAGAATTCCAAAATAGAATGTTGGGAGTTCTAGGATTCCAAAATAGAATGTTGGGAGTTCTAGAATTCCAAAATAGAATGTTGAGAGTTCTAGGATTCCAAAATAGAATGTTGGGAGTTTTAGAATTCTAAAATAGAATGTTGGTGTTGTAGAATTCCAAAATAGAATGTTGAGCGTTCTAGGATTCCAAAATAGAATGTTGGGAGTTCTAGAATTCTAAAATAGAATGTTGGTGTTGCAGAATAACAAAATAGAATGTTGGGAGTTCTAGGATTCCAAAATAGAATGTTGGGAGTTCTAGAATTCCAAAATAGAATGTTGAGAGTTCTAGGATTCCAAAATAGAATGTTGGGAGTTCTAGAATTCAAAATAGAATGTTGGTGTTGTAGAATTCCAAAATAGAATGTTGAGCGTTCTAGGATTCCAAAATAGAATGTTGGGAGTTCTAGAATTCTAAAATAGAATGTTAAGAGTTCTAGGATTCCAAAATAGAATGTTGGCAGTTCTAGAATTCTAAAATAGAATGTTGGTGTTGCAGAATAACAAAATAGAATGTTTAGAGTTCTAGAATTCCAAAATAGAATGTTGAGAGTTCTAGGATTCCAAAATAGAATGTTGGGAGTTCTAGAATTCTAAAATAGAATGTTAAGAGTTCTAGGATTCCAAAATAGAATGTTGGCAGTTCTAGAATTCTAAAATAGAATGTTGGTGTTGCAGAATAACAAAATAGAATGTTGAGAGTTCTAGAATTCCAAAATAGAATGTTGAGAGTTCTAGGATTCCAAAATAGAATGTTGAGAACTCTAGAATTCCAAAATAGAATGTTGAGAGTTCTAGGATTCCAAAATAGAATGTTGGGAGTTCTAGAATTCTAAAATAGAATGTTGGTGTTGCAGAATTCCAAAATAGAATGTTGGGAGTTCTAGAATTCCAAAATAGAATGTTGAGAGTTCTAGGATTCCAAAATAGAATGTTGAGAGCTCTAGAATGCCAAAATAGAATGTTGAGAGTTCTAGGATTCCAAAATAGAATGTTGGGAGTTCTAGAATTCTAAAATAGAATGTTGGTGTTGCAGAATTCCAAAATAGAATGTTGGGAGTTCTAGAATTCCAAAATAGAATGTTGAGCGTTCTATGATTCCAAAATAGAATGTTGGGAGTTCTAGAATTCGAAAAAAAGAATGTTAAGAGTTCTAGGATTCCAAAATAGAATGTTGCCAGTTCTAGAATTCTAAAATAGAATGTTGGTGTTGCAGAATAACAAAATAGAATGTTGAGAGTTCTAGGATTCCAAAATAGAATGTTGGGAGTTCTAGAATTCTAAAAAAGAATGTTAAGAGTTCTAGAATTCCAAAATAGAATGTTGAGAGTTCTAGGATTCCAAAATAGAATGTTAAGAGTTCTAGGATTCCAAAATAGAATGTTGGGAGTTCTAGAATTCTAAAATAGAATGTTGGTGTTGCAGAATTCCAAAATAGAATGTTGGGAGTTCTAGAATTCCAAAATAGAATTTTGAGAGTTCTAGGATTCCAATATAGAATGTTGGGAGTTCTAGAATTCTAAAATAGAATGTTGGTGTTGCAGAATTCCAAAATAGAATGATGGGAGTTCTAGATTTCCAAAATAGAATGTTGAGAGTTCTAGGATTCCAAAATAGAATGTTGGGAGTTCTAGAATTCCAAAATAGAATGTTGAGAGTTCTAGGATTCCAAAATAGAATGTTGGGAGTTCTAGAATTCAAAAATAGAATGTTGGTGTTGTAGAATTCCAAAATAGAATGTTGAGCGTTCTAGGATTCCAAAATAGAATGTTGGGAGTTCTAGAATTCTAAAATAGAATGTTAAGAGTTCTAGGATTCCAAAATAGAATGTTGGCAGTTCTAGAATTCTAAAATAGAATGTTGGTGTTGCAGAATAACAAAATAGAATGTTGAGAGTTCTAGAATTCCAAAATAGAATGTTGAGAGTTCTAGGATTCCAAAATAGAATGTTGGGAGTTCTAGAATTCTAAAATAGAATGTTGGGAGTTCTAGGATTCCAAAATAGAATGTTGGCAGTTCTAGAATTCTAAAATAGAATGTTGGTGTTGCAGAATAACAAAATAGAATGTTGAGAGTTCTAGAATTCCAAAATAGAATGTTGAGAGTTCTAGGATTCCAAAATAGAATGTTGAGAACTCTAGAATTCCAAAATAGAATGTTGAGAGTTCTAGGATTCCAAAATAGAATGTTGGGAGTTCTAGAATTCTAAAATAGAATGTTGGTGTTGCAGAATTCCAAAATAGAATGTTGGGAGTTCTAGAATTCCAAAATAGAATGTTGAGAGTTCTAGGATTCCAAAATAGAATGTTGAGAGCTCTAGAATTCCAAAATAGAATGTTGAGAGTTCTAGGATTCCAAAATAGAATGTTGGGAGTTCTAGAATTCTAAAATAGAATGTTGGTGTTGCAGAATTCCAAAATAGAATGTTGGGAGTTCTAGAATTCCAAAATAGAATGTTGAGAGTTCTAGGATTCCAAAATAGAATGTTCGGAGTTCTAGAATTCTAAAATAGAATGTTGGTGTTGCAGAATTCAAAAATAGAATGTTGGGAGTTATAGAATTCCAAAATAGAATGTTGAGAGTTCTAGGATTCCAAAATAGAATGTTGAGAGCTCTAGAATTCCAAAATAGAATGTTGAGAGTTCTAGGATTCCAAAATAGAATGTTGGGAGTTCTAGAATTCTAAAATAGAATGTTGGTGTTGCAGAATTCCAAAATAGAATGTTGGGAGTTCTAGAATTCCAAAATAGAATGTTGAGAGTTCTAGGATTCCAAAATAGAATGTTGGGAGTTCTAGAATTCCAAAATAGAATGTTGAGAGTTCTAGGATTCCAAAATAGAATGTTGGCAGTTCTAGAATTCTAAAATAGAATGTTGGTGTTGCAGAATTCCAAAATAGAATTTTGAGAGTTCTAGGATTCCAATATAGAATGTTGGGAGTTCTAGAATTCTAAAATAGAATGTTGGTGTTGCAGAATTCCAAAATAGAATGATGGGAGTTCTAGATTTCCAAAATAGAATGTTGAGAGTTCTAGGATTCCAAAATAGAATGTTGGGAGTTCTAGAATTCCAAAATAGAATGTTGAGAGTTCTAGGATTCCAAAATAGAATGTTGGGAGTTCTAGAATTCAAAAATAGAATGTTGGTGTTGTAGAATTCCAAAATAGAATGTTGAGCGTTCTAGGATTCCAAAATAGAATGTTGGGAGTTCTAGAATTCTAAAATAGAATGTTAAGAGTTCTAGGATTCCAAAATAGAATGTTGGCAGTTCTAGAATTCTAAAATAGAATGTTGGTGTTGCAGAATAACAAAATAGAATGTTGAGAGTTCTAGAATTCCAAAATAGAATGTTGAGAGTTCTAGGATTCCAAAATAGAATGTTGGGAGTTCTAGAATTCTAAAATAGAATGTTGGGAGTTCTAGGATTCCAAAATAGAATGTTGGCAGTTCTAGAATTCTAAAATAGAATGTTGGTGTTGCAGAATAACAAAATAGAATGTTGAGAGTTCTAGAATTCCAAAATAGAATGTTGAGAGTTCTAGGATTCCAAAATAGAATGTTGAGAACTCTAGAATTCCAAAATAGAATGTTGAGAGTTCTAGGATTCCAAAATAGAATGTTGGGAGTTCTAGAATTCTAAAATAGAATGTTGGTGTTGCAGAATTCCAAAATAGAATGTTGGGAGTTCTAGAATTCCAAAATAGAATGTTGAGAGTTCTAGGATTCCAAAATAGAATGTTGAGAGCTCTAGAATTCCAAAATAGAATGTTGAGAGTTCTAGGATTCCAAAATAGAATGTTGGGAGTCCTAGAATTCTAAAATAGAATGTTGGTGTTGCAGAATTCCAAAATAGAATGTTGGGAGTTCTAGGATTCCAAAATAGAATGTTGGGAGTCCTAGAATTCTAAAATAGAATGTTGGTGTTGCAGAATTACAAAATAGAATGTTGGGAGTTCTAGAATTCCAAAATAGAATGTTGAGAGTTCTAGGATTCCAAAATAGAATGTTGGGAGTTCTAGAATTCTAAAATAGAATGTTGGTGTTGCAGAATTACAAAATAGAATGTTGGGAGTTTTAGGAATCCAAAATAGAATGTTGGGAGTTCTAGAATTCCAAAATAGAATGTTGAGAGTTCTAGGATTCCAAAATAGAATGTTGGGAGTTTTAGAATTCTAAAATAGAATGTTGGTGTTGTAGAATTCCAAAATAGAATGTTGAGCGTTCTAGGATTCCAAAATAGAATGTTGGGAGTTCAGAATTCTAAAATAGAATGTTAAGAGTTCTAGGATTCCAAAATAGAATGTTGGCAGTTCTAGAATTCTAAAATAGAATGTTGGTGTTGCAGAATTCCAAAATAGAATGTTGGGAGTTCTAGAATTCCAAAATAGAATGTTGAGAGTTCTAGGATTCCAAAATAGAATGTTGGGAGTTCTAGAATTCCAAAATAGAATGTTGAGAGTTCTAGGATTCCAAAATAGAATGATGGGAGTTCTAGAATTCTAAAATAGAATGTTGGTGTTGCAGAATTCCAAAATAGAATGTTGGGAGTTCTAGAATTCCAAAATAGAATGTTGAGAGTTCTAGGATTCCAAATAGAATGTTGAGAGCTCTAGAATTCCAAAATAGAATGTTGAGAGTTCTAGGATTCCAAAATAGAATGTTGGGAGTTCTAGAATTCCAAATAGAATGTTGGGAGTTCTAGAATTCTAAAATAGAATGTTGGTGTTGCAGAATTCCAAAATAGAATGTTGGGAGTTCTAGAATTCCAAAATAGAATGTTGAGAGTTCTAGGATTCCAAAATAGAATGTTGAGAGCTCTAGAATTCCAAAATAGAATGTTGAGAGTTCTAGGATTCCAAAATAGAATGTTGGGAGTTCTAGAATTCTAAAATAGAATGTTGGTGTTGCAGAATTCCAAAATAGAATGTTGGGAGTTCTAGAATTCCAAAATAGAATGTTGAGCGTTCTATGATTCCAAAATAGAATGTTGGGAGTTCTAGAATTCTAAAAAAAGAATGTTAAGAGTTCTAGGATTCCAAAATAGAATGTTGAGAGTTCTAGGATTCCAAAATAGAATGTTGAGAACTCTAGAATTCCAAAATAGAATGTTGAGAGTTCTAGGATTCCAAAATAGAATGTTGGGAGTTCTAGAATTCTAAAATAGAATGTTGGTGTTGCAGAATTCCAAAATAGAATGTTGGGAGTTCTAGAATTCCAAAATAGAATGTTGAGAGTTCTAGGATTCCAAAATAGAATGTTGAGAGCTCTAGAATTCCAAAATAGAATGTTGAGAGTTCTAGGATTCCAAAATAGAATGTTGGGAGTTCTAGAATTCTAAAATAGAATGTTGGTGTTGCAGAATTCCAAAATAGAATGTTGGGAGTTCTAGAATTCCAAAATAGAATGTTGAGAGTTCTAGGATTCCAAAATAGAATGTTCGGAGTTCTAGAATTCTAAAATAGAATGTTGGTGTTGCAGAATTCAAAAATAGAATGTTGGGAGTTATAGAATTCCAAAATAGAATGTTGAGAGTTCTAGGATTCCAAAATAGAATGTTGAGAGCTCTAGAATGCCAAAATAGAATGTTGAGAGTTCTAGGATTCCAAAATAGAATGTTGGGAGTTCTAGAATTCTAAAATAGAATGTTGGTGTTGCAGAATTCCAAAATAGAATGTTGGGAGTTCTAGAATTCCAAAATAGAATGTTGAGAGTTCTAGGATTCCAAAATAGAATGTTGGGAGTTCTAGAATTCTAAAATAGAATTTTGGTGTTGCAGAATTACAAAATAGAATGTTGGGAGTTCTAGAATTCCAAAATAGAATGTTGAGAGTTCTGGGATTCCAAAATAGAATGTTGGCAGTTCTAGAATTCTAAAATAGAATGTTGGTGTTGCAGAATTCCAAAATAGAATGTTGGGAGTTCTAGGATTCCAAAATAGAATGTTGGGAGTCCTAGAATTCTAAAATAGAATGTTGGTGTTGCAGAATTACAAAATAGAATGTTGGGAGTTCTAGAATTCCAAAATAGAATGTTGAGAGTTCTAGGATTCCAAAATAGAATGTTGGGAGTTCTAGAATTCCAAATAGAATGTTGGGAGTTCTAGAATTCTAAAATAGAATGTTGGAGTTGCAGAATTCCAAAATAGAATGTTGGGAGTTCTAGAATTCCAAAATAGAATGTTGGGAGTTCTAGAATTCCAAAATAGAATGTTGAGAGTTCTAGGATTCTAAAATAGAATGTTGGGAGTTCTAGAATTCTAAAATAGAATTTTGGTGTTGCAGAATTACAAAATAGAATGTTGGTGTTGCAGAATTCCAAAATAGAATGTTGGGAGTTCTAGAATTCTAAAATAGAATGTTGAGAGTTCTAGGATTCGAAAATAGAATGTTGGGAGTTCTAGAATTCTAAAATAGAATGTTGGTGTTGCAGAATTCCAAAATAGAATGTTGGGAGTTCTAGGATTCCAAAATAGAATGTTGCGAGTTCTAGAATTCCAAAATAGAATGTTGAGAGTTCTAGGATTCCAAAATAGAATGTTGGGAGTTTTAGAATTCTAAAATAGAATGTTGGTGTTGTAGAATTCCAAAATAGAATGTTGAGCGTTCTAGGATTCCAAAATAGAATGTTGGGAGTTCTAGAATTCTAAAATAGAATGTTGGTGTTGCAGAATAACAAAATAGAATGTTGGGAGTTCTAGAATTCCAAAATAGAATGTTGAGAGTTCTAGAATTCCAAAATAGAATGTTGAGAGTTATAGGATTCCAAAATAGAATGTTGAGAGTTCTAGGATTCCAAAATAGAATGTTGGGAGTTCTAGAATTCTAAAATAGAATGTTGGTGTTGCAGAATTCCAAAATAGAATGTTGGGAGTTCTAGAATTCCAAAATAGAATGTTGAGAGTTCTAGGATTCCAAAATAGAATGTTGAGAGCTCTAGAATTCCAAAATAGAATGTTGAGAGTTCTAGGATTCCAAAATAGAATGTTGGGAGTTCTAGAATTCTAAAATAGAATGTTGGTGTTGCAGAATTCCAAAATAGAATGTTGGGAGTTCTAGAATTCCAAAATAGAATGTTGAGCGTTCTATGATTCCAAAATAGAATGTTGGGAGTTCTAGAATTCTAAAAAAAGAATGTTAAGAGTTCTAGGATTCCAAAATAGAATGTTGCCAGTTCTAGAATTCTAAAATAGAATGTTGGTGTTGCGGAATAACAAAATAGAATGTTGAGAGTTCTAGGATTCCAAAATAGAATGTTGGGAGTTCTAGAATTCTAAAAAAGAATGTTAAGAGTTCTAGGATTCCAAAATAGAATGTTGGTAGTTCTAGAATTCTAAAATAGAATGATGGTGTTGCAGAATAACAAAATAGAATGTTGGGAGTTCTAGAATTCCAAAATAGAATGTTGAGAGTTCTAGGATTCCAAAATAGAATGTTGAGAGTTCTAGGATTCCAAAATAGAATGTTGGGAGTTCTAGAATTCTAAAATAGAATGTTGGTGTTGCAGAATTCCAAAATAGAATGTTGGGAGTTCTAGAATTCCAAAATAGAATTTTGAGAGTTCTAGGATTCCAATATAGAATGTTGGGAGTTCTAGAATTCTAAAATAGAATGTTGGTGTTGCAGAATTCCAAAATAGAATGATGGGAGTTCTAGATTTCCAAAATAGAATGTTGAGAGTTCTAGGATTCCAAAATAGAATGTTGGGAGTTCTAGAATTCCAAAATAGAATGTTGAGAGTTCTAGGATTCCAAAATAGAATGTTGGGAGTTCTAGAATTCAAAAATAGAATGTTGGTGTTGTAGAATTCCAAAATAGAATGTTGAGCGTTCTAGGATTCCAAAATAGAATGTTGGGAGTTCTAGAATTCCAAAATAGAATTTTGAGAGTTCTAGGATTCCAATATAGAATGTTGGGAGTTCTAGAATTCTAAAATAGAATGTTGGTGTTGCAGAATTCCAAAATAGAATGTTGGGAGTTCTAGAATTCCAAAATAGAATGTTGAGAGTTCTAGGATTCCAAAATAGAATGTTGAGAGCTCTAGAATTCCAAAATAGAATGTTGAGAGTACTAGGATTCCAAAATAGAATGTTGGGAGTTCTAGAATTCCAAAATAGAATGTTGAGAGTTCTAGGATTCGAAAATAGAATGTTGGGAGTTCTAGAATTCTAAAATAGAATGTTGGTGTTGCAGAATTCCAAAATAGAATGTTGGGAGTTCTAGGATTCCAAAATAGAATGTTGGGAGTTCTAGAATTCCAAAATAGAATGTTGAGAGTTCTAGGATTCCAAAATAGAATGTTGGGAGTTTTAGAATTCTAAAATAGAATGTTGGTGTTGTAGAATTCCAAAATAGAATGTTGAGCGTTCTAGGATTCCAACATAGAATGTTGGGAGTTCTAGAATTCTAAAATAGAATGTTGGTGTTGCAGAATAACAAAATAGAATGTTGGGAGTTCTAGAATTCCAAAATAGAATGTTGAGAGTTCTAGGATTCCAAAATAGAATGTTGGGAGTTCTAGAATTCCAAAAGAGAATGTTGAGAGTTCTCGGATTCCAAAATAGAATGATGGGAGTTCTAGAATTCTAAAATAGAATGTTGGTGTTGCAGAATAACAAAATAGAATGTTGGGAGTTCTAGAATTCCAAAATAGAATGTTGAGAGTTCTAGGATTCCAAAATAGAATGTTGAGAGTTCTAGGATTCCAAAATAGAATGTTGGGAGTTCTAGAATTCTAAAATAGAATGTTGGTGTTGCAGAATGCCAAAATAGAATGTTGGGAGTTCTAGAATTCCAAAATAGAATGTTGAGAGTTCTAGGATTCCAAAATAGAATGTTGGGAGTTCTAGAATTCTAAAATAGAATGTTAAGAGTTCTAGGATTCCAAAATAGAATGTTGGCAGTTCTAGAATTCTAAAATAGAATGTTGGTGTTGCAGAATAACAAAATAGAATGTTGGGAGTTCTAGAATTCCAAAATAGAATGTTGAGAGTTCTAGGATTCCAAAATAGAATGTTGGGAGTTCTAGAATTCCAAAATAGAATGTTGAGAGTTCTAGGATTCCAAAATAGAATGATGGGAGTTCTAGAATTCTAAAATAGAATGTTGGTGTTGCAGAATTCCAAAATAGAATGTTGGGAGTTCTAGAATTCCAAAATAGAATGTTGGGAGTTCTAGAATTCCAAAATAGAATGTTGAGAGTTCTAGGATTCCAAAATAGAATGTTGGGAGTTCTAGAATTCTAAAATAGAATTTTGGTGTTGCAGAATTACAAAATAGAATGTTGGTGTTGCAGAATTCCAAAATAGAATGTTGGGAGTTCTAGAATTCTAAAATAGAATGTTGAGAGTTCTAGGATTCGAAAATAGAATGTTGGGAGTTCTAGAATTCTAAAATAGAATGTTGGTGTTGCAGAATTCCAAAATAGAATGTTGGGAGTTCTAGGATTCCAAAATAGAATGTTGGGAGTTCTAGAATTCCAAAATAGAATGTTGAGAGTTCTAGAATTCTAAAATAGAATGTTGGTGTTGCAGAATTCCAAAATAGAATGTTGGGAGTTCTAGAATTCCAAAATAGAATGTTGAGCGTTCTATGATTCCAAAATAGAATGTTGGGAGTTCTAGAATTCCAAAATAGAATGTTGAGAGTTCTAGGATTCGAAAATAGAATGTTGGGAGTTCTAGAATTCTAAAATAGAATGTTGGTGTTGCAGAATTCCAAAATAGAATGTTGAGAGCTCTAGAATTCCAAAATAGAATGTTGAGAGTACTAGGATTCCAAAATAGAATGTTGGGAGTTCTAGAATTCCAAAATAGAATGTTGAGAGTTCTAGGATTCGAAAATAGAATGTTGGGAGTTCTAGAATTCTAAAATAGAATGTTGGTGTTGCAGAATTCCAAAATAGAATGTTGGGAGTTCTAGGATTCCAAAATAGAATGTTGGGAGTTCTAGAATTCCAAAATAGAATGTTGAGAGTTCTAGGATTCCAAAATAGAATGTTGGGAGTTTTAGAATTCTAAAATAGAATGTTGGTGTTGTAGAATTCCAAAATAGAATGTTGAGCGTTCTAGGATTCCAACATAGAATGTTGGGAGTTCTAGAATTCTAAAATAGAATGTTGGTGTTGCAGAATAACAAAATAGAATGTTGGGAGTTCTAGAATTCCAAAATAGAATGTTGAGAGTTCTAGGATTCCAAAATAGAATGTTGGGAGTTCTAGAATTCCAAAAGAGAATGTTGAGAGTTCTCGGATTCCAAAATAGAATGATGGGAGTTCTAGAATTCTAAAATAGAATGTTGGTGTTGCAGAATAACAAAATAGAATGTTGGGAGTTCTAGAATTCCAAAATAGAATGTTGAGAGTTCTAGGATTCCAAAATAGAATGTTGAGAGTTCTAGGATTCCAAAATAGAATGTTGGGAGTTCTAGAATTCTAAAATAGAATGTTGGTGTTGCAGAATGCCAAAATAGAATGTTGGGAGTTCTAGAATTCCAAAATAGAATGTTGAGAGTTCTAGGATTCCAAAATAGAATGTTGGGAGTTCTAGAATTCTAAAATAGAATGTTAAGAGTTCTAGGATTCCAAAATAGAATGTTGGCAGTTCTAGAATTCTAAAATAGAATGTTGGTGTTGCAGAATAACAAAATAGAATGTTGGGAGTTCTAGAATTCCAAAATAGAATGTTGAGAGTTCTAGGATTCCAAAATAGAATGTTGGGAGTTCTAGAATTCCAAAATAGAATGTTGAGAGTTCTAGGATTCCAAAATAGAATGATGGGAGTTCTAGAATTCTAAAATAGAATGTTGGTGTTGCAGAATTCCAAAATAGAATGTTGGGAGTTCTAGAATTCCAAAATAGAATGTTGAGAGTTCTAGGATTCCAAAATAGAATGTTGAGAGCTCTAGAATTCCAAAATAGAATGTTGAGAGTACTAGGATTCCAAAATAGAATGTTGGGAGTTCTAGAATTCCAAAATAGAATGTTGAGAGTTCTAGGATTCGAAAATAGAATGTTGGGAGTTCTAGAATTCTAAAATAGAATGTTGGTGTTGCAGAATTCCAAAATAGAATGTTGGGAGTTCTAGGATTCCAAAATAGAATGTTGGGAGTTCTAGAATTCCAAAATAGAATGTTGAGAGTTCTAGGATTCCAAAATAGAATGTTGGGAGTTTTAGAATTCTAAAATAGAATGTTGGTGTTGTAGAATTCCAAAATAGAATGTTGAGCGTTCTAGGATTCCAACATAGAATGTTGGGAGTTCTAGAATTCTAAAATAGAATGTTGGTGTTGCAGAATAACAAAATAGAATGTTGGGAGTTCTAGAATTCCAAAATAGAATGTTGAGAGTTCTAGGATTCCAAAATAGAATGTTGGGAGTTCTAGAATTCCAAAAGAGAATGTTGAGAGTTCTCGGATTCCAAAATAGAATGATGGGAGTTCTAGAATTCTAAAATAGAATGTTGGTGTTGCAGAATAACAAAATAGAATGTTGGGAGTTCTAGAATTCCAAAATAGAATGTTGAGAGTTCTAGGATTCCAAAATAGAATGTTGAGAGTTCTAGGATTCCAAAATAGAATGTTGGGAGTTCTAGAATTCTAAAATAGAATGTTGGTGTTGCAGAATGCCAAAATAGAATGTTGGGAGTTCTAGAATTCCAAAATAGAATGTTGAGAGTTCTAGGATTCCAAAATAGAATGTTGGGAGTTCTAGAATTCTAAAATAGAATGTTAAGAGTTCTAGGATTCCAAAATAGAATGTTGGCAGTTCTAGAATTCTAAAATAGAATGTTGGTGTTGCAGAATAACAAAATAGAATGTTGGGAGTTCTAGAATTCCAAAATAGAATGTTGAGAGTTCTAGGATTCCAAAATAGAATGTTGGGAGTTCTAGAATTCCAAAATAGAATGTTGAGAGTTCTAGGATTCCAAAATAGAATGATGGGAGTTCTAGAATTCTAAAATAGAATGTTGGTGTTGCAGAATTCCAAAATAGAATGTTGGGAGTTCTAGAATTCCAAAATAGAATGTTGAGAGTTCTAGGATTCCAAAATAGAATGTTGAGAGCTCTAGAATTCCAAAATAGAATGTTGAGAGTTCTAGGATTCCAAAATAGAATGTTGGGAGTTCTAGAATTCCAAATAGAATGTTGGGAGTTCTAGAATTCTAAAATAGAATGTTGGTGTTGCAGAATTCCAAAATAGAATGTTGGCAGTTCTAGAATTCCAAAATAGAATGTTGGGAGTTCTAAAATTCCAAAATAGAATGTTGAGAGTTCTAGGATTCCAAAATAGAATGTTGGGAGTTCTAGAATTCTAAAATAGAATTTTGGTGTTGCAGAATTACAAAATAGAATGTTGGTGTTGCAGAATTCCAAAATAGAATGTTGGGAGTTCTAGAATTCTAAAATAGAATGTTGAGAGTTCTAGGATTCGAAAATAGAATGTTGGGAGTTCTAGAATTCTAAAATAGAATGTTGGTGTTGCAGAATTCCAAAATAGAATGTTGGGAGTTCTAGGATTCCAAAATAGAATGTTGGGAGTTCTAGAATTCCAAAATAGAATGTTGAGAGTTCTAGGATTCCAAAATAGAATGTTGGGAGTTTTAGAATTCTAAAATAGAATGTTGGTGTTGTAGAATTCCAAAATAGAATGTTGAGCGTTCTAGGATTCCAAAATAGAATGTTGGGAGTTCTAGAATTCTAAAATAGAATGTTGGTGTTGCAGAATAACAAAATAGAATGTTGGGAGTTCTAGGATTCCAAAATAGAATGTTGGGAGTTCTAGAATTCCAAAATAGAATGTTAAGAGTTCTAGGATTCCAAAATAGAATGTTGGGAGTTCTAGAATTCAAAAATAGAATGTTGGTGTTGTAGAATTCCAAAATAGAATGTTGAGCGTTCTAGGATTCCAAAATAGAATGTTGGGAGTTCTAGAATTCTAAAATAGAATGTTAAGAGTTCTAGGATTCCAAAATAGAATGTTGGCAGTTCTAGAATTCTAAAATAGAATGTTGGTGTTGCAGAATAACAACATAGAATGTTGAGAGTTCTAGAATTCCAAAATAGAATGTTGAGAGTTCTAGGATTCCAAAATAGAATGTTGGGAGTTCTAGAATTCTAAAATAGAATGTTAAGAGTTCTAGGATTCCAAAATAGAATGTTGGCAGTTCTAGAATTCTAAAATAGAATATTGGTGTTGCAGAATAACAAAATAGAATGTTGAGAGTTCTAGAATTCCAAAATAGAATGTTGAGAGTTCTAGGATTCCAAAATAGAATGTTGAGAGTTCTAGGATTCCAAAATAGAATGTTGGGAGTTCTAGAATTCAAAAATAGAATGTTGGTGTTGTAGAATTCCAAAATAGAATGTTGAGCGTTCTAGGATTCCAAAATAGAATGTTGGGAGTTCTAGAATTCTAAAATAGAATGTTAAGAGTTCTAGGATTCCAAAATAGAATGTTGAGAGTTCTAGGATTCCAAAATAGAATGTTGGGAGTTCTAGAATTCCAAAATAGAATGTTGAGAGTTCTAGGATTCCAAAATAGAATGATGGGAGTTCTAGAATTCTAAAATAGAATGTTGGTGTTGCAGAATTCCAAAATAGAATGTTGGGAGTTCTAGAATTCCAAAATAGAATGTTGAGAGTTCTAGGATTCCAAAATAGAATGTTGAGAGCTCTAGAATTCCAAAATAGAATGTTGAGAGTTCTAGGATTCCAAAATAGAATGTTGGGAGTTCTAGAATTCCAAATAGAATGTTGGGAGTTCTAGAATTCTAAAATAGAATGTTGGTGTTGCAGAATTCCAAAATAGAATGTTGGCAGTTCTAGAATTCCAAAATAGAATGTTGGGAGTTCTAAAATTCCAAAATAGAATGTTGAGAGTTCTAGGATTCCAAAATAGAATGTTGGGAGTTCTAGAATTCTAAAATAGAATTTTGGTGTTGCAGAATTACAAAATAGAATGTTGAGCGTTCTAGGATTCCAACATAGAATGTTGGGAGTTCTAGAATTCTAAAATAGAATGTTGGTGTTGCAGAATAACAAAATAGAATGTTGGGAGTTCTAGAATTCCAAAATAGAATGTTGAGAGTTCTAGGATTCCAAAATAGAATGTTGGGAGTTCTAGAATTCCAAAAGAGAATGTTGAGAGTTCTCGGATTCCAAAATAGAATGATGGGAGTTCTAGAATTCTAAAATAGAATGTTGGTGTTGCAGAATAACAAAATAGAATGTTGGGAGTTCTAGAATTCCAAAATAGAATGTTGGGAGTTTTAGAATTCTAAAATAGAATGTTGGTGTTGTAGAATTCCAAAATAGAATGTTGAGCGTTCTAGGATTCCAACATAGAATGTTGGGAGTTCTAGAATTCTAAAATAGAATGTTGGTGTTGCAGAATAACAAAATAGAATGTTGGGAGTTCTAGAATTCCAAAATAGAATGTTGAGAGTTCTAGGATTCCAAAATAGAATGTTGGGAGTTCTAGAATTCCAAAAGAGAATGTTGAGAGTTCTCGGATTCCAAAATAGAATGATGGGAGTTCTAGAATTCTAAAATAGAATGTTGGTGTTGCAGAATAACAAAATAGAATGTTGGGAGTTCTAGAATTCCAAAATAGAATGTTGAGAGTTCTAGGATTCCAAAATAGAATGTTGAGAGTTCTAGGATTCCAAAATAGAATGTTGGGAGTTCTAGAATTCTAAAATAGAATGTTGGTGTTGCAGAATGCCAAAATAGAATGTTGGGAGTTCTAGAATTCCAAAATAGAATGTTGAGAGTTCTAGGATTCCAAAATAGAATGTTGGGAGTTCTAGAATTCTAAAATAGAATGTTAAGAGTTCTAGGATTCCAAAATAGAATGTTGGCAGTTCTAGAATTCTAAAATAGAATGTTGGTGTTGCAGAATAACAAAATAGAATGTTGGGAGTTCTAGAATTCCAAAATAGAATGTTGAGAGTTCTAGGATTCCAAAATAGAATGTTGGGAGTTCTAGAATTCCAAAATAGAATGTTGAGAGTTCTAGGATTCCAAAATAGAATGATGGGAGTTCTAGAATTCTAAAATAGAATGTTGGTGTTGCAGAATTCCAAAATAGAATGTTGGGAGTTCTAGAATTCCAAAATAGAATGTTGAGAGTTCTAGGATTCCAAAATAGAATGTTGAGAGCTCTAGAATTCCAAAATAGAATGTTGAGAGTTCTAGGATTCCAAAATAGAATGTTGGGAGTTCTAGAATTCCAAATAGAATGTTGGGAGTTCTAGAATTCTAAAATAGAATGTTGGTGTTGCAGAATTCCAAAATAGAATGTTGGCAGTTCTAGAATTCCAAAATAGAATGTTGGGAGTTCTAAAATTCCAAAATAGAATGTTGAGAGTTCTAGGATTCCAAAATAGAATGTTGGGAGTTCTAGAATTCTAAAATAGAATTTTGGTGTTGCAGAATTACAAAATAGAATGTTGGTGTTGCAGAATTCCAAAATAGAATGTTGGGAGTTCTAGAATTCTAAAATAGAATGTTGAGAGTTCTAGGATTCGAAAATAGAATGTTGGGAGTTCTAGAATTCTAAAATAGAATGTTGGTGTTGCAGAATTCCAAAATAGAATGTTGGGAGTTCTAGGATTCCAAAATAGAATGTTGGGAGTTCTAGAATTCCAAAATAGAATGTTGAGAGTTCTAGGATTCCAAAATAGAATGTTGGGAGTTTTAGAATTCTAAAATAGAATGTTGGTGTTGTAGAATTCCAAAATAGAATGTTGAGCGTTCTAGGATTCCAAAATAGAATGTTGGGAGTTCTAGAATTCTAAAATAGAATGTTGGTGTTGCAGAATAACAAAATAGAATGTTGGGAGTTCTAGGATTCCAAAATAGAATGTTGGGAGTTCTAGAATTCCAAAATAGAATGTTAAGAGTTCTAGGATTCCAAAATAGAATGTTGGGAGTTCTAGAATTCAAAAATAGAATGTTGGTGTTGTAGAATTCCAAAATAGAATGTTGAGCGTTCTAGGATTCCTAAATAGAATGTTGGGAGTTCTAGAATTCTAAAATAGAATGTTAAGAGTTCTAGGATTCCAAAATAGAATGTTGGCAGTTCTAGAATTCTAAAATAGAATGTTGGTGTTGCAGAATAACAACATAGAATGTTGAGAGTTCTAGAATTCCAAAATAGAATGTTGAGAGTTCTAGGATTCCAAAATAGAATGTTGGGAGTTCTAGAATTCTAAAATAGAATGTTAAGAGTTCTAGGATTCCAAAATAGAATGTTGGCAGTTCTAGAATTCTAAAATAGAATATTGGTGTTGCAGAATAACAAAATAGAATGTTGAGAGTTCTAGAATTCCAAAATAGAATGTTGAGAGTTCTAGGATTCCAAAATAGAATGTTGAGAGTTCTAGGATTCCAAAATAGAATGTTGGGAGTTCTAGAATTCAAAAATAGAATGTTGGTGTTGTAGAATTCCAAAATAGAATGTTGAGCGTTCTAGGATTCCAAAATAGAATGTTGGGAGTTCTAGAATTCTAAAATAGAATGTTAAGAGTTCTAGGATTCCAAAATAGAATGTTGAGAGTTCTAGGATTCCAAAATAGAATGTTGGGAGTTCTAGAATTCCAAAATAGAATGTTGAGAGTTCTAGGATTCCAAAATAGAATGATGGGAGTTCTAGAATTCTAAAATAGAATGTTGGTGTTGCAGAATTCCAAAATAGAATGTTGGGAGTTCTAGAATTCCAAAATAGAATGTTGAGAGTTCTAGGATTCCAAAATAGAATGTTGAGAGCTCTAGAATTCCAAAATAGAATGTTGAGAGTTCTAGGATTCCAAAATAGAATGTTGGGAGTTCTAGAATTCCAAATAGAATGTTGGGAGTTCTAGAATTCTAAAATAGAATGTTGGTGTTGCAGAATTCCAAAATAGAATGTTGGCAGTTCTAGAATTCCAAAATAGAATGTTGGGAGTTCTAAAATTCCAAAATAGAATGTTGAGAGTTCTAGGATTCCAAAATAGAATGTTGGGAGTTCTAGAATTCTAAAATAGAATTTTGGTGTTGCAGAATTACAAAATAGAATGTTGAGCGTTCTAGGATTCCAACATAGAATGTTGGGAGTTCTAGAATTCTAAAATAGAATGTTGGTGTTGCAGAATAACAAAATAGAATGTTGGGAGTTCTAGAATTCCAAAATAGAATGTTGAGAGTTCTAGGATTCCAAAATAGAATGTTGGGAGTTCTAGAATTCCAAAAGAGAATGTTGAGAGTTCTCGGATTCCAAAATAGAATGATGGGAGTTCTAGAATTCTAAAATAGAATGTTGGTGTTGCAGAATAACAACATAGAATGTTGAGAGTTCTAGAATTCCAAAATAGAATGTTGAGAGTTCTAGGATTCCAAAATAGAATGTTGGGAGTTCTAGAATTCTAAAATAGAATGTTAAGAGTTCTAGGATTCCAAAATAGAATGTTGGCAGTTCTAGAATTCTAAAATAGAATATTGGTGTTGCAGAATAACAAAATAGAATGTTGAGAGTTCTAGAATTCCAAAATAGAATGTTGAGAGTTCTAGGATTCCAAAATAGAATGTTGAGAGTTCTAGGATTCCAAAATAGAATGTTGGGAGTTCTAGAATTCAAAAATAGAATGTTGGTGTTGTAGAATTCCAAAATAGAATGTTGAGCGTTCTAGGATTCCAAAATAGAATGTTGGGAGTTCTAGAATTCTAAAATAGAATGTTAAGAGTTCTAGGATTCCAAAATAGAATGTTGAGAGTTCTAGGATTCCAAAATAGAATGTTGGGAGTTCTAGAATTCCAAAATAGAATGTTGAGAGTTCTAGGATTCCAAAATAGAATGATGGGAGTTCTAGAATTCTAAAATAGAATGTTGGTGTTGCAGAATTCCAAAATAGAATGTTGGGAGTTCTAGAATTCCAAAATAGAATGTTGAGAGTTCTAGGATTCCAAAATAGAATGTTGAGAGCTCTAGAATTCCAAAATAGAATGTTGAGAGTTCTAGGATTCCAAAATAGAATGTTGGGAGTTCTAGAATTCCAAATAGAATGTTGGGAGTTCTAGAATTCTAAAATAGAATGTTGGTGTTGCAGAATTCCAAAATAGAATGTTGGCAGTTCTAGAATTCCAAAATAGAATGTTGGGAGTTCTAAAATTCCAAAATAGAATGTTGAGAGTTCTAGGATTCCAAAATAGAATGTTGGGAGTTCTAGAATTCTAAAATAGAATTTTGGTGTTGCAGAATTACAAAATAGAATGTTGAGCGTTCTAGGATTCCAACATAGAATGTTGGGAGTTCTAGAATTCTAAAATAGAATGTTGGTGTTGCAGAATAACAAAATAGAATGTTGGGAGTTCTAGAATTCCAAAATAGAATGTTGAGAGTTCTAGGATTCCAAAATAGAATGTTGGGAGTTCTAGAATTCCAAAAGAGAATGTTGAGAGTTCTCGGATTCCAAAATAGAATGATGGGAGTTCTAGAATTCTAAAATAGAATGTTGGTGTTGCAGAATAACAAAATAGAATGTTGGGAGTTCTAGAATTCCAAAATAGAATGTTGGGAGTTTTAGAATTCTAAAATAGAATGTTGGTGTTGTAGAATTCCAAAATAGAATGTTGAGCGTTCTAGGATTCCAACATAGAATGTTGGGAGTTCTAGAATTCTAAAATAGAATGTTGGTGTTGCAGAATAACAAAATAGAATGTTGGGAGTTCTAGAATTCCAAAATAGAATGTTGAGAGTTCTAGGATTCCAAAATAGAATGTTGGGAGTTCTAGAATTCCAAAAGAGAATGTTGAGAGTTCTCGGATTCCAAAATAGAATGATGGGAGTTCTAGAATTCTAAAATAGAATGTTGGTGTTGCAGAATAACAAAATAGAATGTTGGGAGTTCTAGAATTCCAAAATAGAATGTTGAGAGTTCTAGGATTCCAAAATAGAATGTTGAGAGTTCTAGGATTCCAAAATAGAATGTTGGGAGTTCTAGAATTCTAAAATAGAATGTTGGTGTTGCAGAATGCCAAAATAGAATGTTGGGAGTTCTAGAATTCCAAAATAGAATGTTGAGAGTTCTAGGATTCCAAAATAGAATGTTGGGAGTTCTAGAATTCTAAAATAGAATGTTAAGAGTTCTAGGATTCCAAAATAGAATGTTGGCAGTTCTAGAATTCTAAAATAGAATGTTGGTGTTGCAGAATAACAAAATAGAATGTTGGGAGTTCTAGAATTCCAAAATAGAATGTTGAGAGTTCTAGGATTCCAAAATAGAATGTTGGGAGTTCTAGAATTCCAAAATAGAATGTTGAGAGTTCTAGGATTCCAAAATAGAATGATGGGAGTTCTAGAATTCTAAAATAGAATGTTGGTGTTGCAGAATTCCAAAATAGAATGTTGGGAGTTCTAGAATTCCAAAATAGAATGTTGAGAGTTCTAGGATTCCAAAATAGAATGTTGAGAGCTCTAGAATTCCAAAATAGAATGTTGAGAGTTCTAGGATTCCAAAATAGAATGTTGGGAGTTCTAGAATTCCAAATAGAATGTTGGGAGTTCTAGAATTCTAAAATAGAATGTTGGTGTTGCAGAATTCCAAAATAGAATGTTGGCAGTTCTAGAATTCCAAAATAGAATGTTGGGAGTTCTAAAATTCCAAAATAGAATGTTGAGAGTTCTAGGATTCCAAAATAGAATGTTGGGAGTTCTAGAATTCTAAAATAGAATTTTGGTGTTGCAGAATTACAAAATAGAATGTTGGTGTTGCAGAATTCCAAAATAGAATGTTGGGAGTTCTAGAATTCTAAAATAGAATGTTGAGAGTTCTAGGATTCGAAAATAGAATGTTGGGAGTTCTAGAATTCTAAAATAGAATGTTGGTGTTGCAGAATTCCAAAATAGAATGTTGGGAGTTCTAGGATTCCAAAATAGAATGTTGGGAGTTCTAGAATTCCAAAATAGAATGTTGAGAGTTCTAGGATTCCAAAATAGAATGTTGGGAGTTTTAGAATTCTAAAATAGAATGTTGGTGTTGTAGAATTCCAAAATAGAATGTTGAGCGTTCTAGGATTCCAAAATAGAATGTTGGGAGTTCTAGAATTCTAAAATAGAATGTTGGTGTTGCAGAATGCCAAAATAGAATGTTGGGAGTTCTAGAATTCCAAAATAGAATGTTGAGAGTTCTAGGATTCCAAAATAGAATGTTGGGAGTTCTAGAATTCTAAAATAGAATGTTAAGAGTTCTAGGATTCCAAAATAGAATGTTGGCAGTTCTAGAATTCTAAAATAGAATGTTGGTGTTGCAGAATAACAAAATAGAATGTTGGGAGTTCTAGAATTCCAAAATAGAATGTTGAGAGTTCTAGGATTCCAAAATAGAATGTTGGGAGTTCTAGAATTCCAAAATAGAATGTTGAGAGTTCTAGGATTCCAAAATAGAATGATGGGAGTTCTAGAATTCTAAAATAGAATGTTGGTGTTGCAGAATTCCAAAATAGAATGTTGGGAGTTCTAGAATTCCAAAATAGAATGTTGAGAGTTCTAGGATTCCAAAATAGAATGTTGAGAGCTCTAGAATTCCAAAATAGAATGTTGAGAGTTCTAGGATTCCAAAATAGAATGTTGGGAGTTCTAGAATTCCAAATAGAATGTTGGGAGTTCTAGAATTCTAAAATAGAATGTTGGTGTTGCAGAATTCCAAAATAGAATGTTGGCAGTTCTAGAATTCCAAAATAGAATGTTGGGAGTTCTAAAATTCCAAAATAGAATGTTGAGAGTTCTAGGATTCCAAAATAGAATGTTGGGAGTTCTAGAATTCTAAAATAGAATTTTGGTGTTGCAGAATTACAAAATAGAATGTTGGTGTTGCAGAATTCCAAAATAGAATGTTGGGAGTTCTAGAATTCTAAAATAGAATGTTGAGAGTTCTAGGATTCGAAAATAGAATGTTGGGAGTTCTAGAATTCTAAAATAGAATGTTGGTGTTGCAGAATTCCAAAATAGAATGTTGGGAGTTCTAGGATTCCAAAATAGAATGTTGGGAGTTCTAGAATTCCAAAATAGAATGTTGAGAGTTCTAGGATTCCAAAATAGAATGTTGGGAGTTTTAGAATTCTAAAATAGAATGTTGGTGTTGTAGAATTCCAAAATAGAATGTTGAGCGTTCTAGGATTCCAAAATAGAATGTTGGGAGTTCTAGAATTCTAAAATAGAATGTTGGTGTTGCAGAATAACAAAATAGAATGTTGGGAGTTCTAGGATTCCAAAATAGAATGTTGGGAGTTCTAGAATTCCAAAATAGAATGTTAAGAGTTCTAGGATTCCAAAATAGAATGTTGGGAGTTCTAGAATTCAAAAATAGAATGTTGGTGTTGTAGAATTCCAAAATAGAATGTTGAGCGTTCTAGGATTCCAAAATAGAATGTTGGGAGTTCTAGAATTCTAAAATAGAATGTTAAGAGTTCTAGGATTCCAAAATAGAATGTTGGCAGTTCTAGAATTCTAAAATAGAATGTTGGTGTTGCAGAATAACAACATAGAATGTTGAGAGTTCTAGAATTCCAAAATAGAATGTTGAGAGTTCTAGGATTCCAAAATAGAATGTTGGGAGTTCTAGAATTCTAAAATAGAATGTTAAGAGTTCTAGGATTCCAAAATAGAATGTTGGCAGTTCTAGAATTCTAAAATAGAATATTGGTGTTGCAGAATAACAAAATAGAATGTTGAGAGTTCTAGAATTCCAAAATAGAATGTTGAGAGTTCTAGGATTCCAAAATAGAATGTTGAGAGTTCTAGGATTCCAAAATAGAATGTTGGGAGTTCTAGAATTCAAAAATAGAATGTTGGTGTTGTAGAATTCCAAAATAGAATGTTGAGCGTTCTAGGATTCCAAAATAGAATGTTGGGAGTTCTAGAATTCTAAAATAGAATGTTAAGAGTTCTAGGATTCCAAAATAGAATGTTGAGAGTTCTAGGATTCCAAAATAGAATGTTGGGAGTTCTAGAATTCCAAAATAGAATGTTGAGAGTTCTAGGATTCCAAAATAGAATGATGGGAGTTCTAGAATTCTAAAATAGAATGTTGGTGTTGCAGAATTCCAAAATAGAATGTTGGGAGTTCTAGAATTCCAAAATAGAATGTTGAGAGTTCTAGGATTCCAAAATAGAATGTTGAGAGCTCTAGAATTCCAAAATAGAATGTTGAGAGTTCTAGGATTCCAAAATAGAATGTTGGGAGTTCTAGAATTCCAAATAGAATGTTGGGAGTTCTAGAATTCTAAAATAGAATGTTGGTGTTGCAGAATTCCAAAATAGAATGTTGGCAGTTCTAGAATTCCAAAATAGAATGTTGGGAGTTCTAAAATTCCAAAATAGAATGTTGAGAGTTCTAGGATTCCAAAATAGAATGTTGGGAGTTCTAGAATTCTAAAATAGAATTTTGGTGTTGCAGAATTACAAAATAGAATGTTGAGCGTTCTAGGATTCCAACATAGAATGTTGGGAGTTCTAGAATTCTAAAATAGAATGTTGGTGTTGCAGAATAACAAAATAGAATGTTGGGAGTTCTAGAATTCCAAAATAGAATGTTGAGAGTTCTAGGATTCCAAAATAGAATGTTGGGAGTTCTAGAATTCCAAAAGAGAATGTTGAGAGTTCTCGGATTCCAAAATAGAATGATGGGAGTTCTAGAATTCTAAAATAGAATGTTGGTGTTGCAGAATAACAAAATAGAATGTTGGGAGTTCTAGAATTCCAAAATAGAATGTTGAGAGTTCTAGGATTCCAAAATAGAATGTTGAGAGTTCTAGGATTCCAAAATAGAATGTTGGGAGTTCTAGAATTCTAAAATAGAATGTTGGTGTTGCAGAATGCCAAAATAGAATGTTGGGAGTTCTAGAATTCCAAAATAGAATGTTGAGAGTTCTAGGATTCCAAAATAGAATGTTGGGAGTTCTAGAATTCTAAAATAGAATGTTAAGAGTTCTAGGATTCCAAAATAGAATGTTGGCAGTTCTAGAATTCTAAAATAGAATGTTGGTGTTGCAGAATAACAAAATAGAATGTTGGGAGTTCTAGAATTCCAAAATAGAATGTTGAGAGTTCTAGGATTCCAAAATAGAATGTTGAGAGCTCTAGAATTCCAAAATAGAATGTTGAGAGTTCTAGGATTCCAAAATAGAATGTTGGGAGTTCTAGAATTCCAAATAGAATGTTGGGAGTTCTAGAATTCTAAAATAGAATGTTGGTGTTGCAGAATTCCAAAATAGAATGTTGGCAGTTCTAGAATTCCAAAATAGAATGTTGGGAGTTCTAAAATTCCAAAATAGAATGTTGAGAGTTCTAGGATTCCAAAATAGAATGTTGGGAGTTCTAGAATTCTAAAATAGAATTTTGGTGTTGCAGAATTACAAAATAGAATGTTGGTGTTGCAGAATTCCAAAATAGAATGTTGGGAGTTCTAGAATTCTAAAATAGAATGTTGAGAGTTCTAGGATTCGAAAATAGAATGTTGGGAGTTCTAGAATTCTAAAATAGAATGTTGGTGTTGCAGAATTCCAAAATAGAATGTTGGGAGTTCTAGGATTCCAAAATAGAATGTTGGGAGTTCTAGAATTCCAAAATAGAATGTTGAGAGTTCTAGGATTCCAAAATAGAATGTTGGGAGTTTTAGAATTCTAAAATAGAATGTTGGTGTTGTAGAATTCCAAAATAGAATGTTGAGCGTTCTAGGATTCCAAAATAGAATGTTGGGAGTTCTAGAATTCTAAAATAGAATGTTGGTGTTGCAGAATAACAAAATAGAATGTTGGGAGTTCTAGGATTCCAAAATAGAATGTTGGGAGTTCTAGAATTCCAAAATAGAATGTTGAGAGTTCTAGGATTCCAAAATAGAATGTTGGGAGTTCTAGAATTCAAAAATAGAATGTTGGTGTTGTAGAATTCCAAAATAGAATGTTGAGCGTTCTAGGATTCCAAAATAGAATGTTGGGAGTTCTAGAATTCTAAAATAGAATGTTAAGAGTTCTAGGATTCCAAAATAGAATGTTGGCAGTTCTAGAATTCTAAAATAGAATGTTAAGAGTTCTAGGATTCCAAAATAGAATGTTGGCAGTTCTAGAATTCTAAAATAGAATATTGGTGTTGCAGAATAACAAAATAGAATGTTGAGAGTTCTAGAATTCCAAAATAGAATGTTGAGAGTTCTAGGATTCCAAAATAGAATGTTGAGAGTTCTAGGATTCCAAAATAGAATGTTGGGAGTTCTAGAATTCAAAAATAGAATGTTGGTGTTGTAGAATTCCAAAATAGAATGTTGAGCGTTCTAGGATTCCAAAATAGAATGTTGGGAGTTCTAGAATTCTAAAATAGAATGTTAAGAGTTCTAGGATTCCAAAATAGAATGTTGAGAGTTCTAGGATTCCAAAATAGAATGTTGGGAGTTCTAGAATTCCAAAATAGAATGTTGAGAGTTCTAGGATTCCAAAATAGAATGATGGGAGTTCTAGAATTCTAAAATAGAATGTTGGTGTTGCAGAATTCCAAAATAGAATGTTGGGAGTTCTAGAATTCCAAAATAGAATGTTGAGAGTTCTAGGATTCCAAAATAGAATGTTGAGAGCTCTAGAATTCCAAAATAGAATGTTGAGAGTTCTAGGATTCCAAAATAGAATGTTGGGAGTTCTAGAATTCCAAATAGAATGTTGGGAGTTCTAGAATTCTAAAATAGAATGTTGGTGTTGCAGAATTCCAAAATAGAATGTTGGCAGTTCTAGAATTCCAAAATAGAATGTTGGGAGTTCTAAAATTCCAAAATAGAATGTTGAGAGTTCTAGGATTCCAAAATAGAATGTTGGGAGTTCTAGAATTCTAAAATAGAATTTTGGTGTTGCAGAATTACAAAATAGAATGTTGGTGTTGCAGAATTCCAAAATAGAATGTTGGGAGTTCTAGAATTCTAAAATAGAATGTTGAGAGTTCTAGGATTCGAAAATAGAATGTTGGGAGTTCTAGAATTCTAAAATAGAATGTTGGGAGTTCTAGGATTCCAAAATAGAATGTTGGGAGTTCTAGAATTCCAAAATAGAATGTTGGGAGTTCTAGAATTCCAAAATAGAATGTTGAGAGTTCTAGGATTCCAAAATAGAATGTTGGGAGTTTTAGAATTCTAAAATAGAATGTTGGTGTTGTAGAATTCCAAAATAGAATGTTGAGCGTTCTAGGATTCCAAAATAGAATGTTGGGAGTTCTAGAATTCTAAAATAGAATGTTGGTGTTGCAGAATAACAAAATAGAATGTTGGGAGTTCTAGGATTCCAAAATAGAATGTTGGGAGTTCTAGAATTCCAAAATAGAATGTTGAGAGTTCTAGGATTCCAAAATAGAATGTTGGGAGTTCTAGAATTCAAAAATAGAATGTTGGTGTTGTAGAATTCCAAAATAGAATGTTGAGCGTTCTAGGATTCCAAAATAGAATGTTGGGAGTTCTAGAATTCTAAAATAGAATGTTAAGAGTTCTAGGATTCCAAAATAGAATGTTGGCAGTTCTAGAATTCTAAAATAGAATGTTGGTGTTGCAGAATAACAACATAGAATGTTGAGAGTTCTAGAATTCCAAAATAGAATGTTGAGAGTTCTAGGATTCCAAAATAGAATGTTGGGAGTTCTAGAATTCTAAAATAGAATGTTAAGAGTTCTAGGATTCCAAAATAGAATGTTGGCAGTTCTAGAATTCTAAAATAGAATATTGGTGTTGCAGAATAACAAAATAGAATGTTGAGAGTTCTAGAATTCCAAAATAGAATGTTGAGAGTTCTAGGATTCCAAAATAGAATGTTGAGAGTTCTAGGATTCCAAAATAGAATGTTGGGAGTTCTAGAATTCAAAAATAGAATGTTGGTGTTGTAGAATTCCAAAATAGAATGTTGAGCGTTCTAGGATTCCAAAATAGAATGTCGGGAGTTCTAGAATTCTAAAATAGAATGTTAAGAGTTCTAGGATTCCAAAATAGAATGTTGGCAGTTCTAGAATTCTAAAATAGAATGTTGGTGTTGCAGAATAACAAAATAGAATGTTGAGAGTTCTAGAATTCCAAAATAGAATGTTGAGAGTTCTAGGATTCCAAAATAGAATGTTGGGAGTTCTAGAATTCTAAAATAGAATGTTAAGAGTTCTAGGATTCCAAAATAGAATGTTGAGAGCTCTAGAATGCCAAAATAGAATGTTGAGAGTTCTAGGATTCCAAAATAGAATGTTGAGAGCTCTAGAATGCCAAAATAGAATGTTGAGAGTTCTAGGATTCCAAAATAGAATGTTGGGAGTTCTAGAATTCTAAAATAGAATGTTGGTGTTGCAGAATTCCAAAATAGAATGTTGGGAGTTCTAGAATTCCAAAATAGAATGTTGAGAGTTCTAGGATTCCAAAATAGAATGTTGAGAGCTCTAGAATGCCAAAATAGAATGTTGAGAGTTCTAGGATTCCAAAATAGAATGTTGGGAGTTCTAGAATTCTAAAATAGAATGTTGGTGTTGCAGAATTCCAAAATAGAATGTTGGGAGTTCTAGAATTCCAAAATAGAATGTTGAGCGTTCTATGATTCCAAAATAGAATGTTGGGAGTTCTAGAATTCGAAAAAAAGAATGTTAAGAGTTCTAGGATTCCAAAATAGAATGTTGCCAGTTCTAGAATTCTAAAATAGAATGTTGGTGTTGCAGAATAACAAAATAGAATGTTGAGAGTTCTAGGATTCCAAAATAGAATGTTGGGAGTTCTAGAATTCTAAAAAAGAATGTTAAGAGTTCTAGAATTCCAAAATAGAATGTTGAGAGTTCTAGGATTCCAAAATAGAATGTTGAGAGTTCTAGGATTCCAAAATAGAATGTTGGGAGTTCTAGAATTCTAAAAAAGAATGTTGGTGTTGCAGAATTCCAAAATAGAATGTTGGGAGTTCTAGAATTCCAAAATAGAATTTTGAGAGTTCTAGGATTCCAATATAGAATGTTGGGAGTTCTAGAATTCTAAAATAGAATGTTGGTGTTGCAGAATTCCAAAATAGAATGTTGGGAGTTCTAGAATTCCAAAATAGAATGTTGAGAGTTCTAGGATTCCAAAATAGAATGTTGGGAGTTCTAGAATTCCAAAATAGAATGTTGAGAGTTCTAGGATTCCAAAATAGAATGTTGAGAGTTCTAGGATTCCAAAATAGAATGTTGGGAGTTCTAGAATTCCAAAATAGAATGTTGAGAGTTCTAGGATTCCAAAATAGAATGTTGGGAGTTCTAGAATTCCAAAATAGAATGTTGAGAGTTCTAGGATTCCAAAATAGAATGTTGGGAGTTCTAGAATTCTAAAATAGAATGTTGGTGTTGCAGAATTCCAAAATAGAATGTTGGGAGTTCTAGAATTCCAAAATAGAATGTTGAGCGTTCTATGATTCCAAAATAGAATGTTGGGAGTTCTAGAATTCTAAAAAAGAATGTTAAGAGTTCTAGGATTCCAAAATAGAATGTTGCCAGTTCTAGAATTCTAAAATAGAATTTTGGTGTTGCAGAATTCCAAAATAGAATGTTGGGAGTTCTAGAATTCCAAAATAGAATGTTGAGAGTTCTAGGATTCCAAAATAGAATGTTCGGAGTTCTAGAATTCTAAAATAGAATGTTGGTGTTGCAGAATTCAAAAATAGAATGTTGGGAGTTATAGAATTCCAAAATAGAATGTTGAGAGTTCTAGGATTCCAAAATAGAATGTTGAGAGCTCTAGAATTCCAAAATAGAATGTTGAGAGTTCTAGGATTCCAAAATAGAATGTTGGGAGTTCTAGAATTCTAAAATAGAATGTTGGTGTTGCAGAATGCCAAAATAGAATGTTGGGAGTTCTAGAATTCCAAAATAGAATGTTGAGAGTTCTAGGATTCCAAAATAGAATGTTGAGAGTTCTAGGATTCCAAAATAGAATGTTGGGAGTTCTAGAATTCTAAAATAGTATGTTGGTGTTGCAGAATTCCAAAATAGAATGTTGGGAGTTCTAGAATTCTAAAATAGAATGTTGAGAGTTCTAGGATTCCAAAATAGAATGTTGGGAGTTCTAGAATTCTAAAATATAATTTTGGTGTTGCAGAATTACAAAATAGAATGTTGGGAGTTCTAGAATTCCAAAATAGAATGTTGAGAGTTCTAGGATTCCAAAATAGAATGTTGGCAGTTCTAGAATTCTAAAATAGAATGTTGGTGTTGCAGAATTCCAAAATAGAATGTTGGGAGTTCTATGATTCCAAAATAGAATGTTGGGAGTCCTAGAATTCTAAAATAGAATGTTGGTGTTGCAGAATTACAAAATAGAATGTTGGGAGTTCTAGAATTCCAAAATAGAATGTTGAGAGTTCTAGGATTCCAAAATAGAATGTTGGGAGTTTTAGAATTCTAAAATAGAATGTTGGTGTTGTAGAATTCCAAAATAGAATGTTGAGCGTTCTAGGATTCCAAAATAGAATGTTGGGAGTTCTAGAATTCTAAAATAGAATGTTAAGAGTTCTAGGATTCCAAAATAGAATGTTGGCAGTTCTAGAATTCTAAAATAGAATGTTGGTGTTGCAGAATTCCAAAATAGAATGTTGGGAGTTCTAGAATTCCAAAATAGAATGTTGAGAGTTCTAGGATTCCAAAATAGAATGTTGGGAGTTCTAGAATTCCAAAATAGAATGTTGAGAGTTCTAGGATTCCAAAATAGAATGATGGGAGTTCTAGAATTCTAAAATAGAATGTTGGTGTTGCAGAATTCCAAAATAGAATGTTGGGAGTTCTAGAATTCCAAAATAGAATGTTGAGAGTTCTAGGATTCCAAAATAGAATGTTGAGAGCTCTAGAATTCCAAAATAGAATGTTGAGAGTTCTAGGATTCCAAAATAGAATGTTGGGAGTTCTAGAATTCCAAATAGAATGTTGGGAGTTCTAGAATTCTAAAATAGAATGTTGGTGTTGCAGAATTCCAAAATAGAATGTTGGGAGTTCTAGAATTCCAAAATAGAATGTTGGGAGTTCTAGAATTCCAAAATAGAATGTTGAGAGTTCTAGGATTCTAAAATAGAATGTTGGGAGTTCTAGAATTCTAAAATAGAATTTTGGTGTTGCAGAATTACAAAATAGAATGTTGGTGTTGCAGAATTCCAAAATAGAATGTTGGGAGTTCTAGAATTCTAAAATAGAATGTTGAGAGTTCTAGGATTCGAAAATAGAATGTTGGGAGTTCTAGAATTCTAAAATAGAATGTTGGTGTTGCAGAATTCCAAAATAGAATGTTGGGAGTTCTAGGATTCCAAAATAGAATGTTGGGAGTTCTAGAATTCCAAAATAGAATGTTGAGAGTTCTAGGATTCCAAAATAGAATGTTGGGAGTTTTAGAATTCTAAAATAGAATGTTGGTGTTGTAGAATTCCAAAATAGAATGTTGAGCGTTCTAGGATTCCAAAATAGAATGTTGGGAGTTCTAGAATTCTAAAATAGAATGTTGGTGTTGCAGAATAACAAAATAGAATGTTGGGAGTTCTAGAATTCCAAAATAGAATGTTGGGAGTTCTAGAATTCCAAAATAGAATGTTGAGAGTTCTAGGATTCCAAAATAGAATGTTGGGAGTTCTAGAATTCAAAAATAGAATGTTGGTGTTGTAGAATTCCAAAATAAAATGTTGAGCGTTCTAGGATTCCAAAATAGAATGTTGGGAGTTCTAGAATTCTAAAATAGAATGTTAAGAGTTCTAGGATTCCAAAATAGAATGTTGGCAGTTCTAGAATTCTAAAATAGAATGTTGGTGTTGCAGAATAACAAAATAGAATGTTGAGAGTTCTAGAATTCCAAAATAGAATGTTGAGAGTTCTAGGATTCCAAAATAGAATGTTGGGAGTTCTAGAATTCTAAAATAGAATGTTAAGAGTTCTAGGATTCCAAAATAGAATGTTGGCAGTTCTAGAATTCTAAAATAGAATGTTGGTGTTGCAGAATAACAAAATAGAATGTTGAGAGTTCTAGAATTCCAAAATAGAATGTTGAGAGTTCTAGGATTCCAAAATAGAATGTTGAGAGTTCTAGGATTCCAAAATAGAATGTTGGGAGTTCTAGAATTCAAAAATAGAATGTTGGTGTTGTAGAATTCCAAAATAGAATGTTGAGCGTTCTAGGATTCCAAAATAGAATGTTGGGAGTTCTAGAATTCTAAAATAGAATGTTAAGAGTTCTAGGATTCCAAAATAGAATGTTGGCAGTTCTAGAATTCTAAAATAGAATGTTGGTGTTGCAGAATAACAAAATAGAATGTTGAGAGTTCTAGAATTCCAAAATAGAATGTTGAGAGTTCTAGGATTCCAAAAGAGAATGTTGGGAGTTCTAGAATTCTAAAATAGAATGTTAAGAGTTCTAGGATTACAAAATAGAATGTTGGCAGTTCTAGAATTCTAAAATAGAATGTTGGTGTTGCAGAATAACAAAATAGAATGTTGAGAGTTCTAGAATTCCAAAATAGAATGTTGGGAGTTCTAGAATTCTAAAATAGAATGTTGGTGTTGCAGAATTCCAAAATAGAATGTTGGGAGTTCTAGAATTCCAAAATAGAATGTTGAGAGTTCTAGGATTCCAAAATAGAATGTTGAGAGCTCTAGAATGCCAAAATAGAATGTTGAGAGTTCTAGGATTCCAAAATAGAATGTTGGGAGTTCTAGAATTCTAAAATAGAATGTTGGTGTTGCAGAATTCCAAAATAGAATGTTGGGAGTTCTAGAATTCCAAAATAGAATGTTGAGAGTTCTAGGATTCCAAAATAGAATGTTGGGAGTTCTAGAATTCCAAAATAGAATGTTGAGAGTTCTAGGATTCCAAAATAGAATGATGGGAGTTCTAGAATTCTAAAATAGAATGTTGGTGTTGCAGAATTCCAAAATAGAATGTTGGGAGTTCTAGAATTCCAAAATAGAATGTTGAGAGTTCTAGGATTCCAAAATAGAATGTTGAGAGCTCTAGAATTCCAAAATAGAATGTTGAGAGTTCTAGGATTCCAAAATAGAATGTTGGGAGTTCTAGAATTCCAAATAGAATGTTGGGAGTTCTAGAATTCTAAAATAGAATGTTGGTGTTGCAGAATTCCAAAATAGAATGTTGGGAGTTCTAGAATTCCAAAATAGAATGTTGGGAGTTCTAGAATTCCAAAATAGAATGTTGAGAGTTCTAGGATTCTAAAATAGAATGTTGGGAGTTCTAGAATTCTAAAATAGAATTTTGGTGTTGCAGAATTACAAAATAGAATGTTGGTGTTGCAGAATTCCAAAATAGAATGTTGGGAGTTCTAGAATTCTAAAATAGAATGTTGAGAGTTCTAGGATTCGAAAATAGAATGTTGGGAGTTCTAGAATTCTAAAATAGAATGTTGGTGTTGCAGAATTCCAAAATAGAATGTTGGGAGTTCTAGGATTCCAAAATAGAATGTTGGGAGTTCTAGAATTCCAAAATAGAATGTTGAGAGTTCTAGGATTCCAAAATAGAATGTTGGGAGTTTTAGAATTCTAAAATAGAATGTTGGTGTTGTAGAATTCCAAAATAGAATGTTGAGCGTTCTAGGATTCCAAAATAGAATGTTGGGAGTTCTAGAATTCTAAAATAGAATGTTGGTGTTGCAGAATAACAAAATAGAATGTTGGGAGTTCTAGAATTCCAAAATAGAATGTTGGGAGTTCTAGAATTCCAAAATAGAATGTTGAGAGTTCTAGGATTCCAAAATAGAATGTTGGGAGTTCTAGAATTCAAAAATAGAATGTTGGTGTTGTAGAATTCCAAAATAAAATGTTGAGCGTTCTAGGATTCCAAAATAGAATGTTGGGAGTTCTAGAATTCTAAAATAGAATGTTAAGAGTTCTAGGATTCCAAAATAGAATGTTGGCAGTTCTAGAATTCTAAAATAGAATGTTGGTGTTGCAGAATAACAAAATAGAATGTTGAGAGTTCTAGAATTCCAAAATAGAATGTTGAGAGTTCTAGGATTCCAAAATAGAATGTTGGGAGTTCTAGAATTCTAAAATAGAATGTTAAGAGTTCTAGGATTCCAAAATAGAATGTTGGCAGTTCTAGAATTCTAAAATAGAATGTTGGTGTTGCAGAATAACAAAATAGAATGTTGAGAGTTCTAGAATTCCAAAATAGAATGTTGAGAGTTCTAGGATTCCAAAATAGAATGTTGAGAGTTCTAGGATTCCAAAATAGAATGTTGGGAGTTCTAGAATTCAAAAATAGAATGTTGGTGTTGTAGAATTCCAAAATAGAATGTTGAGCGTTCTAGGATTCCAAAATAGAATGTTGGGAGTTCTAGAATTCTAAAATAGAATGTTAAGAGTTCTAGGATTCCAAAATAGAATGTTGGCAGTTCTAGAATTCTAAAATAGAATGTTGGTGTTGCAGAATAACAAAATAGAATGTTGAGAGTTCTAGAATTCCAAAATAGAATGTTGAGAGTTCTAGGATTCCAAAAGAGAATGTTGGGAGTTCTAGAATTCTAAAATAGAATGTTAAGAGTTCTAGGATTACAAAATAGAATGTTGGCAGTTCTAGAATTCTAAAATAGAATGTTGGTGTTGCAGAATAACAAAATAGAATGTTGAGAGTTCTAGAATTCCAAAATAGAATGTTGGGAGTTCTAGAATTCTAAAATAGAATGTTGGTGTTGCAGAATTCCAAAATAGAATGTTGGGAGTTCTAGAATTCCAAAATAGAATGTTGAGAGTTCTAGGATTCCAAAATAGAATGTTGAGAGCTCTAGAATGCCAAAATAGAATGTTGAGAGTTCTAGGATTCCAAAATAGAATGTTGGGAGTTCTAGAATTCTAAAATAGAATGTTGGTGTTGCAGAATTCCAAAATAGAATGTTGGGAGTTCTAGAATTCCAAAATAGAATGTTGAGCGTTCTATGATTCCAAAATAGAATGTTGGGAGTTCTAGAATTCGAAAAAAAGAATGTTAAGAGTTCTAGGATTCCAAAATAGAATGTTGCCAGTTCTAGAATTCTAAAATAGAATGTTGGTGTTGCAGAATAACAAAATAGAATGTTGAGAGTTCTAGGATTCCAAAATAGAATGTTGGGAGTTCTAGAATTCTAAAAAAGAATGTTAAGAGTTCTAGGATTCCAAAATAGAATGTTGCCAGTTCTAGAATTCTAAAATAGAATGTTGGTGTTGCAGAATAACAAAATAGAATGTTGAGAGTTCTAGAATTCCAAAATAGAATGTTGAGAGTTCTAGGATTCGAAAATAGAATGTTGGGAGTTCTAGAATTCTAAAATAGAATGTTGGTGTTGCAGAATTCCAAAATAGAATGTTGGGAGTTCTAGGATTCCAAAATAGAATGTTGGGAGTTCTAGAATTCCAAAATAGAATGTTGAGAGTTCTAGGATTCCAAAATAGAATGTTGGCAGTTCTAGAATTCTAAAATAGAATGTTGGTGTTGCAGAATAACAAAATAGAATGTTGGGAGTTCTAGAATTCCAAAATAGAATGTTGAGAGTTCTAGGATTCCAAAATAGAATGTTGGGAGTTCTAGAATTCCAAAATAGAATGTTGAGAGTTCTAGGATTCCAAAATAGAATGATGGGAGTTCTAGAATTCTAAAATAGAATGTTGGTGTTGCAGAATTCCAAAATAGAATGTTGGGAGTTCTAGAATTCCAAAATAGAATGTTGAGAGTTCTAGGATTCCAAAATAGAATGTTGAGAGCTCTAGAATTCCAAAATAGAATGTTGAGAGTTCTAGGATTCCAAAATAGAATGTTGGGAGTTCTAGAATTCCAAATAGAATGTTGGGAGTTCTAGAATTCTAAAATAGAATGTTGGTGTTGCAGAATTCCAAAATAGAATGTTGGCAGTTCTAGAATTCCAAAATAGAATGTTGGGAGTTCTAGAATTCCAAAATAGAATGTTGAGAGTTCTAGGATTCCAAAATAGAATGTTGGGAGTTCTAGAATTCTAAAATAGAATGTTAAGAGTTCTAGGATTCCAAAATAGAATGTTGGCAGTTCTAGAATTCTAAAATAGAATATTGGTGTTGCAGAATAACAAAATAGAATGTTGAGAGTTCTAGAATTCCAAAATAGAATGTTGAGAGTTCTAGGATTCCAAAATAGAATGTTGAGAGTTCTAGGATTCCAAAATAGAATGTTGGGAGTTCTAGAATTCAAAAATAGAATGTTGGTGTTGTAGAATTCCAAAATAGAATGTTGAGCGTTCTAGGATTCCAAAATAGAATGTTGGGAGTTCTAGAATTCTAAAATAGAATGTTAAGAGTTCTAGGATTCCAAAATAGAATGTTGGCAGTTCTAGAATTCTAAAATAGAATGTTGGTGTTGCAGAATAACAAAATAGAATGTTGAGAGTTCTAGAATTCCAAAATAGAATGTTGAGAGTTCTAGGATTCCAAAATAGAATGTTGGGAGTTCTAGAATTCTAAAATAGAATGTTAAGAGTTCTAGGATTCCAAAATAGAATGTTGGCAGTTCTAGAATTCTAAAATAGAATGTTGGTGTTGCAGAATAACAAAATAGAATGTTGAGAGTTCTAGAATTCCAAAATAGAATGTTGAGAGTTCTAGGATTCCAAAATAGAATGTTGAGAACTCTAGAATTCCAAAATAGAATGTTGAGAGTTCTAGGATTCCAAAATAGAATGTTGGGAGTTCTAGAATTCTAAAATAGAATGTTGGTGTTGCAGAATTCCAAAATAGAATGTTGGGAGTTCTAGAATTCCAAAATAGAATGTTGAGAGTTCTAGGATTCCAAAATAGAATGTTGAGAGCTCTAGAATGCCAAAATAGAATGTTGAGAGTTCTAGGATTCCAAAATAGAATGTTGGGAGTTCTAGAATTCTAAAATAGAATGTTGGTGTTGCAGAATTCCAAAATAGAATGTTGGGAGTTCTAGAATTCCAAAATAGAATGTTGAGCGTTCTATGATTCCAAAATAGAATGTTGGGAGTTCTAGAATTCGAAAAAAAGAATGTTAAGAGTTCTAGGATTCCAAAATAGAATGTTGCCAGTTCTAGAATTCTAAAATAGAATGTTGGTGTTGCAGAATAACAAAATAGAATGTTGAGAGTTCTAGGATTCCAAAATAGAATGTTGGGAGTTCTAGAATTCTAAAAAAGAATGTTAAGAGTTCTAGAATTCCAAAATAGAATGTTGAGAGTTCTAGGATTCCAAAATAGAATGTTGAGAGTTCTAGGATTCCAAAATAGAATGTTGGGAGTTCTAGAATTCCAAAATAGAATGTTGAGAGTTCTAGGATTCCAAAATAGAATGTTGGGAGTTCTAGAATTCCAAAATAGAATGTTGAGAGTTCTAGGATTCCAAAATAGAATGTTGGGAGTTCTAGAATTCAAAAATAGAATGTTGGGAGTTCTAGAATTCTAAAATAGAATGTTGGGAGTTCTAGGATTCCAAAATAGAATGTTGGCAGTTCTAGAATTCTAAAATAGAATGTTGGTGTTGCAGAATAACAAAATAGAATGTTGAGAGTTCTAGAATTCCAAAATAGAATGTTGAGAGTTCTAGGATTCCAAAATAGAATGTTGAGAACTCTAGAATTCCAAAATAGAATGTTGAGAGTTCTAGGATTCCAAAATAGAATGTTGGGAGTTCTAGAATTCTAAAATAGAATGTTGGTGTTGCAGAATTCCAAAATAGAATGTTGGGAGTTCTAGAATTCCAAAATAGAATGTTGAGAGTTCTAGGATTCCAAAATAGAATGTTGAGAGCTCTAGAATTCCAAAATAGAATGTTGAGAGTTCTAGGATTCCAAAATAGAATGTTGGGAGTTCTAGAATTCTAAAATAGAATGTTGGTGTTGCAGAATTCCAAAATAGAATGTTGGGAGTTCTAGAATTCCAAAATAGAATGTTGAGCGTTCTATGATTCCAAAATAGAATGTTGGGAGTTCTAGAATTCTAAAAAAGAATGTTAAGAGTTCTAGGATTCCAAAATAGAATGTTGCCAGTTCTAGAATTCTAAAATAGAATGTTGGTGTTGCAGAATTCCAAAATAGAATGTTGGGAGTTCTAGGATTCCAAAATAGAATGTTGGGAGTTCTAGAATTCCAAAATAGAATGTTGAGAGTTCTAGGATTCCAAAATAGAATGTTGGGAGTTTTAGAATTCTAAAATAGAATGTTGGTGTTGTAGAATTCCAAAATAGAATGTTGAGCGTTCTAGGATTCCAAAATAGAATGTTGGGAGTTCTAGAATTCTAAAATAGAATGTTGGTGTTGCAGAATAACAAAATAGAATGTTGGGAGTTCTAGAATTCCAAAATAGAATGTTGGGAGTTCTAGAATTCCAAAATAGAATGTTGAGAGTTCTAGGATTCCAAAATAGAATGTTGGGAGTTCTAGAATTCAAAAATAGAATGTTGGTGTTGTAGAATTCCAAAATAAAATGTTGAGCGTTCTAGGATTCCAAAATAGAATGTTGGGAGTTCTAGAATTCTAAAATAGAATGTTAAGAGTTCTAGGATTCCAAAATAGAATGTTGGCAGTTCTAGAATTCTAAAATAGAATGTTGGTGTTGCAGAATAACAAAATAGAATGTTGAGAGTTCTAGAATTCCAAAATAGAATGTTGAGAGTTCTAGGATTCCAAAATAGAATGTTGGGAGTTCTAGAATTCTAAAATAGAATGTTAAGAGTTCTAGGATTCCAAAATAGAATGTTGGCAGTTCTAGAATTCTAAAATAGAATGTTGGTGTTGCAGAATAACAAAATAGAATGTTGAGAGTTCTAGAATTCCAAAATAGAATGTTGAGAGTTCTAGGATTCCAAAATAGAATGTTGAGAGTTCTAGGATTCCAAAATAGAATGTTGGGAGTTCTAGAATTCAAAAATAGAATGTTGGTGTTGTAGAATTCCAAAATAGAATGTTGAGCGTTCTAGGATTCCAAAATAGAATGTTGGGAGTTCTAGAATTCTAAAATAGAATGTTAAGAGTTCTAGGATTCCAAAATAGAATGTTGGCAGTTCTAGAATTCTAAAATAGAATGTTGGTGTTGCAGAATAACAAAATAGAATGTTGAGAGTTCTAGAATTCCAAAATAGAATGTTGAGAGTTCTAGGATTCCAAAAGAGAATGTTGGGAGTTCTAGAATTCTAAAATAGAATGTTAAGAGTTCTAGGATTACAAAATAGAATGTTGGCAGTTCTAGAATTCTAAAATAGAATGTTGGTGTTGCAGAATAACAAAATAGAATGTTGAGAGTTCTAGAATTCCAAAATAGAATGTTGGGAGTTCTAGAATTCTAAAATAGAATGTTGGTGTTGCAGAATTCCAAAATAGAATGTTGGGAGTTCTAGAATTCCAAAATAGAATGTTGAGAGTTCTAGGATTCCAAAATAGAATGTTGAGAGCTCTAGAATGCCAAAATAGAATGTTGAGAGTTCTAGGATTCCAAAATAGAATGTTGGGAGTTCTAGAATTCTAAAATAGAATGTTGGTGTTGCAGAATTCCAAAATAGAATGTTGGGAGTTCTAGAATTCCAAAATAGAATGTTGAGAGTTCTAGGATTCCAAAATAGAATGTTGGGAGTTCTAGAATTCCAAAATAGAATGTTGAGAGTTCTAGGATTCCAAAATAGAATGATGGGAGTTCTAGAATTCTAAAATAGAATGTTGGTGTTGCAGAATTCCAAAATAGAATGTTGGGAGTTCTAGAATTCCAAAATAGAATGTTGAGAGTTCTAGGATTCCAAAATAGAATGTTGAGAGCTCTAGAATTCCAAAATAGAATGTTGAGAGTTCTAGGATTCCAAAATAGAATGTTGGGAGTTCTAGAATTCCAAATAGAATGTTGGGAGTTCTAGAATTCTAAAATAGAATGTTGGTGTTGCAGAATTCCAAAATAGAATGTTGGGAGTTCTAGAATTCCAAAATAGAATGTTGGGAGTTCTAGAATTCCAAAATAGAATGTTGAGAGTTCTAGGATTCTAAAATAGAATGTTGGGAGTTCTAGAATTCTAAAATAGAATTTTGGTGTTGCAGAATTACAAAATAGAATGTTGGTGTTGCAGAATTCCAAAATAGAATGTTGGGAGTTCTAGAATTCTAAAATAGAATGTTGAGAGTTCTAGGATTCGAAAATAGAATGTTGGGAGTTCTAGAATTCTAAAATAGAATGTTGGTGTTGCAGAATTCCAAAATAGAATGTTGGGAGTTCTAGGATTCCAAAATAGAATGTTGGGAGTTCTAGAATTCCAAAATAGAATGTTGAGAGTTCTAGGATTCCAAAATAGAATGTTGGGAGTTTTAGAATTCTAAAATAGAATGTTGGTGTTGTAGAATTCCAAAATAGAATGTTGAGCGTTCTAGGATTCCAAAATAGAATGTTGGGAGTTCTAGAATTCTAAAATAGAATGTTGGTGTTGCAGAATAACAAAATAGAATGTTGGGAGTTCTAGAATTCCAAAATAGAATGTTGGGAGTTCTAGAATTCCAAAATAGAATGTTGAGAGTTCTAGGATTCCAAAATAGAATGTTGGGAGTTCTAGAATTCAAAAATAGAATGTTGGTGTTGTAGAATTCCAAAATAAAATGTTGAGCGTTCTAGGATTCCAAAATAGAATGTTGGGAGTTCTAGAATTCTAAAATAGAATGTTAAGAGTTCTAGGATTCCAAAATAGAATGTTGGCAGTTCTAGAATTCTAAAATAGAATGTTGGTGTTGCAGAATAACAAAATAGAATGTTGAGAGTTCTAGAATTCCAAAATAGAATGTTGAGAGTTCTAGGATTCCAAAATAGAATGTTGGGAGTTCTAGAATTCTAAAATAGAATGTTAAGAGTTCTAGGATTCCAAAATAGAATGTTGGCAGTTCTAGAATTCTAAAATAGAATGTTGGTGTTGCAGAATAACAAAATAGAATGTTGAGAGTTCTAGAATTCCAAAATAGAATGTTGAGAGTTCTAGGATTCCAAAATAGAATGTTGAGAGTTCTAGGATTCCAAAATAGAATGTTGGGAGTTCTAGAATTCAAAAATAGAATGTTGGTGTTGTAGAATTCCAAAATAGAATGTTGAGCGTTCTAGGATTCCAAAATAGAATGTTGGGAGTTCTAGAATTCTAAAATAGAATGTTAAGAGTTCTAGGATTCCAAAATAGAATGTTGGCAGTTCTAGAATTCTAAAATAGAATGTTGGTGTTGCAGAATAACAAAATAGAATGTTGAGAGTTCTAGAATTCCAAAATAGAATGTTGAGAGTTCTAGGATTCCAAAAGAGAATGTTGGGAGTTCTAGAATTCTAAAATAGAATGTTAAGAGTTCTAGGATTACAAAATAGAATGTTGGCAGTTCTAGAATTCTAAAATAGAATGTTGGTGTTGCAGAATAACAAAATAGAATGTTGAGAGTTCTAGAATTCCAAAATAGAATGTTGGGAGTTCTAGAATTCTAAAATAGAATGTTGGTGTTGCAGAATTCCAAAATAGAATGTTGGGAGTTCTAGAATTCCAAAATAGAATGTTGAGAGTTCTAGGATTCCAAAATAGAATGTTGAGAGCTCTAGAATGCCAAAATAGAATGTTGAGAGTTCTAGGATTCCAAAATAGAATGTTGGGAGTTCTAGAATTCTAAAATAGAATGTTGGTGTTGCAGAATTCCAAAATAGAATGTTGGGAGTTCTAGAATTCCAAAATAGAATGTTGAGCGTTCTATGATTCCAAAATAGAATGTTGGGAGTTCTAGAATTCGAAAAAAAGAATGTTAAGAGTTCTAGGATTCCAAAATAGAATGTTGCCAGTTCTAGAATTCTAAAATAGAATGTTGGTGTTGCAGAATAACAAAATAGAATGTTGAGAGTTCTAGGATTCCAAAATAGAATGTTGGGAGTTCTAGAATTCTAAAAAAGAATGTTAAGAGTTCTAGGATTCCAAAATAGAATGTTGCCAGTTCTAGAATTCTAAAATAGAATGTTGGTGTTGCAGAATAACAAAATAGAATGTTGAGAGTTCTAGAATTCCAAAATAGAATGTTGAGAGTTCTAGGATTCGAAAATAGAATGTTGGGAGTTCTAGAATTCTAAAATAGAATGTTGGTGTTGCAGAATTCCAAAATAGAATGTTGGGAGTTCTAGGATTCCAAAATAGAATGTTGGGAGTTCTAGAATTCCAAAATAGAATGTTGAGAGTTCTAGGATTCCAAAATAGAATGTTGGCAGTTCTAGAATTCTAAAATAGAATGTTGGTGTTGCAGAATAACAAAATAGAATGTTGGGAGTTCTAGAATTCCAAAATAGAATGTTGAGAGTTCTAGGATTCCAAAATAGAATGTTGGGAGTTCTAGAATTCCAAAATAGAATGTTGAGAGTTCTAGGATTCCAAAATAGAATGATGGGAGTTCTAGAATTCTAAAATAGAATGTTGGTGTTGCAGAATTCCAAAATAGAATGTTGGGAGTTCTAGAATTCCAAAATAGAATGTTGAGAGTTCTAGGATTCCAAAATAGAATGTTGAGAGCTCTAGAATTCCAAAATAGAATGTTGAGAGTTCTAGGATTCCAAAATAGAATGTTGGGAGTTCTAGAATTCCAAATAGAATGTTGGGAGTTCTAGAATTCTAAAATAGAATGTTGGTGTTGCAGAATTCCAAAATAGAATGTTGGCAGTTCTAGAATTCCAAAATAGAATGTTGGGAGTTCTAGAATTCCAAAATAGAATGTTGAGAGTTCTAGGATTCCAAAATAGAATGTTGGGAGTTCTAGAATTCTAAAATAGAATGTTAAGAGTTCTAGGATTCCAAAATAGAATGTTGGCAGTTCTAGAATTCTAAAATAGAATATTGGTGTTGCAGAATAACAAAATAGAATGTTGAGAGTTCTAGAATTCCAAAATAGAATGTTGAGAGTTCTAGGATTCCAAAATAGAATGTTGAGAGTTCTAGGATTCCAAAATAGAATGTTGGGAGTTCTAGAATTCAAAAATAGAATGTTGGTGTTGTAGAATTCCAAAATAGAATGTTGAGCGTTCTAGGATTCCAAAATAGAATGTTGGGAGTTCTAGAATTCTAAAATAGAATGTTAAGAGTTCTAGGATTCCAAAATAGAATGTTGGCAGTTCTAGAATTCTAAAATAGAATGTTGGTGTTGCAGAATAACAAAATAGAATGTTGAGAGTTCTAGAATTCCAAAATAGAATGTTGAGAGTTCTAGGATTCCAAAATAGAATGTTGGGAGTTCTAGAATTCTAAAATAGAATGTTAAGAGTTCTAGGATTCCAAAATAGAATGTTGGCAGTTCTAGAATTCTAAAATAGAATGTTGGTGTTGCAGAATAACAAAATAGAATGTTGAGAGTTCTAGAATTCCAAAATAGAATGTTGAGAGTTCTAGGATTCCAAAATAGAATGTTGAGAACTCTAGAATTCCAAAATAGAATGTTGAGAGTTCTAGGATTCCAAAATAGAATGTTGGGAGTTCTAGAATTCTAAAATAGAATGTTGGTGTTGCAGAATTCCAAAATAGAATGTTGGGAGTTCTAGAATTCCAAAATAGAATGTTGAGAGTTCTAGGATTCCAAAATAGAATGTTGAGAGCTCTAGAATGCCAAAATAGAATGTTGAGAGTTCTAGGATTCCAAAATAGAATGTTGGGAGTTCTAGAATTCTAAAATAGAATGTTGGTGTTGCAGAATTCCAAAATAGAATGTTGGGAGTTCTAGAATTCCAAAATAGAATGTTGAGCGTTCTATGATTCCAAAATAGAATGTTGGGAGTTCTAGAATTCCAAAATAGAATGTTGAGAGTTCTAGGATTCCAAAAGAGAATGTTGGGAGTTCTAGAATTCTAAAATAGAATGTTAAGAGTTCTAGGATTACAAAATAGAATGTTGGCAGTTCTAGAATTCTAAAATAGAATGTTGGTGTTGCAGAATAACAAAATAGAATGTTGAGAGTTCTAGAATTCCAAAATAGAATGTTGGGAGTTCTAGAATTCTAAAATAGAATGTTGGTGTTGCAGAATTCCAAAATAGAATGTTGGGAGTTCTAGAATTCCAAAATAGAATGTTGAGAGTTCTAGGATTCCAAAATAGAATGTTGAGAGCTCTAGAATGCCAAAATAGAATGTTGAGAGTTCTAGGATTCCAAAATAGAATGTTGGGAGTTCTAGAATTCTAAAATAGAATGTTGGTGTTGCAGAATTCCAAAATAGAATGTTGGGAGTTCTAGAATTCCAAAATAGAATGTTGAGCGTTCTATGATTCCAAAATAGAATGTTGGGAGTTCTAGAATTCGAAAAAAAGAATGTTAAGAGTTCTAGGATTCCAAAATAGAATGTTGCCAGTTCTAGAATTCTAAAATAGAATGTTGGTGTTGCAGAATAACAAAATAGAATGTTGAGAGTTCTAGGATTCCAAAATAGAATGTTGGGAGTTCTAGAATTCTAAAAAAGAATGTTAAGAGTTCTAGGATTCCAAAATAGAATGTTGCCAGTTCTAGAATTCTAAAATAGAATGTTGGTGTTGCAGAATAACAAAATAGAATGTTGAGAGTTCTAGAATTCCAAAATAGAATGTTGAGAGTTCTAGGATTCGAAAATAGAATGTTGGGAGTTCTAGAATTCTAAAATAGAATGTTGGTGTTGCAGAATTCCAAAATAGAATGTTGGGAGTTCTAGGATTCCAAAATAGAATGTTGGGAGTTCTAGAATTCCAAAATAGAATGTTGAGAGTTCTAGGATTCCAAAATAGAATGTTGGCAGTTCTAGAATTCTAAAATAGAATGTTGGTGTTGCAGAATAACAAAATAGAATGTTGGGAGTTCTAGAATTCCAAAATAGAATGTTGAGAGTTCTAGGATTCCAAAATAGAATGTTGGGAGTTCTAGAATTCCAAAATAGAATGTTGAGAGTTCTAGGATTCCAAAATAGAATGATGGGAGTTCTAGAATTCTAAAATAGAATGTTGGTGTTGCAGAATTCCAAAATAGAATGTTGGGAGTTCTAGAATTCCAAAATAGAATGTTGAGAGTTCTAGGATTCCAAAATAGAATGTTGAGAGCTCTAGAATTCCAAAATAGAATGTTGAGAGTTCTAGGATTCCAAAATAGAATGTTGGGAGTTCTAGAATTCCAAATAGAATGTTGGGAGTTCTAGAATTCTAAAATAGAATGTTGGTGTTGCAGAATTCCAAAATAGAATGTTGGCAGTTCTAGAATTCCAAAATAGAATGTTGGGAGTTCTAGAATTCCAAAATAGAATGTTGAGAGTTCTAGGATTCCAAAATAGAATGTTGGGAGTTCTAGAATTCTAAAATAGAATTTTGGTGTTGCAGAATTACAAAATAGAATGTTGGTGTTGCAGAATTCCAAAATAGAATGTTGGGAGTTCTAGAATTCTAAAATAGAATGTTGAGAGTTCTAGGATTCGAAAATAGAATGTTGGGAGTTCTAGAATTCTAAAATAGAATGTTGGTGTTGCAGAATTCCAAAATAGAATGTTGGGAGTTCTAGGATTCCAAAATAGAATGTTGGGAGTTCTAGAATTCCAAAATAGAATGTTGAGAGTTCTAGGATTCCAAAATAGAATGTTGGGAGTTTTAGAATTCTAAAATAGAATGTTGGTGTTGTAGAATTCCAAAATAGAATGTTGAGCATTCTAGGATTCCAAAATAGAATGTTGGGAGTTCTAGAATTCTAAAATAGAATGTTGGTGTTGCAGAATAACAAAATAGAATGTTGGGAGTTCTAGGATTCCAAAATAGAATGTTGGGAGTTCTAGAATTCCAAAATAGAATGTTGAGAGTTCTAGGATTCCAAAATAGAATGTTGGGAGTTCTAGAATTCAAAAATAGAATGTTGGTGTTGTAGAATTCCAAAATAGAATGTTGAGCGTTCTAGGATTCCAAAATAGAATGTTGGGAGTTCTAGAATTCTAAAATAGAATGTTAAGAGTTCTAGGATTCCAAAATAGAATGTTGGCAGTTCTAGAATTCTAAAATAGAATGTTGGTGTTGCAGAATAACAACATAGAATGTTGAGAGTTCTAGAATTCCAAAATAGAATGTTGAGAGTTCTAGGATTCCAAAATAGAATGTTGGGAGTTCTAGAATTCTAAAATAGAATGTTAAGAGTTCTAGGATTCCAAAATAGAATGTTGGCAGTTCTAGAATTCTAAAATAGAATATTGGTGTTGCAGAATAACAAAATAGAATGTTGAGAGTTCTAGAATTCCAAAATAGAATGTTGAGAGTTCTAGGATTCCAAAATAGAATGTTGAGAGTTCTAGGATTCCAAAATAGAATGTTGGGAGTTCTAGAATTCAAAAATAGAATGTTGGTGTTGTAGAATTCCAAAATAGAATGTTGAGCGTTCTAGGATTCCAAAATAGAATGTTGGGAGTTCTAGAATTCTAAAATAGAATGTTAAGAGTTCTAGGATTCCAAAATAGAATGTTGGCAGTTCTAGAATTCTAAAATAGAATGTTGGTGTTGCAGAATAACAAAATAGAATGTTGAGAGTTCTAGAATTCCAAAATAGAATGTTGAGAGTTCTAGGATTCCAAAATAGAATGTTGGGAGTTCTAGAATTCTAAAATAGAATGTTAAGAGTTCTAGGATTCCAAAATAGAATGTTGGCAGTTCTAGAATTCTAAAATAGAATGTTGGTGTTGCAGAATAACAAAATAGAATGTTGAGAGTTCTAGAATTCCAAAATAGAATGTTGAGAGTTCTAGGATTCCAAAATAGAATGTTGAGAACTCTAGAATTCCAAAATAGAATGTTGAGAGTTCTAGGATTCCAAAATAGAATGTTGGGAGTTCTAGAATTCTAAAATAGAATGTTGGTGTTGCAGAATTCCAAAATAGAATGTTGGGAGTTCTAGAATTCCAAAATAGAATGTTGAGAGTTCTAGGATTCCAAAATAGAATGTTGAGAGCTCTAGAATGCCAAAATAGAATGTTGAGAGTTCTAGGATTCCAAAATAGAATGTTGGGAGTTCTAGAATTCTAAAATAGAATGTTGGTGTTGCAGAATTCCAAAATAGAATGTTGGGAGTTCTAGAATTCCAAAATAGAATGTTGAGCGTTCTATGATTCCAAAATAGAATGTTGGGAGTTCTAGAATTCGAAAAAAAGAATGTTAAGAGTTCTAGGATTCCAAAATAGAATGTTGCCAGTTCTAGAATTCTAAAATAGAATGTTGGTGTTGCAGAATAACAAAATAGAATGTTGAGAGTTCTAGGATTCCAAAATAGAATGTTGGGAGTTCTAGAATTCTAAAAAAGAATGTTAAGAGTTCTAGAATTCCAAAATAGAATGTTGAGAGTTCTAGGATTCCAAAATAGAATGTTGAGAGTTCTAGGATTCCAAAATAGAATGTTGGGAGTTCTAGAATTCCAAAATAGAATGTTGAGAGTTCTAGGATTCCAAAATAGAATGTTGGGAGTTCTAGAATTCCAAAATAGAATGTTGAGAGTTCTAGGATTCCAAAATAGAATGTTGGGAGTTCTAGAATTCAAAAATAGAATGTTGGGAGTTCTAGAATTCTAAAATAGAATGTTGGGAGTTCTAGGATTCCAAAATAGAATGTTGGCAGTTCTAGAATTCTAAAATAGAATGTTGGTGTTGCAGAATAACAAAATAGAATGTTGAGAGTTCTAGAATTCCAAAATAGAATGTTGAGAGTTCTAGGATTCCAAAATAGAATGTTGAGAACTCTAGAATTCCAAAATAGAATGTTGAGAGTTCTAGGATTCCAAAATAGAATGTTGGGAGTTCTAGAATTCTAAAATAGAATGTTGGTGTTGCAGAATTCCAAAATAGAATGTTGGGAGTTCTAGAATTCCAAAATAGAATGTTGAGAGTTCTAGGATTCCAAAATAGAATGTTGAGAGCTCTAGAATTCCAAAATAGAATGTTGAGAGTTCTAGGATTCCAAAATAGAATGTTGGGAGTTCTAGAATTCTAAAATAGAATGTTGGTGTTGCAGAATTCCAAAATAGAATGTTGGGAGTTCTAGAATTCCAAAATAGAATGTTGAGCGTTCTATGATTCCAAAATAGAATGTTGGGAGTTCTAGAATTCTAAAAAAGAATGTTAAGAGTTCTAGGATTCCAAAATAGAATGTTGCCAGTTCTAGAATTCTAAAATAGAATGTTGGTGTTGCAGAATTCCAAAATAGAATGTTGGGAGTTCTAGAATTCCAAAATAGAATGTTGAGAGTTCTAGGATTCCAAAATAGAATGTTCGGAGTTCTAGAATTCTAAAATAGAATGTTGGTGTTGCAGAATTCAAAAATAGAATGTTGGGAGTTATAGAATTCCAAAATAGAATGTTGAGAGTTCTAGGATTCCAAAATAGAATGTTGAGAGCTCTAGAATTCCAAAATAGAATGTTGAGAGTTCTAGGATTCCAAAATAGAATGTTGGGAGTTCTAGAATTCTAAAATAGAATGTTGGTGTTGCAGGATGCCAAAATAGAATGTTGGGAGTTCTAGAATTCCAAAATAGAATGTTGAGAGTTCTAGGATTCCAAAATAGAATGTTGAGAGTTCTAGGATTCCAAAATAGAATGTTGGGAGTTCTAGAATTCTAAAATAGTATGTTGGTGTTGCAGAATTCCAAAATAGAATGTTGGGAGTTCTAGAATTCCAAAATAGAATGTTGAGAGTTCTAGGATTCCAAAATAGAATGTTGGGAGTTCTAGAATTCTAAAATATAATTTTGGTGTTGCAGAATTACAAAATAGAATGTTGGGAGTTCTAGAATTCCAAAATAGAATGTTGAGAGTTCTAGGATCCCAAAATAGAATGTTGGCAGTTCTAGAATTCTAAAATAGAATGTTGGTGTTGCAGAATTCCAAAATAGAATGTTATGAGTTCTATGATTCCAAAATAGAATGTTGGGAGTCCTAGAATTCTAAAATAGAATGTTGGTGTTGCAGAATTACAAAATAGAATGTTGGGAGTTCTAGAATTCCAAAATAGAATGTTGAGAGTTCTAGGATTCCAAAATAGAATGTTGGGAGTTTTAGAATTCTAAAATAGAATGTTGGTGTTGTAGAATTCCAAAATAGAATGTTGAGCGTTCTAGGATTCCAAAATAGAATGTTGGGAGTTCTAGAATTCTAAAATAGAATGTTAAGAGTTCTAGGATTCCAAAATAGAATGTTGGCAGTTCTAGAATTCTAAAATAGAATGTTGGAGTTGCAGAATTCCAAAATAGAATGTTGGGAGTTCTAGAATTCCAAAATAGAATGTTGAGAGTTCTAGGATTCCAAAATAGAATGTTGTAAGTTCTAGAATTCCAAAATAGAATGTTGAGAGTTCTAGGATTCCAAAATAGAATGATGGGAGTTCTAGAATTCTAAAATAGAATGTTGGTGTTGCAGAATTCCAAAATAGAATGTTGGGAGTTCTAGAATTCCAAAATAGAATGTTGAGAGTTCTAGGATTCCAAAATAGAATGTTGAGAGCTCTAGAATTCCAAAATAGAATGTTGAGAGTTCTAGGATTCCAAAATAGAATGTTGGGAGTTCTAGAATTCCAAATAGAATGTTGGGAGTTCTAGAATTCTAAAATAGAATGTTGGTGTTGCAGAATTCCAAAATAGAATGTTGGGAGTTCTAGAATTCTAAAATAGAATGTTGGTGTTGCAGAATTCCAAAATAGAATGTTGGGAGTTCTAGAATTCCAAAATAGAATGTTGGGAGTTCTAGAATTCCAAAATAGAATGTTGAGAGTTCTAGGATTCTAAAATAGAATGTTGGGAGTTCTAGAATTCTAAAATAGAATTTTGGTGTTGCAGAATTACAAAATAGAATGTTGGTGTTGCAGAATTCCAAAATAGAATGTTGGGAGTTCTAGAATTCTAAAATAGAATGTTGAGAGTTCTAGGATTCGAAAATAGAATGTTGGGAGTTCTAGAATTCTAAAATAGAATGTTGGTGTTGCAGAATTCCAAAATAGAATGTTGGGAGTTCTAGGATTCCAAAATAGAATGTTGGGAGTTCTAGAATTCCAAAATAGAATGTTGAGAGTTCTAGGATTCCAAAATAGAATGTTGGGAGTTTTAGAATTCTAAAATAGAATGTTGGTGTTGTAGAATTCCAAAATAGAATGTTGAGCGTTCTAGGATTCCAAAATAGAATGTTGGGAGTTCTAGAATTCTAAAATAGAATGTTGGTGTTGCAGAATAACAAAATAGAATGTTGGGAGTTCTAGAATTCCAAAATAGAATGTTGGGAGTTCTAGAATTCTAAAATAGAATGTTAAGAGTTCTAGGATTCCAAAATAGAATGTTGGCAGTTCTAGAATTCTAAAATAGAATGTTGGTGTTGCAGAATAACAAAATAGAATGTTGAGAGTTCTAGAATTCCAAAATAGAATGTTGAGAGTTCTAGGATTCCAAAATAGAATGTTGGGAGTTCTAGAATTCTAAAATAGAATGTTAAGAGTTCTAGGATTCCAAAATAGAATGTTGGCAGTTCTAGAATTCTAAAATAGAATGTTGGTGTTGCAGAATAACAAAATAGAATGTTGAGAGTTCTAGAATTCCAAAATAGAATGTTGAGAGTTCTAGGATTCCAAAATAGAATGTTGAGAGTTCTAGGATTCCAAAATAGAATGTTGGGAGTTCTAGAATTCAAAAATAGAATGTTGGTGTTGTAGAATTCCAAAATAGAATGTTGAGCGTTCTAGGATTCCAAAATAGAATGTTGGGAGTTCTAGAATTCTAAAATAGAATGTTAAGAGTTCTAGGATTCCAAAATAGAATGTTGGCAGTTCTAGAATTCTAAAATAGAATGTTGGTGTTGCAGAATAACAAAATAGAATGTTGAGAGTTCTAGAATTCCAAAATAGAATGTTGAGAGTTCTAGGATTCCAAAATAGAATGTTGGGAGTTCTAGAATTCTAAAATAGAATGTTAAGAGTTCTAGGATTACAAAATAGAATGTTGGCAGTTCTAGAATTCTAAAATAGAATGTTGGTGTTGCAGAATAACAAAATAGAATGTTGAGAGTTCTAGAATTCCAAAATAGAATGTTGAGAGTTCTAGGATTCCAAAATAGAATGTTGGGAGTTCTAGAATTCTAAAATAGAATGTTGGTGTTGCAGAATTCCAAAATAGAATGTTGGGAGTTCTAGAATTCCAAAATAGAATGTTGAGAGTTCTAGGATTCCAAAATAGAATGTTGAGAGCTCTAGAATGCCAAAATAGAATGTTGAGAGTTCTAGGATTCCAAAATAGAATGTTGGGAGTTCTAGAATTCTAAAATAGAATGTTGGTGTTGCAGAATTCCAAAATAGAATGTTGGGAGTTCTAGAATTCCAAAATAGAATGTTGAGCGTTCTATGATTCCAAAATAGAATGTTGGGAGTTCTAGAATTCGAAAAAAAGAATGTTAAGAGTTCTAGGATTCCAAAATAGAATGTTGCCAGTTCTAGAATTCTAAAATAGAATGTTGGTGTTGCAGAATAACAAAATAGAATGTTGAGAGTTCTAGGATTCCAAAATAGAATGTTGGGAGTTCTAGAATTCTAAAAAAGAATGTTAAGAGTTCTAGAATTCCAAAATAGAATGTTGAGAGTTCTAGGATTCCAAAATAGAATGTTGAGAGTTCTAGGATTCCAAAATAGAATGTTGGGAGTTCTAGAATTCTAAAATAGAATGTTGGTGTTGCAGAATTCCAAAATAGAATGTTGGGAGTTCTAGAATTCCAAAATAGAATTTTGAGAGTTCTAGGATTCCAATATAGAATGTTGGGAGTTCTAGAATTCTAAAATAGAATGTTGGTGTTGCAGAATTCCAAAATAGAATGTTGGGAGTTCTAGAATTCCAAAATAGAATGTTGAGAGTTCTAGGATTCCAAAATAGAATGTTGGGAGTTCTAGAATTCCAAAATAGAATGTTGAGAGTTCTAGGATTCCAAAATAGAATGTTGGGAGTTCTAGAATTCAAAAATAGAATGTTGGGAGTTCTAGAATTCTAAAATAGAATGTTGGGAGTTCTAGGATTCCAAAATAGAATGTTGGCAGTTCTAGAATTCTAAAATAGAATGTTGGTGTTGCAGAATAACAAAATAGAATGTTGAGAGTTCTAGAATTCCAAAATAGAATGTTGAGAGTTCTAGGATTCCAAAATAGAATGTTGAGAACTCTAGAATTCCAAAATAGAATGTTGAGAGTTCTAGGATTCCAAAATAGAATGTTGGGAGTTCTAGAATTCTAAAATAGAATGTTGGTGTTGCAGAATTCCAAAATAGAATGTTGGGAGTTCTAGAATTCCAAAATAGAATGTTGAGAGTTCTAGGATTCCAAAATAGAATGTTGAGAGCTCTAGAATTCCAAAATAGAATGTTGAGAGTTCTAGGATTCCAAAATAGAATGTTGGGAGTTCTAGAATTCTAAAATAGAATGTTGGTGTTGCAGAATTCCAAAATAGAATGTTGGGAGTTCTAGAATTCCAAAATAGAATGTTGAGCGTTCTATGATTCCAAAATAGAATGTTGGGAGTTCTAGAATTCTAAAAAAGAATGTTAAGAGTTCTAGGATTCCAAAATAGAATGTTGCCAGTTCTAGAATTCTAAAATAGAATGTTGGTGTTGCAGAATTCCAAAATAGAATGTTGGGAGTTCTAGAATTCCAAAATAGAATGTTGAGAGTTCTAGGATTCCAAAATAGAATGTTCGGAGTTCTAGAATTCTAAAATAGAATGTTGGTGTTGCAGAATTCAAAAATAGAATGTTGGGAGTTATAGAATTCCAAAATAGAATGTTGAGAGTTCTAGGATTCCAAAATAGAATGTTGAGAGCTCTAGAATTCCAAAATAGAATGTTGAGAGTTCTAGGATTCCAAAATAGAATGTTGGGAGTTCTAGAATTCTAAAATAGAATGTTGGTGTTGCAGAATTCCAAAATAGAATGTTGGGAGTTCTAGAATTCCAAAATAGAATGTTGAGCGTTCTATGATTCCAAAAAAGAATGTTGGGAGTTCTAGAATTCTAAAAAAGAATGTTAAGAGTTCTAGGATTCCAAAATAGAATGTTGCCAGTTCTAGAATTCTAAAATAGAATGTTGGTGTTGCAGAATTCCAAAATAGAATGTTGGGAGTTCTAGAATTCCAAAATAGAATGTTGAGAGTTCTAGGATTCCAAAATAGAATGTTCGGAGTTCTAGAATTCTAAAATAGAATGTTGGTGTTGCAGAATTCCAAAATAGAATGTTGGGAGTTCTAGAATTCCAAAATAGAATGTTGAGAGTTCTAGGATTCCAAAATAGAATGTTGAGAGCTCTAGAATTCCAAAATAGAATGTTGAGAGTTCTAGGATTCCAAAATAGAATGTTGGGAGTTCTAGAATTCTAAAATAGAATGTTGGTGTTGCAGGATGCCAAAATAGAATGTTGGGAGTTCTAGAATTCCAAAATAGAATGTTGAGAGTTCTAGGATTCCAAAATAGAATGTTGAGAGTTCTAGGATTCCAAAATAGAATGTTGGGAGTTCTAGAATTCAAAAATAGAATGTTGGTGTTGTAGAATTCCAAAATAGAATGTTGAGCGTTCTAGGATTCCAAAATAGAATGTTGGGAGTTCTAGAATTCTAAAATAGAATGTTAAGAGTTCTAGGATTCCAAAATAGAATGTTGGCAGTTCTAGAATTCTAAAATAGAATGTTGGTGTTGCAGAATAACAACATAGAATGTTGAGAGTTCTAGAATTCCAAAATAGAATGTTGAGAGTTCTAGGATTCCAAAATAGAATGTTGGGAGTTCTAGAATTCTAAAATAGAATGTTAAGAGTTCTAGGATTCCAAAATAGAATGTTGGCAGTTCTAGAATTCTAAAATAGAATATTGGTGTTGCAGAATAACAAAATAGAATGTTGAGAGTTCTAGAATTCCAAAATAGAATGTTGAGAGTTCTAGGATTCCAAAATAGAATGTTGAGAGTTCTAGGATTCCAAAATAGAATGTTGGGAGTTCTAGAATTCAAAAATAGAATGTTGGTGTTGTAGAATTCCAAAATAGAATGTTGAGCGTTCTAGGATTCCAAAATAGAATGTCGGGAGTTCTAGAATTCTAAAATAGAATGTTAAGAGTTCTAGGATTCCAAAATAGAATGTTGGCAGTTCTAGAATTCTAAAATAGAATGTTGGTGTTGCAGAATAACAAAATAGAATGTTGAGAGTTCTAGAATTCCAAAATAGAATGTTGAGAGTTCTAGGATTCCAAAATAGAATGTTGGGAGTTCTAGAATTCTAAAATAGAATGTTAAGAGTTCTAGGATTCCAAAATAGAATGTTGAGAGCTCTAGAATGCCAAAATAGAATGTTGAGAGTTCTAGGATTCCAAAATAGAATGTTGAGAGCTCTAGAATGCCAAAATAGAATGTTGAGAGTTCTAGGATTCCAAAATAGAATGTTGGGAGTTCTAGAATTCTAAAATAGAATGTTGGTGTTGCAGAATTCCAAAATAGAATGTTGGGAGTTCTAGAATTCCAAAATAGAATGTTGAGAGTTCTAGGATTCCAAAATAGAATGTTGAGAGCTCTAGAATGCCAAAATAGAATGTTGAGAGTTCTAGGATTCCAAAATAGAATGTTGGGAGTTCTAGAATTCTAAAATAGAATGTTGGTGTTGCAGAATTCCAAAATAGAATGTTGGGAGTTCTAGAATTCCAAAATAGAATGTTGAGCGTTCTATGATTCCAAAATAGAATGTTGGGAGTTCTAGAATTCGAAAAAAAGAATGTTAAGAGTTCTAGGATTCCAAAATAGAATGTTGCCAGTTCTAGAATTCTAAAATAGAATGTTGGTGTTGCAGAATAACAAAATAGAATGTTGAGAGTTCTAGGATTCCAAAATAGAATGTTGGGAGTTCTAGAATTCTAAAAAAGAATGTTAAGAGTTCTAGAATTCCAAAATAGAATGTTGAGAGTTCTAGGATTCCAAAATAGAATGTTGAGAGTTCTAGGATTCCAAAATAGAATGTTGGGAGTTCTAGAATTCTAAAAAAGAATGTTGGTGTTGCAGAATTCCAAAATAGAATGTTGGGAGTTCTAGAATTCCAAAATAGAATTTTGAGAGTTCTAGGATTCCAATATAGAATGTTGGGAGTTCTAGAATTCTAAAATAGAATGTTGGTGTTGCAGAATTCCAAAATAGAATGTTGGGAGTTCTAGAATTCCAAAATAGAATGTTGAGAGTTCTAGGATTCCAAAATAGAATGTTGGGAGTTCTAGAATTCCAAAATAGAATGTTGAGAGTTCTAGGATTCCAAAATAGAATGTTGAGAGTTCTAGGATTCCAAAATAGAATGTTGGGAGTTCTAGAATTCCAAAATAGAATGTTGAGAGTTCTAGGATTCCAAAATAGAATGTTGGGAGTTCTAGAATTCCAAAATAGAATGTTGAGAGTTCTAGGATTCCAAAATAGAATGTTGGGAGTTCTAGAATTCTAAAATAGAATGTTGGTGTTGCAGAATTCCAAAATAGAATGTTGGGAGTTCTAGAATTCCAAAATAGAATGTTGAGCGTTCTATGATTCCAAAATAGAATGTTGGGAGTTCTAGAATTCTAAAAAAGAATGTTAAGAGTTCTAGGATTCCAAAATAGAATGTTGCCAGTTCTAGAATTCTAAAATAGAATTTTGGTGTTGCAGAATTCCAAAATAGAATGTTGGGAGTTCTAGAATTCCAAAATAGAATGTTGAGAGTTCTAGGATTCCAAAATAGAATGTTCGGAGTTCTAGAATTCTAAAATAGAATGTTGGTGTTGCAGAATTCAAAAATAGAATGTTGGGAGTTATAGAATTCCAAAATAGAATGTTGAGAGTTCTAGGATTCCAAAATAGAATGTTGAGAGCTCTAGAATTCCAAAATAGAATGTTGAGAGTTCTAGGATTCCAAAATAGAATGTTGGGAGTTCTAGAATTCTAAAATAGAATGTTGGTGTTGCAGAATGCCAAAATAGAATGTTGGGAGTTCTAGAATTCCAAAATAGAATGTTGAGAGTTCTAGGATTCCAAAATAGAATGTTGAGAGTTCTAGGATTCCAAAATAGAATGTTGGGAGTTCTAGAATTCTAAAATAGTATGTTGGTGTTGCAGAATTCCAAAATAGAATGTTGGGAGTTCTAGAATTCCAAAATAGAATGTTGAGAGTTCTAGGATTCCAAAATAGAATGTTGGGAGTTCTAGAATTCTAAAATATAATTTTGGTGTTGCAGAATTACAAAATAGAATGTTGGGAGTTCTAGAATTCCAAAATAGAATGTTGAGAGTTCTAGGATTCCAAAATAGAATGTTGGCAGTTCTAGAATTCTAAAATAGAATGTTGGTGTTGCAGAATTCCAAAATAGAATGTTGGGAGTTCTATGATTCCAAAATAGAATGTTGGGAGTCCTAGAATTCTAAAATAGAATGTTGGTGTTGCAGAATTACAAAATAGAATGTTGGGAGTTCTAGAATTCCAAAATAGAATGTTGAGAGTTCTAGGATTCCAAAATAGAATGTTGGGAGTTTTAGAATTCTAAAATAGAATGTTGGTGTTGTAGAATTCCAAAATAGAATGTTGAGCGTTCTAGGATTCCAAAATAGAATGTTGGGAGTTCTAGAATTCTAAAATAGAATGTTAAGAGTTCTAGGATTCCAAAATAGAATGTTGGCAGTTCTAGAATTCTAAAATAGAATGTTGGTGTTGCAGAATTCCAAAATAGAATGTTGGGAGTTCTAGAATTCCAAAATAGAATGTTGAGAGTTCTAGGATTCCAAAATAGAATGTTGGGAGTTCTAGAATTCAAAAATAGAATGTTGGGAGTTCTAGAATTCTAAAATAGAATGTTGGGAGTTCTAGGATTCCAAAATAGAATGTTGGCAGTTCTAGAATTCTAAAATAGAATGTTGGTGTTGCAGAATAACAAAATAGAATGTTGAGAGTTCTAGAATTCCAAAATAGAATGTTGAGAGTTCTAGGATTCCAAAATAGAATGTTGAGAACTCTAGAATTCCAAAATAGAATGTTGAGAGTTCTAGGATTCCAAAATAGAATGTTGGGAGTTCTAGAATTCTAAAATAGAATGTTGGTGTTGCAGAATTCCAAAATAGAATGTTGGGAGTTCTAGAATTCCAAAATAGAATGTTGAGAGTTCTAGGATTCCAAAATAGAATGTTGAGAGCTCTAGAATTCCAAAATAGAATGTTGAGAGTTCTAGGATTCCAAAATAGAATGTTGGGAGTTCTAGAATTCTAAAATAGAATGTTGGTGTTGCAGAATGCCAAAATAGAATGTTGGGAGTTCTAGAATTCCAAAATAGAATGTTGAGAGTTCTAGGATTCCAAAATAGAATGTTGAGAGTTCTAGGATTCCAAAATAGAATGTTGGGAGTTCTAGAATTCTAAAATAGTATGTTGGTGTTGCAGAATTCCAAAATAGAATGTTGGGAGTTCTAGAATTCCAAAATAGAATGTTGAGAGTTCTAGGATTCCAAAATAGAATGTTGGGAGTTCTAGAATTCTAAAATATAATTTTGGTGTTGCAGAATTACAAAATAGAATGTTGGGAGTTCTAGAATTCCAAAATAGAATGTTGAGAGTTCTAGGATTCCAAAATAGAATGTTGGCAGTTCTAGAATTCTAAAATAGAATGTTGGTGTTGCAGAATTCCAAAATAGAATGTTGGGAGTTCTATGATTCCAAAATAGAATGTTGGGAGTCCTAGAATTCTAAAATAGAATGTTGGTGTTGCAGAATTACAAAATAGAATGTTGGGAGTTCTAGAATTCCAAAATAGAATGTTGAGAGTTCTAGGATTCCAAAATAGAATGTTGGGAGTTTTAGAATTCTAAAATAGAATGTTGGTGTTGTAGAATTCCAAAATAGAATGTTGAGCGTTCTAGGATTCCAAAATAGAATGTTGGGAGTTCTAGAATTCTAAAATAGAATGTTAAGAGTTCTAGGATTCCAAAATAGAATGTTGGCAGTTCTAGAATTCTAAAATAGAATGTTGGTGTTGCAGAATTCCAAAATAGAATGTTGGGAGTTCTAGAATTCCAAAATAGAATGTTGAGAGTTCTAGGATTCCAAAATAGAATGTTGGGAGTTCTAGAATTCAAAAATAGAATGTTGGGAGTTCTAGAATTCTAAAATAGAATGTTGGGAGTTCTAGGATTCCAAAATAGAATGTTGGCAGTTCTAGAATTCTAAAATAGAATGTTGGTGTTGCAGAATAACAAAATAGAATGTTGAGAGTTCTAGAATTCCAAAATAGAATGTTGAGAGTTCTAGGATTCCAAAATAGAATGTTGAGAACTCTAGAATTCCAAAATAGAATGTTGAGAGTTCTAGGATTCCAAAATAGAATGTTGGGAGTTCTAGAATTCTAAAATAGAATGTTGGTGTTGCAGAATTCCAAAATAGAATGTTGGGAGTTCTAGAATTCCAAAATAGAATGTTGAGAGTTCTAGGATTCCAAAATAGAATGTTGAGAGCTCTAGAATTCCAAAATAGAATGTTGAGAGTTCTAGGATTCCAAAATAGAATGTTGGGAGTTCTAGAATTCTAAAATAGAATGTTGGTGTTGCAGAATTCCAAAATAGAATGTTGGGAGTTCTAGAATTCCAAAATAGAATGTTGAGCGTTCTATGATTCCAAAATAGAATGTTGGGAGTTCTAGAATTCTAAAAAAGAATGTTAAGAGTTCTAGGATTCCAAAATAGAATGTTGCCAGTTCTAGAATTCTAAAATAGAATGTTGGTGTTGCAGAATTCCAAAATAGAATGTTGGGAGTTCTAGAATTCCAAAATAGAATGTTGAGAGTTCTAGGATTCCAAAATAGAATGTTCGGAGTTCTAGAATTCTAAAATAGAATGTTGGTGTTGCAGAATTCAAAAATAGAATGTTGGGAGTTATAGAATTCCAAAATAGAATGTTGAGAGTTCTAGGATTCCAAAATAGAATGTTGAGAGCTCTAGAATTCCAAAATAGAATGTTGAGAGTTCTAGGATTCCAAAATAGAATGTTGGGAGTTCTAGAATTCTAAAATAGAATGTTGGTGTTGCAGGATGCCAAAATAGAATGTTGGGAGTTCTAGAATTCCAAAATAGAATGTTGAGAGTTCTAGGATTCCAAAATAGAATGTTGAGAGTTCTAGGATTCCAAAATAGAATGTTGGGAGTTCTAGAATTCTAAAATAGTATGTTGGTGTTGCAGAATTCCAAAATAGAATGTTGGGAGTTCTAGAATTCCAAAATAGAATGTTGAGAGTTCTAGGATTCCAAAATAGAATGTTGGGAGTTCTAGAATTCTAAAATATAATTTTGGTGTTGCAGAATTACAAAATAGAATGTTGGGAGTTCTAGAATTCCAAAATAGAATGTTGAGAGTTCTAGGATTCCAAAATAGAATGTTGGCAGTTCTAGAATTCTAAAATAGAATGTTGGTGTTGCAGAATTCCAAAATAGAATGTTATGAGTTCTATGATTCCAAAATAGAATGTTGGGAGTCCTAGAATTCTAAAATAGAATGTTGGTGTTGCAGAATTACAAAATAGAATGTTGGGAGTTCTAGAATTCCAAAATAGAATGTTGAGAGTTCTAGGATTCCAAAATAGAATGTTGGGAGTTTTAGAATTCTAAAATAGAATGTTGGTGTTGTAGAATTCCAAAATAGAATGTTGAGCGTTCTAGGATTCCAAAATAGAATGTTGGGAGTTCTAGAATTCTAAAATAGAATGTTAAGAGTTCTAGGATTCCAAAATAGAATGTTGGCAGTTCTAGAATTCTAAAATAGAATGTTGGAGTTGCAGAATTCCAAAATAGAATGTTGGGAGTTCTAGAATTCCAAAATAGAATGTTGAGAGTTCTAGGATTCCAAAATAGAATGTTGTAAGTTCTAGAATTCCAAAATAGAATGTTGAGAGTTCTAGGATTCCAAAATAGAATGATGGGAGTTCTAGAATTCTAAAATAGAATGTTGGTGTTGCAGAATTCCAAAATAGAATGTTGGGAGTTCTAGAATTCCAAAATAGAATGTTGAGAGTTCTAGGATTCCAAAATAGAATGTTGAGAGCTCTAGAATTCCAAAATAGAATGTTGAGAGTTCTAGGATTCCAAAATAGAATGTTGGGAGTTCTAGAATTCTAAAATAGAATGTTGGTGTTGCAGGATGCCAAAATAGAATGTTGGGAGTTCTAGAATTCCAAAATAGAATGTTGAGAGTTCTAGGATTCCAAAATAGAATGTTGAGAGTTCTAGGATTCCAAAATAGAATGTTGGGAGTTCTAGAATTCTAAAATAGTATGTTGGTGTTGCAGAATTCCAAAATAGAATGTTGGGAGTTCTAGAATTCCAAAATAGAATGTTGAGAGTTCTAGGATTCCAAAATAGAATGTTGGGAGTTCTAGAATTCTAAAATATAATTTTGGTGTTGCAGAATTACAAAATAGAATGTTGGGAGTTCTAGAATTCCAAAATAGAATGTTGAGAGTTCTAGGATTCCAAAATAGAATGTTGGCAGTTCTAGAATTCTAAAATAGAATGTTGGTGTTGCAGAATTCCAAAATAGAATGTTATGAGTTCTATGATTCCAAAATAGAATGTTGGGAGTCCTAGAATTCTAAAATAGAATGTTGGTGTTGCAGAATTACAAAATAGAATGTTGGGAGTTCTAGAATTCCAAAATAGAATGTTGAGAGTTCTAGGATTCCAAAATAGAATGTTGGGAGTTTTAGAATTCTAAAATAGAATGTTGGTGTTGTAGAATTCCAAAATAGAATGTTGAGCGTTCTAGGATTCCAAAATAGAATGTTGGGAGTTCTAGAATTCTAAAATAGAATGTTAAGAGTTCTAGGATTCCAAAATAGAATGTTGGCAGTTCTAGAATTCTAAAATAGAATGTTGGAGTTGCAGAATTCCAAAATAGAATGTTGGGAGTTCTAGAATTCCAAAATAGAATGTTGAGAGTTCTAGGATTCCAAAATAGAATGTTGTAAGTTCTAGAATTCCAAAATAGAATGTTGAGAGTTCTAGGATTCCAAAATAGAATGATGGGAGTTCTAGAATTCTAAAATAGAATGTTGGTGTTGCAGAATTCCAAAATAGAATGTTGGGAGTTCTAGAATTCCAAAATAGAATGTTGAGAGTTCTAGGATTCCAAAATAGAATGTTGAGAGCTCTAGAATTCCAAAATAGAATGTTGAGAGTTCTAGGATTCCAAAATAGAATGTTGGGAGTTCTAGAATTCCAAATAGAATGTTGGGAGTTCTAGAATTCTAAAATAGAATGTTGGTGTTGCAGAATTCCAAAATAGAATGTTGGGAGTTCTAGAATTCTAAAATAGAATGTTGGTGTTGCAGAATTCCAAAATAGAATGTTGGGAGTTCTAGAATTCCAAAATAGAATGTTGGGAGTTCTAGAATTCCAAAATAGAATGTTGAGAGTTCTAGGATTCTAAAATAGAATGTTGGGAGTTCTAGAATTCTAAAATAGAATTTTGGTGTTGCAGAATTACAAAATAGAATGTTGGTGTTGCAGAATTCCAAAATAGAATGTTGGGAGTTCTAGAATTCTAAAATAGAATGTTGAGAGTTCTAGGATTCGAAAATAGAATGTTGGGAGTTCTAGAATTCTAAAATAGAATGTTGGTGTTGCAGAATTCCAAAATAGAATGTTGGGAGTTCTAGGATTCCAAAATAGAATGTTGGGAGTTCTAGAATTCCAAAATAGAATGTTGAGAGTTCTAGGATTCCAAAATAGAATGTTGGGAGTTTTAGAATTCTAAAATAGAATGTTGGTGTTGTAGAATTCCAAAATAGAATGTTGAGCGTTCTAGGATTCCAAAATAGAATGTTGGGAGTTCTAGAATTCTAAAATAGAATGTTGGTGTTGCAGAATAACAAAATAGAATGTTGGGAGTTCTAGAATTCCAAAATAGAATGTTGGGAGTTCTAGAATTCTAAAATAGAATGTTAAGAGTTCTAGGATTCCAAAATAGAATGTTGGCAGTTCTAGAATTCTAAAATAGAATGTTGGTGTTGCAGAATAACAAAATAGAATGTTGAGAGTTCTAGAATTCCAAAATAGAATGTTGAGAGTTCTAGGATTCCAAAATAGAATGTTGGGAGTTCTAGAATTCTAAAATAGAATGTTAAGAGTTCTAGGATTCCAAAATAGAATGTTGGCAGTTCTAGAATTCTAAAATAGAATGTTGGTGTTGCAGAATAACAAAATAGAATGTTGAGAGTTCTAGAATTCCAAAATAGAATGTTGAGAGTTCTAGGATTCCAAAATAGAATGTTGAGAGTTCTAGGATTCCAAAATAGAATGTTGGGAGTTCTAGAATTCAAAAATAGAATGTTGGTGTTGTAGAATTCCAAAATAGAATGTTGAGCGTTCTAGGATTCCAAAATAGAATGTTGGGAGTTCTAGAATTCTAAAATAGAATGTTAAGAGTTCTAGGATTCCAAAATAGAATGTTGGCAGTTCTAGAATTCTAAAATAGAATGTTGGTGTTGCAGAATAACAAAATAGAATGTTGAGAGTTCTAGAATTCCAAAATAGAATGTTGAGAGTTCTAGGATTCCAAAATAGAATGTTGGGAGTTCTAGAATTCTAAAATAGAATGTTAAGAGTTCTAGGATTACAAAATAGAATGTTGGCAGTTCTAGAATTCTAAAATAGAATGTTGGTGTTGCAGAATAACAAAATAGAATGTTGAGAGTTCTAGAATTCCAAAATAGAATGTTGAGAGTTCTAGGATTCCAAAATAGAATGTTGGGAGTTCTAGAATTCTAAAATAGAATGTTGGTGTTGCAGAATTCCAAAATAGAATGTTGGGAGTTCTAGAATTCCAAAATAGAATGTTGAGAGTTCTAGGATTCCAAAATAGAATGTTGAGAGCTCTAGAATGCCAAAATAGAATGTTGAGAGTTCTAGGATTCCAAAATAGAATGTTGGGAGTTCTAGAATTCTAAAATAGAATGTTGGTGTTGCAGAATTCCAAAATAGAATGTTGGGAGTTCTAGAATTCCAAAATAGAATGTTGAGCGTTCTATGATTCCAAAATAGAATGTTGGGAGTTCTAGAATTCGAAAAAAAGAATGTTAAGAGTTCTAGGATTCCAAAATAGAATGTTGCCAGTTCTAGAATTCTAAAATAGAATGTTGGTGTTGCAGAATAACAAAATAGAATGTTGAGAGTTCTAGGATTCCAAAATAGAATGTTGGGAGTTCTAGAATTCTAAAAAAGAATGTTAAGAGTTCTAGAATTCCAAAATAGAATGTTGAGAGTTCTAGGATTCCAAAATAGAATGTTGAGAGTTCTAGGATTCCAAAATAGAATGTTGGGAGTTCTAGAATTCTAAAATAGAATGTTGGTGTTGCAGAATTCCAAAATAGAATGTTGGGAGTTCTAGAATTCCAAAATAGAATTTTGAGAGTTCTAGGATTCCAATATAGAATGTTGGGAGTTCTAGAATTCTAAAATAGAATGTTGGTGTTGCAGAATTCCAAAATAGAATGTTGGGAGTTCTAGAATTCCAAAATAGAATGTTGAGAGTTCTAGGATTCCAAAATAGAATGTTGGGAGTTCTAGAATTCCAAAATAGAATGTTGAGAGTTCTAGGATTCCAAAATAGAATGTTGGGAGTTCTAGAATTCAAAAATAGAATGTTGGGAGTTCTAGAATTCTAAAATAGAATGTTGGGAGTTCTAGGATTCCAAAATAGAATGTTGGCAGTTCTAGAATTCTAAAATAGAATGTTGGTGTTGCAGAATAACAAAATAGAATGTTGAGAGTTCTAGAATTCCAAAATAGAATGTTGAGAGTTCTAGGATTCCAAAATAGAATGTTGAGAACTCTAGAATTCCAAAATAGAATGTTGAGAGTTCTAGGATTCCAAAATAGAATGTTGGGAGTTCTAGAATTCTAAAATAGAATGTTGGTGTTGCAGAATTCCAAAATAGAATGTTGGGAGTTCTAGAATTCCAAAATAGAATGTTGAGAGTTCTAGGATTCCAAAATAGAATGTTGAGAGCTCTAGAATTCCAAAATAGAATGTTGAGAGTTCTAGGATTCCAAAATAGAATGTTGGGAGTTCTAGAATTCTAAAATAGAATGTTGGTGTTGCAGAATTCCAAAATAGAATGTTGGGAGTTCTAGAATTCCAAAATAGAATGTTGAGCGTTCTATGATTCCAAAATAGAATGTTGGGAGTTCTAGAATTCTAAAAAAGAATGTTAAGAGTTCTAGGATTCCAAAATAGAATGTTGCCAGTTCTAGAATTCTAAAATAGAATGTTGGTGTTGCAGAATTCCAAAATAGAATGTTGGGAGTTCTAGAATTCCAAAATAGAATGTTGAGAGTTCTAGGATTCCAAAATAGAATGTTCGGAGTTCTAGAATTCTAAAATAGAATGTTGGTGTTGCAGAATTCAAAAATAGAATGTTGGGAGTTATAGAATTCCAAAATAGAATGTTGAGAGTTCTAGGATTCCAAAATAGAATGTTGAGAGCTCTAGAATTCCAAAATAGAATGTTGAGAGTTCTAGGATTCCAAAATAGAATGTTGGGAGTTCTAGAATTCTAAAATAGAATGTTGGTGTTGCAGAATTCCAAAATAGAATGTTGGGAGTTCTAGAATTCCAAAATAGAATGTTGAGCGTTCTATGATTCCAAAAAAGAATGTTGGGAGTTCTAGAATTCTAAAAAAGAATGTTAAGAGTTCTAGGATTCCAAAATAGAATGTTGCCAGTTCTAGAATTCTAAAATAGAATGTTGGTGTTGCAGAATTCCAAAATAGAATGTTGGGAGTTCTAGAATTCCAAAATAGAATGTTGAGAGTTCTAGGATTCCAAAATAGAATGTTCGGAGTTCTAGAATTCTAAAATAGAATGTTGGTGTTGCAGAATTCCAAAATAGAATGTTGGGAGTTCTAGAATTCCAAAATAGAATGTTGAGAGTTCTAGGATTCCAAAATAGAATGTTGAGAGCTCTAGAATTCCAAAATAGAATGTTGAGAGTTCTAGGATTCCAAAATAGAATGTTGGGAGTTCTAGAATTCTAAAATAGAATGTTGGTGTTGCAGGATGCCAAAATAGAATGTTGGGAGTTCTAGAATTCCAAAATAGAATGTTGAGAGTTCTAGGATTCCAAAATAGAATGTTGAGAGTTCTAGGATTCCAAAATAGAATGTTGGGAGTTCTAGAATTCTAAAATAGTATGTTGGTGTTGCAGAATTCCAAAATAGAATGTTGGGAGTTCTAGAATTCCAAAATAGAATGTTGAGAGTTCTAGGATTCCAAAATAGAATGTTGGGAGTTTTAGAATTCTAAAATAGAATGTTGGTGTTGTAGAATTCCAAAATAGAATGTTGAGCGTTCTAGGATTCCAAAATAGAATGTTGGGAGTTCTAGAATTCTAAAATAGAATGTTGGTGTTGCAGAATAACAAAATAGAATGTTGGGAGTTCTAGAATTCCAAAATAGAATGTTGGGAGTTCTAGAATTCTAAAATAGAATGTTAAGAGTTCTAGGATTCCAAAATAGAATGTTGGCAGTTCTAGAATTCTAAAATAGAATGTTGGTGTTGCAGAATAACAAAATAGAATGTTGAGAGTTCTAGAATTCCAAAATAGAATGTTGAGAGTTCTAGGATTCCAAAATAGAATGTTGGGAGTTCTAGAATTCTAAAATAGAATGTTAAGAGTTCTAGGATTCCAAAATAGAATGTTGGCAGTTCTAGAATTCTAAAATAGAATGTTGGTGTTGCAGAATAACAAAATAGAATGTTGAGAGTTCTAGAATTCCAAAATAGAATGTTGAGAGTTCTAGGATTCCAAAATAGAATGTTGAGAGTTCTAGGATTCCAAAATAGAATGTTGGGAGTTCTAGAATTCAAAAATAGAATGTTGGTGTTGTAGAATTCCAAAATAGAATGTTGAGCGTTCTAGGATTCCAAAATAGAATGTTGGGAGTTCTAGAATTCTAAAATAGAATGTTAAGAGTTCTAGGATTCCAAAATAGAATGTTGGCAGTTCTAGAATTCTAAAATAGAATGTTGGTGTTGCAGAATAACAAAATAGAATGTTGAGAGTTCTAGAATTCCAAAATAGAATGTTGAGAGTTCTAGGATTCCAAAATAGAATGTTGGGAGTTCTAGAATTCTAAAATAGAATGTTAAGAGTTCTAGGATTACAAAATAGAATGTTGGCAGTTCTAGAATTCTAAAATAGAATGTTGGTGTTGCAGAATAACAAAATAGAATGTTGAGAGTTCTAGAATTCCAAAATAGAATGTTGAGAGTTCTAGGATTCCAAAATAGAATGTTGGGAGTTCTAGAATTCTAAAATAGAATGTTGGTGTTGCAGAATTCCAAAATAGAATGTTGGGAGTTCTAGAATTCCAAAATAGAATGTTGAGAGTTCTAGGATTCCAAAATAGAATGTTGAGAGCTCTAGAATGCCAAAATAGAATGTTGAGAGTTCTAGGATTCCAAAATAGAATGTTGGGAGTTCTAGAATTCTAAAATAGAATGTTGGTGTTGCAGAATTCCAAAATAGAATGTTGGGAGTTCTAGAATTCCAAAATAGAATGTTGAGCGTTCTATGATTCCAAAATAGAATGTTGGGAGTTCTAGAATTCGAAAAAAAGAATGTTAAGAGTTCTAGGATTCCAAAATAGAATGTTGCCAGTTCTAGAATTCTAAAATAGAATGTTGGTGTTGCAGAATAACAAAATAGAATGTTGAGAGTTCTAGGATTCCAAAATAGAATGTTGGGAGTTCTAGAATTCTAAAAAAGAATGTTAAGAGTTCTAGAATTCCAAAATAGAATGTTGAGAGTTCTAGGATTCCAAAATAGAATGTTGAGAGTTCTAGGATTCCAAAATAGAATGTTGGGAGTTCTAGAATTCTAAAATAGAATGTTGGTGTTGCAGAATTCCAAAATAGAATGTTGGGAGTTCTAGAATTCCAAAATAGAATTTTGAGAGTTCTAGGATTCCAATATAGAATGTTGGGAGTTCTAGAATTCTAAAATAGAATGTTGGTGTTGCAGAATTCCAAAATAGAATGTTGGGAGTTCTAGAATTCCAAAATAGAATGTTGAGAGTTCTAGGATTCCAAAATAGAATGTTGGGAGTTCTAGAATTCCAAAATAGAATGTTGAGAGTTCTAGGATTCCAAAATAGAATGTTGGGAGTTCTAGAATTCAAAAATAGAATGTTGGGAGTTCTAGAATTCTAAAATAGAATGTTGGGAGTTCTAGGATTCCAAAATAGAATGTTGGCAGTTCTAGAATTCTAAAATAGAATGTTGGTGTTGCAGAATAACAAAATAGAATGTTGAGAGTTCTAGAATTCCAAAATAGAATGTTGAGAGTTCTAGGATTCCAAAATAGAATGTTGAGAACTCTAGAATTCCAAAATAGAATGTTGAGAGTTCTAGGATTCCAAAATAGAATGTTGGGAGTTCTAGAATTCTAAAATAGAATGTTGGTGTTGCAGAATTCCAAAATAGAATGTTGGGAGTTCTAGAATTCCAAAATAGAATGTTGAGAGTTCTAGGATTCCAAAATAGAATGTTGAGAGCTCTAGAATTCCAAAATAGAATGTTGAGAGTTCTAGGATTCCAAAATAGAATGTTGGGAGTTCTAGAATTCTAAAATAGAATGTTGGTGTTGCAGAATTCCAAAATAGAATGTTGGGAGTTCTAGAATTCCAAAATAGAATGTTGAGCGTTCTATGATTCCAAAATAGAATGTTGGGAGTTCTAGAATTCTAAAAAAGAATGTTAAGAGTTCTAGGATTCCAAAATAGAATGTTGCCAGTTCTAGAATTCTAAAATAGAATGTTGGTGTTGCAGAATTCCAAAATAGAATGTTGGGAGTTCTAGAATTCCAAAATAGAATGTTGAGAGTTCTAGGATTCCAAAATAGAATGTTCGGAGTTCTAGAATTCTAAAATAGAATGTTGGTGTTGCAGAATTCAAAAATAGAATGTTGGGAGTTATAGAATTCCAAAATAGAATGTTGAGAGTTCTAGGATTCCAAAATAGAATGTTGAGAGCTCTAGAATTCCAAAATAGAATGTTGAGAGTTCTAGGATTCCAAAATAGAATGTTGGGAGTTCTAGAATTCTAAAATAGAATGTTGGTGTTGCAGAATTCCAAAATAGAATGTTGGGAGTTCTAGAATTCCAAAATAGAATGTTGAGCGTTCTATGATTCCAAAAAAGAATGTTGGGAGTTCTAGAATTCTAAAAAAGAATGTTAAGAGTTCTAGGATTCCAAAATAGAATGTTGCCAGTTCTAGAATTCTAAAATAGAATGTTGGTGTTGCAGAATTCCAAAATAGAATGTTGGGAGTTCTAGAATTCCAAAATAGAATGTTGAGAGTTCTAGGATTCCAAAATAGAATGTTCGGAGTTCTAGAATTCTAAAATAGAATGTTGGTGTTGCAGAATTCCAAAATAGAATGTTGGGAGTTCTAGAATTCCAAAATAGAATGTTGAGAGTTCTAGGATTCCAAAATAGAATGTTGAGAGCTCTAGAATTCCAAAATAGAATGTTGAGAGTTCTAGGATTCCAAAATAGAATGTTGGGAGTTCTAGAATTCTAAAATAGAATGTTGGTGTTGCAGGATGCCAAAATAGAATGTTGGGAGTTCTAGAATTCCAAAATAGAATGTTGAGAGTTCTAGGATTCCAAAATAGAATGTTGAGAGTTCTAGGATTCCAAAATAGAATGTTGGGAGTTCTAGAATTCTAAAATAGTATGTTGGTGTTGCAGAATTCCAAAATAGAATGTTGGGAGTTCTAGAATTCCAAAATAGAATGTTGAGAGTTCTAGGATTCCAAAATAGAATGTTGGGAGTTCTAGAATTCTAAAATAGAATTTTGGTGTTGCAGAATTACAAAATAGAATGTTGGGAGTTCTAGAATTCCAAAATAGAATGTTGAGAGTTCTAGGATTCCAAAATAGAATGTTGGGAGTCCTAGAATTCTAAAATAGAATGTTGGTGTTGCAGAATTACAAAATAGAATGTTGGGAGTTCTAGAATTCCAAAATAGAATGTTGGGAGTTCTAGAATTCCAAAATAGAATGTTGAGAGTTCTAGGATTCCAAAATAGAATGTTGGGAGTTTTAGAATTCTAAAATAGAATGTTGGTGTTGTAGAATTCCAAAATAGAATGTTGAGCGTTCTAGGATTCCAAAATAGAATGTTGGGAGTTCTAGAATTCTAAAATAGAATGTTAAGAGTTCTAGGATTCCAAAATAGAATGTTGGCAGTTCTAGAATTCTAAAATAGAATGTTGGTGTTGCAGAATTCCAAAATAGAATGTTGGGAGTTCTAGAATTCCAAAATAGAATGTTGAGAGTTCTAGGATTCCAAAATAGAATGTTGGGAGTTCTAGAATTCCAAAATAGAATGTTGAGAGTTCTAGGATTCCAAAATAGAATGATGGGAGTTCTAGAATTCTAAAATAGAATGTTGGTGTTGCAGAATTCCAAAATAGAATGTTGGGAGTTCTAGAATTCCAAAATAGAATGTTGAGAGTTCTAGGATTCCAAAATAGAATGTTGAGAGCTCTAGAATTCCAAAATAGAATGTTGAGAGTTCTAGGATTCCAAAATAGAATGTTGGGAGTTCTAGAATTCCAAATAGAATGTTGGGAGTTCTAGAATTCTAAAATAGAATGTTGGTGTTGCAGAATTCCAAAATAGAATGTTGGGAGTTCTAGAATTCCAAAATAGAATGTTGGGAGTTCTAGAATTCCAAAATAGAATGTTGAGAGTTCTAGGATTCTAAAATAGAATGTTGGGAGTTCTAGAATTCTAAAATAGAATTTTGGTGTTGCAGAATAACAAAATAGAATGTTGGTGTTGCAGAATTCCAAAATAGAATGTTGGGAGTTCTAGAATTCTAAAATAAAATGTTGAGAGTTCTAGGATTCGAAAATAGAATGTTGGGAGTTCTAGAATTCTAAAATAGAATGTTGGTGTTGCAGAATTCCAAAATAGAATGTTGGGAGTTCTAGGATTCCAAAATAGAATGTTGGGAGTTCTAGAATTCCAAAATAGAATGTTGAGAGTTCTAGGATTCCAAAATAGAATGTTGGGAGTTTTAGAATTCTAAAATAGAATGTTGGTGTTGTAGAATTCCAAAATAGAATGTTGAGCGTTCTAGGATTCCAAAATAGAATGTTGGGAGTTCTAGAATTCTAAAATAGAATGTTGGTGTTGCAGAATAACAAAATAGAATGTTGGGAGTTCTAGAATTCCAAAATAGAATGTTGAGAGTTCTAGGATTCCAAAATAGAATGTTGAGAGTTCTAGGATTCCAAAATAGAATGTTGGGAGTTCTAGAATTCTAAAATAGAATGTTGGTGTTGCAGAATGCCAAAATAGAATGTTGGGAGTTCTAGAATTCCAAAATAGAATGTTGAGAGTTCTAGGATTCCAAAATAGAATGTTGAGAGTTCTAGGATTCCAAAATAGAATGTTGGGAGTTCTAGAATTCTAAAATAGAATGTTGGTGTTGCAGAATTCCAAAATAGAATGTTGGGAGTTCTAGAATTCCAAAATAGAATGTTGAGAGTTCTAGGATTCCAAAATAGAATGTTGAGAGCTCTAGAATTCCAAAATAGAATGTTGAGAGTTCTAGGATTCCAAAATAGAATGTTGGGAGTTCTAGAATTCTAAAATAGAATGTTGGTGTTGCAGAATTCCAAAATAGAATGTTGGGAGTTCTAGAATTCCAAAATAGAATGTTGAGCATTCTATGATTCCAAAATAGAATGTTGGGAGTTCTAGAATTCTAAAAAAGAATGTTAAGAGTTCTAGGATTCCAAAATAGAATGTTGCCAGTTCTAGAATTCTAAAATAGAATGTTGGTGTTGCAGAATAACAAAATAGAATGTTGAGAGTTCTAGGATTCCAAAATAGAATGTTGGGAGTTCTAGAATTCTAAAAAAGAATGTTAAGAGTTCTAGGATTCCAAAATAGAATGTTGGTAGTTCTAGAATTCTAAAATAGAATGATGGTGTTGCAGAATAACAAAATAGAATGTTGGGAGTTCTAGAATTCCAAAATAGAATGTTGAGAGTTCTAGGATTCCAAAATAGAATGTTGAGAGTTCTAGGATTCCAAAATAGAATGTTGGGAGTTCTAGAATTCTAAAATAGAATGTTGGTGTTGCAGAATTCCAAAATAGAATGTTGGGAGTTCTAGAATTCCAAAATAGAATTTTGAGAGTTCTAGGATTCCAATATAGAATGTTGGGAGTTCTAGAATTCTAAAATAGAATGTTGGTGTTGCAGAATTCCAAAATAGAATGATGGGAGTTCTAGATTTCCAAAATAGAATGTTGAGAGTTCTAGGATTCCAAAATAGAATGTTGGGAGTTCTAGAATTCCAAAATAGAATGTTGAGAGTTCTAGGATTCCAAAATATAATGTTGGGAGTTCTAGAATTCAAAAATAGAATGTTGGTGTTGTAGAATTCCAAAATAGAATGTTGAGCGTTCTAGGATTCCAAAATAGAATGTTGGGAGTTCTAGAATTCCAAAATAGAATTTTGAGAGTTCTAGGATTCCAATATAGAATGTTGGGAGTTCTAGAATTCTAAAATAGAATGTTGGTGTTGCAGAATTCCAAAATAGAATGTTGGGAGTTCTAGAATTCCAAAATAGAATGTTGAGAGTTCTAGGATTCCAAAATAGAATGTTGAGAGCTCTAGAATTCCAAAATAGAATGTTGAGAGTACTAGGATTCCAAAATAGAATGTTGGGAGTTCTAGAATTCCAAAATAGAATGTTGAGAGTTCTAGGATTCGAAAATAGAATGTTGGGAGTTCTAGAATTCTAAAATAGAATGTTGGTGTTGCAGAATTCCAAAATAGAATGTTGGGAGTTCTAGGATTCCAAAATAGAATGTTGGGAGTTCTAGAATTCCAAAATAGAATGTTGAGAGTTCTAGGATTCCAAAATAGAATGTTGGGAGTTTTAGAATTCTAAAATAGAATGTTGGTGTTGTAGAATTCCAAAATAGAATGTTGAGCGTTCTAGGATTCCAACATAGAATGTTGGGAGTTCTAGAATTCTAAAATAGAATGTTGGTGTTGCAGAATAACAAAATAGAATGTTGGGAGTTCTAGAATTCCAAAATAGAATGTTGAGAGTTCTAGGATTCCAAAATAGAATGTTGGGAGTTCTAGAATTCCAAAAGAGAATGTTGAGAGTTCTCGGATTCCAAAATAGAATGATGGGAGTTCTAGAATTCTAAAATAGAATGTTGGTGTTGCAGAATAACAAAATAGAATGTTGGGAGTTCTAGAATTCCAAAATAGAATGTTGAGAGTTCTAGGATTCCAAAATAGAATGTTGAGAGTTCTAGGATTCCAAAATAGAATGTTGGGAGTTCTAGAATTCTAAAATAGAATGTTGGTGTTGCAGAATGCCAAAATAGAATGTTGGGAGTTCTAGAATTCCAAAATAGAATGTTGAGAGTTCTAGGATTCCAAAATAGAATGTTGGGAGTTCTAGAATTCTAAAATAGAATGTTAAGAGTTCTAGGATTCCAAAATAGAATGTTGGCAGTTCTAGAATTCTAAAATAGAATGTTGGTGTTGCAGAATAACAAAATAGAATGTTGGGAGTTCTAGAATTCCAAAATAGAATGTTGAGAGTTCTAGGATTCCAAAATAGAATGTTGGGAGTTCTAGAATTCCAAAATAGAATGTTGAGAGTTCTAGGACTCCAAAATAGAATGATGGGAGTTCTAGAATTCTAAAATAGAATGTTGGTGTTGCAGAATTCCAAAATAGAATGTTGGGAGTTCTAGAATTCCAAAATAGAATGTTGAGAGTTCTAGGATTCCAAAATAGAATGTTGAGAGCTCTAGAATTCCAAAATAGAATGTTGGGAGTTCTAGAATTCCAAAATAGAATGTTGGGAGTTCTAGAATTCCAAAATAGAATGTTGAGAGTTCTAGGATTCCAAAATAGAATGTTGGGAGTTCTAGAATTCTAAAATAGAATTTTGGTGTTGCAGAATTACAAAATAGAATGTTGGTGTTGCAGAATTCCAAAATAGAATGTTGGGAGTTCTAGAATTCTAAAATAGAATGTTGAGAGTTCTAGGATTCGAAAATAGAATGTTGGGAGTTCTAGAATTCTAAAATAGAATGTTGGTGTTGCAGAATTCCAAAATAGAATGTTGGGAGTTCTAGGATTCCAAAATAGAATGTTGGGAGTTCTAGAATTCCAAAATAGAATGTTGAGAGTTCTAGAATTCTAAAATAGAATGTTGGTGTTGCAGAATTCCAAAATAGAATGTTGGGAGTTCTAGAATTCCAAAATAGAATGTTGAGCATTCTATGATTCCAAAATAGAATGTTGGGAGTTCTAGAATTCGAAAAAAAGAATGTTAAGAGTTCTAGGATTCCAAAATAGAATGTTGCCAGTTCTAGAATTCTAAAATAGAATGTTGGTGTTGCAGAATAACAAAATAGAATGTTGAGAGTTCTAGGATTCCAAAATAGAATGTTGGGAGTTCTAGAATTCTAAAAAAGAATGTTAAGAGTTCTAGAATTCCAAAATAGAATGTTGAGAGTTCTAGGATTCCAAAATAGAATGTTGAGAGTTCTAGGATTCCAAAATAGAATGTTGGGAGTTCTAGAATTCTAAAATAGAATGTTGGTGTTGCAGAATTCCAAAATAGAATGTTGGGAGTTCTAGAATTCCAAAATAGAATTTTGAGAGTTCTAGGATTCCAATATAGAATGTTGGGAGTTCTAGAATTCTAAAATAGAATGTTGGTGTTGCAGAATTCCAAAATAGAATGATGGGAGTTCTAGATTTCCAAAATAGAATGTTGGGAGTTCTAGAATTCCAAAATAGAATGTTGAGAGTTCTAGGATTCCAAAATAGAATGTTGGGAGTTCTAGAATTCAAAAATAGAATGTTGGTGTTGTAGAATTCCAAAATAGAATGTTGAGCGTTCTAGGATTCCAAAATAGAATGTTGGGAGTTCTAGAATTCTAAAATAGAATGTTAAGAGTTCTAGGATTCCAAAATAGAATGTTGGCAGTTCTAGAATTCTAAAATAGAATGTTGGTGTTGCAGAATAACAAAATAGAATGTTGAGAATTCTAGAATTCCAAAATAGAATGTTGAGAGTTCTAGGATTCCAAAATAGAATGTTGGGAGTTCTAGAATTCTAAAATAGAATGTTGGGAGTTCTAGGATTCCAAAATAGAATGTTGGCAGTTCTAGAATTCTAAAATAGAATGTTGGTGTTGCAGAATAACAAAATAGAATGTTGAGAGTTCTAGAATTCCAAAATAGAATGTTGGGAGTTCTAGGATTCCAAAATAGAATGTTGAGAACTCTAGAATTCCAAAATAGAATGTTGAGAGTTCTAGGATTCCAAAATAGAATGTTGAGAGTTCTAGGATTCCAAAATAGAATGTTGGGAGTTCTAGAATTCTAAAATAGAATTTTGGTGTTGCAGAATTACAAAATAGAATGTTGGGAGTTCTAGAATTCCAAAATAGAATGTTGAGAGTTCTAGGATTCCAAAATAGAATGTTGGCAGTTCTAGAATTCTAAAATAGAATGTTGGTGTTGAAGAATTCCAAAATAGAATGTTGAGAGTTCTATGATTCCAAAATAGAATGTTGGGAGTCCTAGAATTCTAAAATAGAATGTTGGTGTTGCAGAATTACAAAATAGAATGTTGGGAGTTCTAGAATTCCAAAATAGAATGTTGAGAGTTCTAGGATTCCAAAATAGAATGTTGGGAGTTTTAGAATTCTAAAATAGAATGTTGGTGTTGTAGAATTCCAAAATAGAATGTTGAGCGTTCTAGGATTCCAAAATAGAATGTTGGGAGTTCTAGAATTCTAAAATAGAATGTTAAGAGTTCTAGGATTCCAAAATAGAATGTTGGCAGTTCTAGAATTCTAAAATAGAATGTTGGTGTTGCAGAATTCCAAAATAGAATGTTGGGAGTTCTAGAATTCCAAAATAGAATGTTGAGAGTTCTAGGATTCCAAAATAGAATGTTGGGAGTTCTAGAATTCCAAAATAGAATGTTGAGAGTTCTAGGATTCCAAAATAGAATGATGGGAGTTCTAGAATTCTAAAATAGAATGTTGGTGTTGCAGAATTCCAAAATAGAATGTTGGGAGTTCTAGAATTCCAAAATAGAATGTTGAGAGTTCTAAGATTCCAAAATAGAATGTTGAGAGCTCTAGAATTCCAAAATAGAATGTTGAGAGTTCTAGGATTCCAAAATAGAATGTTGGGAGTTCTAGAATTCCAAATAGAATGTTGGGAGTTCTAGAATTCTAAAATAGAATGTTGGTGTTGCAGAATTCCAAAATAGAATGTTGGGAGTTCTAGAATTCTAAAATAGAATGTTAAGAGTTCTAGGATTCCAAAATAGAATGTTGGCAGTTCTAGAATTCTAAAATAGAATGTTGGTGTTGCAGAATAACAAAATAGAATGTTGAGAGTTCTAGAATTCCAAAATAGAATGTTGAGAGTTCTAGGATTCCAAAATAGAATGTTGAGAGTTCTAGGATTCCAAAATAGAATGTTGGGAGTTTTAGAATTCTAAAATAGAATGTTGGTGTTGTAGAATTCCAAAATAGAATGTTGAGCGTTCTAGGATTCCAAAATAGAATGTTGGGAGTTCTAGAATTCTAAAATAGAATGTTGGTGTTGCAGAATAACAAAATAGAATGTTGGGAGTTCTAGAATTCCAAAATAGAATGTTGAGAGTTCTAGGATTCCAAAATAGAATGTTGAGCGTTCTAGGATTCCAAAATAGAATGTTGGGAGTTCTAGAATTCTAAAATAGAATGTTGGTGTTGCAGAATAACAAAATAGAATGTTGAGAGTTCTAGAATTCCAAAATAGAATGTTGAGAGTTCTAGGATTCCAAAATAGAATGTTGGGAGTTCTAGAATTCTAAAATAGAATGTTAAGAGTTCTAGGATTCCAAAATAGAATGTTGGCAGTTCTAGAATTCTAAAATAGAATGTTGGTGTTGCAGAATAACAAAATAGAATGTTGAGAGTTCTAGAATTCCAAAATAGAATGTTGAGAGTTCTAGGATTCCAAAATAGAATGTTGAGAACTCTAGAATTCCAAAATAGAATGTTGAGAGTTCTAGGATTCCAAAATAGAATGTTGGGAGTTCTAGAATTCTAAAATAGAATGTTGGTGTTGCAGAATTCCAAAATAGAATGTTGGGAGTTCTAGAATTCCAAAATAGAATGTTGAGAGTTCTAGGATTCCAAAATAGAATGTTGAGAGCTCTAGAATGCCAAAATAGAATGTTGAGAGTTCTAGGATTCCAAAATAGAATGTTGGGAGTTCTAGAATTCTAAAATAGAATGTTGGTGTTGCAGAATTCCAAAATAGAATGTTGGGAGTTCTAGAATTCCAAAATAGAATGTTGAGCGTTCTATGATTCCAAAATAGAATGTTGGGAGTTCTAGAATTCGAAAAAAAGAATGTTAAGAGTTCTAGGATTCCAAAATAGAATGTTGCCAGTTCTAGAATTCTAAAATAGAATGTTGGTGTTGCAGAATAACAAAATAGAATGTTGAGAGTTCTAGGATTCCAAAATAGAATGTTGGGAGTTCTAGAATTCTAAAAAAGAATGTTAAGAGTTCTAGAATTCCAAAATAGAATGTTGAGAGTTCTAGGATTCCAAAATAGAATGTTGAGAGTTCTAGGATTCCAAAATAGAATGTTGGGAGTTCTAGAATTCTAAAATAGAATGTTGGTGTTGCAGAATTCCAAAATAGAATGTTGGGAGTTCTAGAATTCCAAAATAGAATTTTGAGAGTTCTAGGATTCCAATATAGAATGTTGGGAGTTCTAGAATTCTAAAATAGAATGTTGGTGTTGCAGAATTCCAAAATAGAATGTTGGGAGTTCTAGAATTCCAAAATAGAATGTTGAGAGTTCTAGGATTCCAAAATAGAATGTTGGGAGTTCTAGAATTCCAAAATAGAATGTTGAGAGTTCTAGGATTCCAAAATAGAATGTTGGGAGTTCTAGAATTCAAAAATAGAATGTTGGGAGTTCTAGAATTCTAAAATAGAATGTTGGGAGTTCTAGGATTCCAAAATAGAATGTTGGCAGTTCTAGAATTCTAAAATAGAATGTTGGTGTTGCAGAATAACAAAATAGAATGTTGAGAGTTCTAGAATTCCAAAATAGAATGATGAGAGTTCTAGGATTCCAAAATAGAATGTTGAGAACTCTAGAATTCCAAAATAGAATGTTGAGAGTTCTAGGATTCCAAAATAGAATGTTGGGAGTTCTAGAATTCTAAAATAGAATGTTGGTGTTGCAGAATTCCAAAATAGAATGTTGGGAGTTCTAGAATTCCAAAATAGAATGTTGAGAGTTCTAGGATTCCAAAATAGAATGTTGAGAGCTCTAGAATTCCAAAATAGAATGTTGAGAGTTCTAGGATTCCAAAATAGAATGTTGGGAGTTCTAGAATTCTAAAATAGAATGTTGGTGTTGCAGAATTCCAAAATAGAATGTTGGGAGTTCTAGAATTCCAAAATAGAATGTTGAGCGTTCTATGATTCCAAAATAGAATGTTGGGAGTTCTAGAATTCTAAAAAAGAATGTTAAGAGTTCTAGGATTCCAAAATAGAATGTTGCCAGTTCTAGAATTCTAAAATAGAATGTTGGTGTTGCAGAATTCCAAAATAGAATGTTGGGAGTTCTAGAATTCCAAAATAGAATGTTGAGAGTTCTAGGATTCCAAAATAGAATGTTCGGAGTTCTAGAATTCTAAAATAGAATGTTGGTGTTGCAGAATTCAAAAATAGAATGTTGGGAGTTATAGAATTCCAAAATAGAATGTTGAGAGTTCTAGGATTCCAAAATAGAATGTTGAGAGCTCTAGAATTCCAAAATAGAATGTTGAGAGTTCTAGGATTCCAAAATAGAATGTTGTGAGTTCTAGAATTCTAAAATAGAATGTTGGTGTTGCAGGATGCCAAAATAGAATGTTGGGAGTTCTAGAATTCCAAAATAGAATGTTGGGAGTTTTAGAATTCTAAAATAGAATGTTGGTGTTGTAGAATTCCAAAATAGAATGTTGAGCGTTCTAGGATTCCAAAATAGAATGTTGGGAGTTCTAGAATTCTAAAATAGAATGTTAAGAGTTCTAGGATTCCAAAATAGAATGTTGGCAGTTCTAGAATTCTAAAATAGAATGTTGGTGTTGCAGAATTCCAAAATAGAATGTTGGGAGTTCTAGAATTCCAAAATAGAATGTTGAGAGTTCTAGGATTCCAAAATAGAATGTTGGGAGTTCTAGAATTCCAAAATAGAATGTTGAGAGTTCTAGGATTCCAAAATAGAATGATGGGAGTTCTAGAATTCTAAAATAGAATGTTGGTGTTGCAGAATTCCAAAATAGAATGTTGGGAGTTCTAGAATTCCAAAATAGAATGTTGAGAGTTCTAGGATTCCAAAATAGAATGTTGAGAGCTCTAGAATTCCAAAATAGAATGTTGAGAGTTCTAGGATTCCAAAATAGAATGTTGGGAGTTCTAGAATTCCAAATAGAATGTTGGGAGTTCTAGAATTCTAAAATAGAATGTTGGTGTTGCAGAATTCCAAAATAGAATGTTGGGAGTTCTAGAATTCCAAAATAGAATGTTGGGAGTTCTAGAATTCCAAAATAGAATGTTGAGAGTTCTAGGATTCTAAAATAGAATGTTGGGAGTTCTAGAATTCTAAAATAGAATTTTGGTGTTGCAGAATTACAAAATAGAATGTTGGTGTTGCAGAATTCCAAAATAGAATGTTGGGAGTTCTAGAATTCTAAAATAAAATGTTGAGAGTTCTAGGATTCGAAAATAGAATGTTGGGAGTTCTAGAATTCTAAAATAGAATGTTGGTGTTGCAGAATTCCAAAATAGAATGTTGGGAGTTCTAGGATTCCAAAATAGAATGTTGGGAGTTCTAGAATTCCAAAATAGAATGTTGAGAGTTCTAGGATTCCAAAATAGAATGTTGGGAGTTTTAGAATTCTAAAATAGAATGTTGGTGTTGTAGAATTCCAAAATAGAATGTTGAGCGTTCTAGGATTCCAAAATAGAATGTTGGGAGTTCTAGAATTCTAAAATAGAATGTTGGTGTTGCAGAATAACAAAATAGAATGTTGGGAGTTCTAGAATTCCAAAATAGAATGTTGAGAGTTCTAGGATTCCAAAATAGAATGTTGAGAGTTCTAGGATTCCAAAATAGAATGTTGGGAGTTCTAGAATTCTAAAATAGAATGTTGGTGTTGCAGAATGCCAAAATAGAATGTTGGGAGTTCTAGAATTCCAAAATAGAATGTTGAGAGTTCTAGGATTCCAAAATAGAATGTTGAGAGTTCTAGGATTCCAAAATAGAATGTTGGGAGTTCTAGAATTCTAAAATAGAATGTTGGTGTTGCAGAATTCCAAAATAGAATGTTGGGAGTTCTAGAATTCCAAAATAGAATGTTGAGAGTTCTAGGATTCCAAAATAGAATGTTGAGAGCTCTAGAATTCCAAAATAGAATGTTGAGAGTTCTAGGATTCCAAAATAGAATGTTGGGAGTTCTAGAATTCTAAAATAGAATGTTGGTGTTGCAGAATTCCAAAATAGAATGTTGGGAGTTCTAGAATTCCAAAATAGAATGTTGAGCATTCTATGATTCCAAAATAGAATGTTGGGAGTTCTAGAATTCTAAAAAAAGAATGTTAAGAGTTCTAGGATTCCAAAATAGAATGTTGCCAGTTCTAGAATTCTAAAATAGAATGTTGGTGTTGCAGAATAACAAAATAGAATGTTGAGAGTTCTAGGATTCCAAAATAGAATGTTGGGAGTTCTAGAATTCTAAAAAAGAATGTTAAGAGTTCTAGGATTCCAAAATAGAATGTTGGTAGTTCTAGAATTCTAAAATAGAATGATGGTGTTGCAGAATAACAAAATAGAATGTTGGGAGTTCTAGAATTCCAAAATAGAATGTTGAGAGTTCTAGGATTCCAAAATAGAATGTTGAGAGTTCTAGGATTCCAAAATAGAATGTTGGGAGTTCTAGAATTCTAAAATAGAATGTTGGTGTTGCAGAATTCCAAAATAGAATGTTGGGAGTTCTAGAATTCCAAAATAGAATTTTGAGAGTTCTAGGATTCCAATATAGAATGTTGGGAGTTCTAGAATTCTAAAATAGAATGTTGGTGTTGCAGAATTCCAAAATAGAATGATGGGAGTTCTAGATTTCCAAAATAGAATGTTGAGAGTTCTAGGATTCCAAAATAGAATGTTGGGAGTTCTAGAATTCCAAAATAGAATGTTGAGAGTTCTAGGATTCCAAAATATAATGTTGGGAGTTCTAGAATTCAAAAATAGAATGTTGGTTTTGTAGAATTCCAAAATAGAATGTTGAGCGTTCTAGGATTCCAAAATAGAATGTTGGGAGTTCTAGAATTCCAAAATAGAATTTTGAGAGTTCTAGGATTCCAATATAGAATGTTGGGAGTTCTAGAATTCTAAAATAGAATGTTGGTGTTGCAGAATTCCAAAATAGAATGTTGGGAGTTCTAGAATTCCAAAATAGAATGTTGAGAGTTCTAGGATTCCAAAATAGAATGTTGAGCATTCTATGATTCCAAAATAGAATGTTGGGAGTTCTAGAATTCTAAAAAAAGAATGTTAAGAGTTCTAGGATTCCAAAATAGAATGTTGCCAGTTCTAGAATTCTAAAATAGAATGTTGGTGTTGCAGAATAACAAAATAGAATGTTGAGAGTTCTAGGATTCCAAAATAGAATGTTGGGAGTTCTAGAATTCTAAAAAAGAATGTTAAGAGTTCTAGGATTCCAAAATAGAATGTTGGTAGTTCTAGAATTCTAAAATAGAATGATGGTGTTGCAGAATAACAAAATAGAATGTTGGGAGTTCTAGAATTCCAAAATAGAATGTTGAGAGTTCTAGAATTCCAAAATAGAATGTTGAGCATTCTATGATTCCAAAATAGAATGTTGGGAGTTCTAGAATTCCAAAATAGAATGTTGGGAGTTCTAGAATTCCAAAATAGAATGTTGAGCATTCTATGATTCCAAAATAGAATGTTGGGAGTTCTAGAATTCTAAAAAAAGAATGTTAAGAGTTCTAGGATTCCAAAATAGAATGTTGCCAGTTCTAGAATTCTAAAATAGAATGTTGGTGTTGCAGAATAACAAAATAGAATGTTGAGAGTTCTAGGATTCCAAAATAGAATGTTGGGAGTTCTAGAATTCTAAAAAAGAATGTTAAGAGTTCTAGGATTCCAAAATAGAATGTTGGTAGTTCTAGAATTCTAAAATAGAATGATGGTGTTGCAGAATAACAAAATAGAATGTTGGGAGTTCTAGAATTCCAAAATAGAATGTTGAGAGTTCTAGAATTCCAAAATAGAATGTTGAGCATTCTATGATTCCAAAATAGAATGTTGGGAGTTCTAGAATTCCAAAATAGAATGTTGGGAGTTCTAGAATTCCAAAATAGAATGTTGAGCATTCTATGATTCCAAAATAGAATGTTGGGAGTTCTAGAATTCTAAAAAAAGAATGTTAAGAGTTCTAGGATTCCAAAATAGAATGTTGCCAGTTCTAGAATTCTAAAATAGAATGTTGGTGTTGCAGAATTCCAAAATAGAATGTTGGGAGTTCTAGAATTCCAAAATAGAATGTTGAGAGTTCTAGGATTCCAAAATAGAATGTTGAGAGCTCTAGAATTCCAAAATAGAATGTTGAGAGTTCTAGGATTCCAAAATAGAATGTTGGGAGTTCTAGAATTCTAAAATAGAATGTTGGTGTTGCAGAATTCCAAAATAGAATGTTGGGAGTTCTAGAATTCCAAAATAGAATGTTGAGCGTTCTATGATTCCAAAATAGAATGTTGGGAGTTCTAGAATTCTAAAAAAGAATGTTAAGAGTTCTAGGATTCCAAAATAGAATGTTGCCAGTTCTAGAATTCTAAAATAGAATGTTGGTGTTGCAGAATTCCAAAATAGAATGTTGGGAGTTCTAGAATTCCAAAATAGAATGTTGAGAGTTCTAGGATTCCAAAATAGAATGTTCGGAGTTCTAGAATTCTAAAATAGAATGTTGGTGTTGCAGAATTCAAAAATAGAATGTTGGGAGTTATAGAATTCCAAAATAGAATGTTGAGAGTTCTAGGATTCCAAAATAGAATGTTGAGAGCTCTAGAATTCCAAAATAGAATGTTGAGAGTTCTAGGATTCCAAAATAGAATGTTGTGAGTTCTAGAATTCTAAAATAGAATGTTGGTGTTGCAGGATGCCAAAATAGAATGTTGGGAGTTCTAGAATTCCAAAATAGAATGTTGGGAGTTTTAGAATTCTAAAATAGAATGTTGGTGTTGTAGAATTCCAAAATAGAATGTTGAGCGTTCTAGGATTCCAAAATAGAATGTTGGGAGTTCTAGAATTCTAAAATAGAATGTTAAGAGTTCTAGGATTCCAAAATAGAATGTTGGCAGTTCTAGAATTCTAAAATAGAATGTTGGTGTTGCAGAATTCCAAAATAGAATGTTGGGAGTTCTAGAATTCCAAAATAGAATGTTGAGAGTTCTAGGATTCCAAAATAGAATGTTGGGAGTTCTAGAATTCCAAAATAGAATGTTGAGAGTTCTAGGATTCCAAAATAGAATGATGGGAGTTCTAGAATTCTAAAATAGAATGTTGGTGTTGCAGAATTCCAAAATAGAATGTTGGGAGTTCTAGAATTCCAAAATAGAATGTTGAGAGTTCTAGGATTCCAAAATAGAATGTTGAGAGCTCTAGAATTCCAAAATAGAATGTTGAGAGTTCTAGGATTCCAAAATAGAATGTTGGGAGTTCTAGAATTCCAAATAGAATGTTGGGAGTTCTAGAATTCTAAAATAGAATGTTGGTGTTGCAGAATTCCAAAATAGAATGTTGGGAGTTCTAGAATTCCAAAATAGAATGTTGGGAGTTCTAGAATTCCAAAATAGAATGTTGAGAGTTCTAGGATTCTAAAATAGAATGTTGGGAGTTCTAGAATTCTAAAATAGAATTTTGGTGTTGCAGAATTACAAAATAGAATGTTGGTGTTGCAGAATTCCAAAATAGAATGTTGGGAGTTCTAGAATTCTAAAATAAAATGTTGAGAGTTCTAGGATTCGAAAATAGAATGTTGGGAGTTCTAGAATTCTAAAATAGAATGTTGGTGTTGCAGAATTCCAAAATAGAATGTTGGGAGTTCTAGGATTCCAAAATAGAATGTTGGGAGTTCTAGAATTCCAAAATAGAATGTTGAGAGTTCTAGGATTCCAAAATAGAATGTTGGGAGTTTTAGAATTCTAAAATAGAATGTTGGTGTTGTAGAATTCCAAAATAGAATGTTGAGCGTTCTAGGATTCCAAAATAGAATGTTGGGAGTTCTAGAATTCTAAAATAGAATGTTGGTGTTGCAGAATAACAAAATAGAATGTTGGGAGTTCTAGAATTCCAAAATAGAATGTTGAGAGTTCTAGGATTCCAAAATAGAATGTTGAGAGTTCTAGGATTCCAAAATAGAATGTTGGGAGTTCTAGAATTCTAAAATAGAATGTTGGTGTTGCAGAATGCCAAAATAGAATGTTGGGAGTTCTAGAATTCCAAAATAGAATGTTGAGAGTTCTAGGATTCCAAAATAGAATGTTGAGAGTTCTAGGATTCCAAAATAGAATGTTGGGAGTTCTAGAATTCTAAAATAGAATGTTGGTGTTGCAGAATTCCAAAATAGAATGTTGGGAGTTCTAGAATTCCAAAATAGAATGTTGAGAGTTCTAGGATTCCAAAATAGAATGTTGAGAGCTCTAGAATTCCAAAATAGAATGTTGAGAGTTCTAGGATTCCAAAATAGAATGTTGGGAGTTCTAGAATTCTAAAATAGAATGTTGGTGTTGCAGAATTCCAAAATAGAATGTTGGGAGTTCTAGAATTCCAAAATAGAATGTTGAGCATTCTATGATTCCAAAATAGAATGTTGGGAGTTCTAGAATTCTAAAAAAAGAATGTTAAGAGTTCTAGGATTCCAAAATAGAATGTTGCCAGTTCTAGAATTCTAAAATAGAATGTTGGTGTTGCAGAATAACAAAATAGAATGTTGAGAGTTCTAGGATTCCAAAATAGAATGTTGGGAGTTCTAGAATTCTAAAAAAGAATGTTAAGAGTTCTAGGATTCCAAAATAGAATGTTGGTAGTTCTAGAATTCTAAAATAGAATGATGGTGTTGCAGAATAACAAAATAGAATGTTGGGAGTTCTAGAATTCCAAAATAGAATGTTGAGAGTTCTAGGATTCCAAAATAGAATGTTGAGAGTTCTAGGATTCCAAAATAGAATGTTGGGAGTTCTAGAATTCTAAAATAGAATGTTGGTGTTGCAGAATTCCAAAATAGAATGTTGGGAGTTCTAGAATTCCAAAATAGAATTTTGAGAGTTCTAGGATTCCAATATAGAATGTTGGGAGTTCTAGAATTCTAAAATAGAATGTTGGTGTTGCAGAATTCCAAAATAGAATGATGGGAGTTCTAGATTTCCAAAATAGAATGTTGAGAGTTCTAGGATTCCAAAATAGAATGTTGGGAGTTCTAGAATTCCAAAATAGAAAGTTGAGAGTTCTAGGATTCCAAAATATAATGTTGGGAGTTCTAGAATTCAAAAATAGAATGTTGGTTTTGTAGAATTCCAAAATAGAATGTTGAGCGTTCTAGGATTCCAAAATAGAATGTTGGGAGTTCTAGAATTCCAAAATAGAATTTTGAGAGTTCTAGGATTCCAATATAGAATGTTGGGAGTTCTAGAATTCTAAAATAGAATGTTGGTGTTGCAGAATTCCAAAATAGAATGTTGGGAGTTCTAGAATTCCAAAATAGAATGTTGAGAGTTCTAGGATTCCAAAATAGAATGTTGAGCATTCTATGATTCCAAAATAGAATGTTGGGAGTTCTAGAATTCTAAAAAAAGAATGTTAAGAGTTCTAGGATTCCAAAATAGAATGTTGCCAGTTCTAGAATTCTAAAATAGAATGTTGGTGTTGCAGAATAACAAAATAGAATGTTGAGAGTTCTAGGATTCCAAAATAGAATGTTGGGAGTTCTAGAATTCTAAAAAAGAATGTTAAGAGTTCTAGGATTCCAAAATAGAATGTTGGTAGTTCTAGAATTCTAAAATAGAATGATGGTGTTGCAGAATAACAAAATAGAATGTTGGGAGTTCTAGAATTCCAAAATAGAATGTTGAGAGTTCTAGAATTCCAAAATAGAATGTTGAGCATTCTATGATTCCAAAATAGAATGTTGGGAGTTCTAGAATTCCAAAATAGAATGTTGGGAGTTCTAGAATTCCAAAATAGAATGTTGAGCATTCTATGATTCCAAAATAGAATGTTGGGAGTTCTAGAATTCTAAAAAAAGAATGTTAAGAGTTCTAGGATTCCAAAATAGAATGTTGCCAGTTCTAGAATTCTAAAATAGAATGTTGGTGTTGCAGAATAACAAAATAGAATGTTGAGAGTTCTAGGATTCCAAAATAGAATGTTGGGAGTTCTAGAATTCTAAAAAAGAATGTTAAGAGTTCTAGGATTCCAAAATAGAATGTTGGTAGTTCTAGAATTCTAAAATAGAATGATGGTGTTGCAGAATAACAAAATAGAATGTTGGGAGTTCTAGAATTCCAAAATAGAATGTTGAGAGTTCTAGGATTCCAAAATAGAATGTTGAGAGTTCTAGGATTCCAAAATAGAATGTTGGGAGTTCTAGAATTCTAAAATAGAATGTTGGTGTTGCAGAATTCCAAAATAGAATGTTGGGAGTTCTAGAATTCCAAAATAGAATTTTGAGAGTTCTAGGATTCCAATATAGAATGTTGGGAGTTCTAGAATTCTAAAATAGAATGTTGGTGTTGCAGAATTCCAAAATAGAATGATGGGAGTTCTAGATTTCCAAAATAGAATGTTGAGAGTTCTAGGATTCCAAAATAGAATGTTGGGAGTTCTAGAATTCCAAAATAGAATGTTGAGAGTTCTAGGATTCCAAAATATAATGTTGGGAGTTCTAGAATTCAAAAATAGAATGTTGGTGTTGTAGAATTCCAAAATAGAATGTTGAGCGTTCTAGGATTCCAAAATAGAATGTTGGGAGTTCTAGAATTCCAAAATAGAATTTTGAGAGTTCTAGGATTCCAATATAGAATGTTGGGAGTTCTAGAATTCTAAAATAGAATGTTGGTGTTGCAGAATTCCAAAATAGAATGTTGGGAGTTCTAGAATTCCAAAATAGAATGTTGAGAGTTCTAGGATTCCAAAATAGAATGTTGAGAGCTCTAGAATTCCAAAATAGAATGTTGAGAGTACTAGGATTCCAAAATAGAATGTTGGGAGTTCTAGAATTCCAAAATAGAATGTTGAGAGTTCTAGGATTCCAAAATAGAATGTTGGGAGTTCTAGAATTCTAAAATAGAATGTTGGTGTTGCAGAATTCCAAAATAGAATGTTGGGAGTTCTAGAATTCCAAAATAGAATGTTGAGAGTTCTAGGATTCCAAAATAGAATGTTGGGAGTTCTAGAATTCAAAAATAGAATGTTGGTGTTGCAGAATTACAAAATAATATGTTGGGAGTTCTAGAATTCCAAAAGAGAATGTTGAGAGTTCTCGGATTCCAAAATAGAATGATGGGAGTTCTAGAATTCTAAAATAGAATGTTGGTGTTGCAGAATAACAAAATAGAATGTTGGGAGTTCTAGAATTCCAAAATAGAATGTTGAGAGTTCTAGGATTCCAAAATAGAATGTTGAGAGTTCTAGGATTCCAAAATAGAATGTTGGGAGTTCTAGAATTCTAAAATAGAATGTTGGTGTTGCAGAATGCCAAAATAGAATGTTGGGAGTTCTAGAATTCCAAAATAGAATGTTGAGAGTTCTAGGATTCCAAAATAGAATGTTGGGAGTTCTAGAATTCTAAAATAGAATGTTAAGAGTTCTAGGATTCCAAAATAGAATGTTGGCAGTTCTAGAATTCTAAAATAGAATGTTGGTGTTGCAGAATAACAAAATAGAATGTTGTGAGTTCTAGAATTCCAAAATAGAATGTTGAGAGTTCTAGGATTCCAAAATAGAATGTTGGGAGTTCTAGAATTCCAAAATAGAATGTTGAGAGTTCTAGGATTCCAAAATAGAATGATGGGAGTTCTAGAATTCTAAAATAGAATGTTGGTGTTGCAGAATTCCAAAATAGAATGTTGGGAGTTCTAGAATTCCAAAATAGAATGTTGAGAGTTCTAGGATTCCAAAATAGAATGTTGAGAGCTCTAGAATTCCAAAATAGAATGTTGGGAGTTCTAGAATTCCAAAATAGAATGTTGGGAGTTCTAGAATTCCAAAATAGAATGTTGAGAGTTCTAGGATTCCAAAATAGAATGTTGGGAGTTCTAGAATTCTAAAATAGAATTTTGGTGTTGCAGAATTACAAAATAGAATGTTGGTGTTGCAGAATTCCAAAATAGAATGTTGGGAGTTCTAGAATTCTAAAATAGAATGTTGAGAGTTCTAGGATTCGAAAATAGAATGTTGGGAGTTCTAGAATTCTAAAATAGAATGTTGGTGTTGCAGAATTCCAAAATAGAATGTTGGGAGTTCTAGGATTCCAAAATAGAATGTTGAGAGTTCTAGGATTCCAAAATAGAATGTTGGGAGTTCTAGAATTCTAAAATAGAATGTTGGTGTTGCAGAATTCCAAAATAGAATGTTGGGAGTTCTAGAATTCCAAAATAGAATTTTGAGAGTTCTAGGATTCCAATATAGAATGTTGGGAGTTCTAGAATTCTAAAATAGAATGTTGGTGTTGCAGAATTCCAAAATAGAATGATGGGAGTTCTAGATTTCCAAAATAGAATGTTGAGAGTTCTAGGATTCCAAAATAGAATGTTGGGAGTTCTAGAATTCCAAAATAGAAAGTTGAGAGTTCTAGGATTCCAAAATATAATGTTGGGAGTTCTAGAATTCAAAAATAGAATGTTGGTTTTGTAGAATTCCAAAATAGAATGTTGAGCGTTCTAGGATTCCAAAATAGAATGTTGGGAGTTCTAGAATTCCAAAATAGAATTTTGAGAGTTCTAGGATTCCAATATAGAATGTTGGGAGTTCTAGAATTCTAAAATAGAATGTTGGTGTTGCAGAATTCCAAAATAGAATGTTGGGAGTTCTAGAATTCCAAAATAGAATGTTGAGAGTTCTAGGATTCCAAAATAGAATGTTGAGCATTCTATGATTCCAAAATAGAATGTTGGGAGTTCTAGAATTCTAAAAAAAGAATGTTAAGAGTTCTAGGATTCCAAAATAGAATGTTGCCAGTTCTAGAATTCTAAAATAGAATGTTGGTGTTGCAGAATAACAAAATAGAATGTTGAGAGTTCTAGGATTCCAAAATAGAATGTTGGGAGTTCTAGAATTCTAAAAAAGAATGTTAAGAGTTCTAGGATTCCAAAATAGAATGTTGGTAGTTCTAGAATTCTAAAATAGAATGATGGTGTTGCAGAATAACAAAATAGAATGTTGGGAGTTCTAGAATTCCAAAATAGAATGTTGAGAGTTCTAGAATTCCAAAATAGAATGTTGAGCATTCTATGATTCCAAAATAGAATGTTGGGAGTTCTAGAATTCCAAAATAGAATGTTGGGAGTTCTAGAATTCCAAAATAGAATGTTGAGCATTCTATGATTCCAAAATAGAATGTTGGGAGTTCTAGAATTCTAAAAAAAGAATGTTAAGAGTTCTAGGATTCCAAAATAGAATGTTGCCAGTTCTAGAATTCTAAAATAGAATGTTGGTGTTGCAGAATAACAAAATAGAATGTTGAGAGTTCTAGGATTCCAAAATAGAATGTTGGGAGTTCTAGAATTCTAAAAAAGAATGTTAAGAGTTCTAGGATTCCAAAATAGAATGTTGGTAGTTCTAGAATTCTAAAATAGAATGATGGTGTTGCAGAATAACAAAATAGAATGTTGGGAGTTCTAGAATTCCAAAATAGAATGTTGAGAGTTCTAGGATTCCAAAATAGAATGTTGAGAGTTCTAGGATTCCAAAATAGAATGTTGGGAGTTCTAGAATTCTAAAATAGAATGTTGGTGTTGCAGAATTCCAAAATAGAATGTTGGGAGTTCTAGAATTCCAAAATAGAATTTTGAGAGTTCTAGGATTCCAATATAGAATGTTGGGAGTTCTAGAATTCTAAAATAGAATGTTGGTGTTGCAGAATTCCAAAATAGAATGATGGGAGTTCTAGATTTCCAAAATAGAATGTTGAGAGTTCTAGGATTCCAAAATAGAATGTTGGGAGTTCTAGAATTCCAAAATAGAATGTTGAGAGTTCTAGGATTCCAAAATATAATGTTGGGAGTTCTAGAATTCAAAAATAGAATGTTGGTGTTGTAGAATTCCAAAATAGAATGTTGAGCGTTCTAGGATTCCAAAATAGAATGTTGGGAGTTCTAGAATTCCAAAATAGAATTTTGAGAGTTCTAGGATTCCAATATAGAATGTTGGGAGTTCTAGAATTCTAAAATAGAATGTTGGTGTTGCAGAATTCCAAAATAGAATGTTGGGAGTTCTAGAATTCCAAAATAGAATGTTGAGAGTTCTAGGATTCCAAAATAGAATGTTGAGAGCTCTAGAATTCCAAAATAGAATGTTGAGAGTACTAGGATTCCAAAATAGAATGTTGGGAGTTCTAGAATTCCAAAATAGAATGTTGAGAGTTCTAGGATTCCAAAATAGAATGTTGGGAGTTCTAGAATTCTAAAATAGAATGTTGGTGTTGCAGAATTCCAAAATAGAATGTTGGGAGTTCTAGAATTCCAAAATAGAATGTTGAGAGTTCTAGGATTCCAAAATAGAATGTTGGGAGTTCTAGAATTCAAAAATAGAATGTTGGTGTTGCAGAATTACAAAATAATATGTTGGGAGTTCTAGAATTCCAAAAGAGAATGTTGAGAGTTCTCGGATTCCAAAATAGAATGATGGGAGTTCTAGAATTCTAAAATAGAATGTTGGTGTTGCAGAATAACAAAATAGAATGTTGGGAGTTCTAGAATTCCAAAATAGAATGTTGAGAGTTCTAGGATTCCAAAATAGAATGTTGAGAGTTCTAGGATTCCAAAATAGAATGTTGGGAGTTCTAGAATTCTAAAATAGAATGTTGGTGTTGCAGAATGCCAAAATAGAATGTTGGGAGTTCTAGAATTCCAAAATAGAATGTTGAGAGTTCTAGGATTCCAAAATAGAATGTTGGGAGTTCTAGAATTCTAAAATAGAATGTTAAGAGTTCTAGGATTCCAAAATAGAATGTTGGCAGTTCTAGAATTCTAAAATAGAATGTTGGTGTTGCAGAATAACAAAATAGAATGTTGTGAGTTCTAGAATTCCAAAATAGAATGTTGAGAGTTCTAGGATTCCAAAATAGAATGTTGGGAGTTCTAGAATTCCAAAATAGAATGTTGAGAGTTCTAGGATTCCAAAATAGAATGATGGGAGTTCTAGAATTCTAAAATAGAATGTTGGTGTTGCAGAATTCCAAAATAGAATGTTGGGAGTTCTAGAATTCCAAAATAGAATGTTGAGAGTTCTAGGATTCCAAAATAGAATGTTGAGAGCTCTAGAATTCCAAAATAGAATGTTGGGAGTTCTAGAATTCCAAAATAGAATGTTGGGAGTTCTAGAATTCCAAAATAGAATGTTGAGAGTTCTAGGATTCCAAAATAGAATGTTGGGAGTTCTAGAATTCTAAAATAGAATTTTGGTGTTGCAGAATTACAAAATAGAATGTTGGTGTTGCAGAATTCCAAAATAGAATGTTGGGAGTTCTAGAATTCTAAAATAGAATGTTGAGAGTTCTAGGATTCGAAAATAGAATGTTGGGAGTTCTAGAATTCTAAAATAGAATGTTGGTGTTGCAGAATTCCAAAATAGAATGTTGGGAGTTCTAGGATTCCAAAATAGAATGTTGGGAGTTCTAGAATTCCAAAATAGAATGTTGAGAGTTCTAGAATTCTAAAATAGAATGTTGGTGTTGCAGAATTCCAAAATAGAATGTTGGGAGTTCTAGAATTCCAAAATAGAATGTTGAGCGTTCTATGATTCCAAAATAGAATGTTGGGAGTTCTAGAATTCGAAAAAAAGAATGTTAAGAGTTCTAGGATTCCAAAATAGAATGTTGCCAGTTCTAGAATTCTAAAATAGAATGTTGGTGTTGCAGAATAACAAAATAGAATGTTGAGAGTTCTAGGATTCCAAAATAGAATGTTGGGAGTTCTAGAATTCTAAAAAAGAATGTTAAGAGTTCTAGAATTCCAAAATAGAATGTTGAGAGTTCTAGGATTCCAAAATAGAATGTTGAGAGTTCTAGGATTCCAAAATAGAATGTTGGGAGTTCTAGAATTCTAAAATAGAATGTTGGTGTTGCAGAATTCCAAAATAGAATGTTGGGAGTTCTAGAATTCCAAAATAGAATTTTGAGAGTTCTAGGATTCCAATATAGAATGTTGGGAGTTCTAGAATTCTAAAATAGAATGTTGGTGTTGCAGAATTCCAAAATAGAATGATGGGAGTTCTAGATTTCCAAAATAGAATGTTGGGAGTTCTAGAATTCCAAAATAGAATGTTGAGAGTTCTAGGATTCCAAAATAGAATGTTGGGAGTTCTAGAATTCAAAAATAGAATGTTGGTGTTGTAGAATTCCAAAATAGAATGTTGAGCGTTCTAGGATTCCAAAATAGAATGTTGGGAGTTCTAGAATTCTAAAATAGAATGTTAAGAGTTCTAGGATTCCAAAATAGAATGTTGGCAGTTCTAGAATTCTAAAATAGAATGTTGGTGTTGCAGAATAACAAAATAGAATGTTGAGAATTCTAGAATTCCAAAATAGTATGTTGAGAGTTCTAGGATTCCAAAATAGAATGTTGGGAGTTCTAGAATTCTAAAATAGAATGTTGGGAGTTCTAGGATTCCAAAATAGAATGTTGGCAGTTCTAGAATTCTAAAATAGAATGTTGGTGTTGCAGAATAACAAAATAGAATGTTGAGAGTTCTAGAATTCCAAAATAGAATGTTGAGAACTCTAGAATTCCAAAATAGAATGTTGAGAGTTCTAGGATTCCAAAATAGAATGTTGGGAGTTCTAGAATTCTAAAATAGAATGTTGGTGTTGCAGAATTCCAAAATAGAATGTTGGGAGTTCTAGAATTCCAAAATAGAATGTTGAGAGTTCTAGGATTCCAAAATAGAATGTTGAGAGCTCTAGAATTCCAAAATAGAATGTTGAGAGTTCTAGGATTCCAAAATAGAATGTTGGGAGTTCTAGAATTCTAAAATAGAATGTTGAGAGTTCTAGGATTCCAAAATAGAATGTTGGGAGTTCTAGAATTCTAAAATAGAATGTTGGTGTTGCAGGATGCCAAAATAGAATGTTGGGAGTTCTAGAATTCCAAAATAGAATGTTGAGAGTTCTAGGATTCCAAAATAGAATGATGGGAGTTCTAGAATTCTAAAATAGAATGTTGGTGTTGCAGAATTCCAAAATAGAATGTTGGGAGTTCTAGAATTCCAAAATAGAATGTTGAGAGTTCTAGGATTCCAAAATAGAATGTTGAGAGCTCTAGAATTCCAAAATAGAATGTTGAGAGTTCTAGGATTCCAAAATAGAATGTTGGGAGTTCTAGAATTCCAAATAGAATGTTGGGAGTTCTAGAATTCTAAAATAGAATGTTGGTGTTGCAGAATTCCAAAATAGAATGTTGGGAGTTCTAGAATTCCAAAATAGAATGTTGGGAGTTCTAGAATTCCAAAATAGAATGTTGAGAGTTCTAGGATTCTAAAATAGAATGTTGGGAGTTCTAGAATTCTAAAATAGAAATTTGGTGTTGCAGAATTACAAAATAGAATGTTGGTGTTGCAGAATTCCAAAATAGAATGTTGGGAGTTCTAGAATTCTAAAATAAAATGTTGAGAGTTCTAGGATTCGAAAATAGAATGTTGGGAGTTCTAGAATTCTAAAATAGAATGTTGGTGTTGCAGAATTCCAAAATAGAATGTTGGGAGTTCTAGGATTCCAAAATAGAATGTTGGGAGTTCTAGAATTCCAAAATAGAATGTTGAGAGTTCTAGGATTCCAAAATAGAATGTTGGGAGTTTTAGAATTCTAAAATAGAATGTTGGTGTTGTAGAATTCCAAAATAGAATGTTGAGCGTTCTAGGATTCCAAAATAGAATGTTGGGAGTTCTAGAATTCTAAAATAGAATGTTGGTGTTGCAGAATAACAAAATAGAATGTTGGGAGTTCTAGAATTCCAAAATAGAATGTTGAGAGTTCTAGGATTCCAAAATAGAATGTTGAGAGTTCTAGGATTCCAAAATAGAATGTTGGGAGTTCTAGAATTCTAAAATAGAATGTTGGTGTTGCAGAATGCCAAAATAGAATGTTGGGAGTTCTAGAATTCCAAAATAGAATGTTGAGAGTTCTAGGATTCCAAAATAGAATGTTGAGAGTTCTAGGATTCCAAAATAGAATGTTGGGAGTTCTAGAATTCTAAAATAGAATGTTGGTGTTGCAGAATTCCAAAATAGAATGTTGGGAGTTCTAGAATTCCAAAATAGAATGTTGAGAGTTCTAGGATTCCAAAATAGAATGTTGAGAGCTCTAGAATTCCAAAATAGAATGTTGAGAGTTCTAGGATTCCAAAATAGAATGTTGGGAGTTCTAGAATTCTAAAATAGAATGTTGGTGTTGCAGAATTCCAAAATAGAATGTTGGGAGTTCTAGAATTCCAAAATAGAATTTTGAGAGTTCTAGGATTCCAATATAGAATGTTGGGAGTTCTAGAATTCTAAAATAGAATGTTGGTGTTGCAGAATTCCAAAATAGAATGATGGGAGTTCTAGATTTCCAAAATAGAATGTTGAGAGTTCTAGGATTCCAAAATAGAATGTTGGGAGTTCTAGAATTCCAAAATAGAATGTTGAGAGTTCTAGGATTCCAAAATATAATGTTGGGAGTTCTAGAATTCAAAAATAGAATGTTGGTGTTGTAGAATTCCAAAATATAATGTTGAGCGTTCTAGGATTCCAAAATAGAATGTTGGGAGTTCTAGAATTCCAAAATAGAATTTTGAGAGTTCTAGGATTCCAATATAGAATGTTGGGAGTTCTAGAATTCTAAAATAGAATGTTGGTGTTGCAGAATTCCAAAATAGAATGTTGGGAGTTCTAGAATTCCAAAATAGAATGTTGAGAGTTCTAGGATTCCAAAATAGAATGTTGAGAGCTCTAGAATTCCAAAATAGAATGTTGAGAGTACTAGGATTCCAAAATAGAATGTTGGGAGTTCTAGAATTCCAAAATAGAATGTTGAGAGTTCTAGGATTCGAAAATAGAATGTTGGGAGTTCTAGAATTCTAAAATAGAATGTTGGTGTTGCAGAATTCCAAAATAGAATGTTGGGAGTTCTAGGATTCCAAAATAGAATGTTGGGAGTTCTAGAATTCCAAAATAGAATGTTGAGAGTTCTAGGATTCCAAAATAGAATGTTGGGAGTTTTAGAATTCTAAAATAGAATGTTGGTGTTGTAGAATTCCAAAATAGAATGTTGAGCGTTCTAGGATTCCAACATAGAATGTTGGGAGTTCTAGAATTCTAAAATAGAATGTTGGTGTTGCAGAATAACAAAATAGAATGTTGGGAGTTCTAGAATTCCAAAATAGAATGTTGAGAGTTCTAGGATTCCAAAATAGAATGTTGGGAGTTCTAGAATTCCAAAAGAGAATGTTGAGAGTTCTCGGATTCCAAAATAGAATGATGGGAGTTCTAGAATTCTAAAATAGAATGTTGGTGTTGCAGAATAACAAAATAGAATGTTGGGAGTTCTAGAATTCCAAAATAGAATGTTGAGAGTTCTAGGATTCCAAAATAGAATGTTGAGAGTTCTAGGATTCCAAAATAGAATGTTGGGAGTTCTAGAATTCTAAAATAGAATGTTGGTGTTGCAGAATGCCAAAATAGAATGTTGGGAGTTCTAGAATTCCAAAATAGAATGTTGAGAGTTCTAGGATTCCAAAATAGAATGTTGGGAGTTCTAGAATTCTAAAATAGAATGTTAAGAGTTCTAGGATTCCAAAATAGAATGTTGGCAGTTCTAGAATTCTAAAATAGAATGTTGGTGTTGCAGAATAACAAAATAGAATGTTGGGAGTTCTAGAATTCCAAAATAGAATGTTGAGAGTTCTAGGATTCCAAAATAGAATGTTGGGAGTTCTAGAATTCCAAAATAGAATGTTGAAAGTTCTAGGATTCCAAAATAGAATGATGGGAGTTCTAGAATTCTAAAATAGAATGTTGGTGTTGCAGAATTCCAAAATAGAATGTTGGGAGTTCTAGAATTCCAAAATAGAATGTTGAGAGTTCTAGGATTCCAAAATAGAATGTTGAGAGCTCTAGAATTCCAAAATAGAATGTTGGGAGTTCTAGAATTCCAAAATAGAATGTTGGGAGTTCTAGAATTCCAAAATAGAATGTTGAGAGTTCTAGGATTCCAAAATAGAATGTTGGGAGTTCTAGAATTCTAAAATAGAATTTTGGTGTTGCAGAATTACAAAATAGAATGTTGGTGTTGCAGAATTCCAAAATAGAATGTTGGGAGTTCTAGAATTCTAAAATAGAATGTTGAGAGTTCTAGGATTCGAAAATAGAATGTTGGGAGTTCTAGAATTCTAAAATAGAATGTTGGTGTTGCAGAATTCCAAAATAGAATGTTGGGAGTTCTAGGATTCCAAAATAGAATGTTGGGAGTTCTAGAATTCCAAAATAGAATGTTGAGAGTTCTAGAATTCTAAAATAGAATGTTGGTGTTGCAGAATTCCAAAATAGAATGTTGGGAGTTCTAGAATTCCAAAATAGAATGTTGAGCGTTCTATGATTCCAAAATAGAATGTTGGGAGTTCTAGAATTCGAAAAAAAGAATGTTAAGAGTTCTAGGATTCCAAAATAGAATGTTGCCAGTTCTAGAATTCTAAAATAGAATGTTGGTGTTGCAGAATAACAAAATAGAATGTTGAGAGTTCTAGGATTCCAAAATAGAATGTTGGGAGTTCTAGAATTCTAAAAAAGAATGTTAAGAGTTCTAGAATTCCAAAATAGAATGTTGAGAGTTCTAGGATTCCAAAATAGAATGTTGAGAGTTCTAGGATTCCAAAATAGAATGTTGGGAGTTCTAGAATTCTAAAATAGAATGTTGGTGTTGCAGAATTCCAAAATAGAATGTTGGGAGTTCTAGAATTCCAAAATAGAATTTTGAGAGTTCTAGGATTCCAATATAGAATGTTGGGAGTTCTAGAATTCTAAAATAGAATGTTGGTGTTGCAGAATTCCAAAATAGAATGATGGGAGTTCTAGATTTCCAAAATAGAATGTTGGGAGTTCTAGAATTCCAAAATAGAATGTTGAGAGTTCTAGGATTCCAAAATAGAATGTTGGGAGTTCTAGAATTCAAAAATAGAATGTTGGTGTTGTAGAATTCCAAAATAGAATGTTGAGCGTTCTAGGATTCCAAAATAGAATGTTGGGAGTTCTAGAATTCTAAAATAGAATGTTAAGAGTTCTAGGATTCCAAAATAGAATGTTGGCAGTTCTAGAATTCTAAAATAGAATGTTGGTGTTGCAGAATAACAAAATAGAATGTTGAGAATTCTAGAATTCCAAAATAGAATGTTGAGAGTTCTAGGATTCCAAAATAGAATGTTGGGAGTTCTAGAATTCTAAAATAGAATGTTGGGAGTTCTAGGATTCCAAAATAGAATGTTGGCAGTTCTAGAATTCTAAAATAGAATGTTGGTGTTGCAGAATAACAAAATAGAATGTTGAGAGTTCTAGAATTCCAAAATAGAATGTTGAGAGTTCTAGGATTCCAAAATAGAATGTTGAGAACTCTAGAATTCCAAAATAGAATGTTGAGAGTTCTAGGATTCCAAAATAGAATGTTGGGAGTTCTAGAATTCTAAAATAGAATGTTGAGAGTTCTAGGATTCCAAAATAGAATGTTGGGAGTTCTAGAATTCTAAAATAGAATGTTGGTGTTGCAGGATGCCAAAATAGAATGTTGGGAGTTCTAGAATTCCAAAATAGAATGTTGGGAGTTCTAGAATTCTAAAATAGAATGTTGGTGTTGCAGGATGCCAAAATAGAATGTTGGGAGTTCTAGAATTCCAAAATAGAATGTTGAGAGTTCTAGGATTCCAAAATAGAATGTTGAGAGCTCTAGAATTCCAAAATAGAATGTTGAGAGTTCTAGGATTCCAAAATAGAATGTTGGGAGTTCTAGAATTCTAAAATAGAATGTTGGTGTTGCAGGATGCCAAAATAGAATGTTGGGAGTTCTAGAATTCCAAAATAGAATGTTGAGAGTTCTAGGATTCCAAAATAGAATGTTGAGAGTTCTAGGATTCCAAATTAGAATGTTGGGAGTTCTAGAATTCTAAAATAGAATGTTGGTGTTGCAGAATTCCAAAATAGAATGTTGGGAGTTCTAGAATTCCAAAATAGAATGTTGAGAGTTCTAGGATTCCAAAATAGAATGTTGGGAGTTCTAGAATTCTAAAATAGAATTTTGGTGTTGCAGAATTACAAAATAGAATGTTGGGAGTTCTAGAATTCCAAAATAGAATGTTGAGAGTTCTAGGATTCCAAAATAGAATGTTGGCAGTTCTAGAATTCTAAAATAGAATGTTGGTGTTGCAGAATTCCAAAATAGAATGTTGGGAGTTCTAGGATTCCAAAATAGAATGTTGGGAGTCCTAGAATTCTAAAATAGAATGTTGGTGTTGCAGAATTACAAAATAGAATGTTGGGAGTTCTAGAATTCCAAAAAAGAATGTTGAGAGTTCTAGGATTCCAAAATAGAATGTTGGGAGTTCTAGAATTCTAAAATAGAATGTTGGTGTTGCAGAATTCCAAAATAGAATGTTGGGAGTTTTAGGAATCCAAAATAGAATGTTGGGAGTTCTAGAATTCCAAAATAGAATGTTGAGAGTTCTAGGATTCCAAAATAGAATGTTGGGAGTTTTAGAATTCTAAAATAGAATGTTGGTGTTGTAGAATTCCAAAATAGAATGTTGAGCGTTCTAGGATTCCAAAATAGAATGTTGGGAGTTCTAGAATTCTAAAATAGAATGTTAAGAGTTCTAGGATTCCAAAATAGAATGTTGGCAGTTCTAGAATTCTAAAATAGAATGTTGGTGTTGCAGAATTCCAAAATAGAATGTTGGGAGTTCTAGAATTCCAAAATAGAATGTTGAGAGTTCTAGGATTCCAAAATAGAATGTTGGGAGTTCTAGAATTCCAAAATAGAATGTTGAGAGTTCTAGGATTCCAAAATAGAATGTTGGGAGTTCTAGAATTCCAAAATAGAATGTTGAGAGTTCTAGGATTCCAAAATAGAATGTTGGGAGTTTTAGAATTCTAAAATAGAATGTTGGTGTTGTAGAATTCCAAAATAGAATGTTGAGCGTTCTAGGATTCCAAAATAGAATGTTGGGAGTTCTAGAATTCTAAAATAGAATGTTGGTGTTGCAGAATAACAAAATAGAATGTTGGGAGTTCTAGAATTCCAAAATAGAATGTTGAGAGTTCTAGGATTCCAAAATAGAATGTTGAGAGTTCTAGGATTCCAAAATAGAATGTTGGGAGTTCTAGAATTCTAAAAAAGAATGTTGGTGTTGCAGAATGCCAAAATAGAATGTTGGGAGTTCTAGAATTCCAAAATAGAATGTTGAGAGTTCTAGGATTCCAAAATAGAATGTTGAGAGTTCTAGGATTCCAAAATAGAATGTTGGGAGTTCTAGAATTCTAAAATAGAATGTTGGTGTTGCAGAATTCCAAAATAGAATGTTGGGAGTTCTAGAATTCCAAAATAGAATGTTGAGAGTTCTAGGATTCCAAAATAGAATGTTGAGAGCTCTAGAATTCCAAAATAGAATGTTGGGAGTTCTAGAATTCCAAAATAGAATGTTGGGAGTTCTAGAATTCCAAAATAGAATGTTGAGAGTTCTAGGATTCCAAAATAGAATGTTGAGAGTTCTAGGATTCCAAAATAGAATGTTGGGAGTTCTAGAATTCTAAAATAGAATGTTGGTGTTGCAGAATTCCAAAATAGAATGTTGGGAGTTCTAGAATTCCAAAATAGAATGTTGAGCGTTTTATGATTCCAAAATAGAATGTTGGGAGTTCTAGAATTCTAAAAAAAGAATGTTAAGAGTTCTAGGATTCCAAAATAGAATGTTGCCAGTTCTAGAATTCTAAAATAGAATGTTGGTGTTGCAGAATAACAAAATAGAATGTTGAGAGTTCTAGGATTCCAAAATAGAATGTTGGGAGTTCTAGAATTCTAAAAAAGAATGTTAAGAGTTCTAGGATTCCAAAATAGAATGTTGGTAGTTCTAGAATTCTAAAATAGAATGATGGTGTTGCAGAATAACAAAATAGAATGTTGGGAGTTCTAGAATTCCAAAATAGAATGTTGAGAGTTCTAGGATTCCAAAATAGAATGTTGAGAGTTCTAGGATTCCAAAATAGAATGTTGGGAGTTCTAGAATTCTAAAATAGAATGTTGGTGTTGCAGAATTCCAAAATAGAATGTTGAGAGTTCTAGGATTCCAAAATAGAATGTTGGGAGTTCTAGAATTCCAAAATAGAATGTTGAGAGTTCTAGGATTCCAAAATAGAATGTTGGGAGTTCTAGAATTCAAAAATAGAATGTTGGTGTTGTAGAATTCCAAAATAGAATGTTGAGCGTTCTAGGATTCCAAAATAGAATGTTGGGAGTTCTAGAATTCCAAAATAGAATTTTGGGAGTTCTAGGATTCCAAAATAGAATGTTGAGAGTTCTAGGATTCCAAAATAGAATGTTGAGAGTTCTAGGATTCCAAAATAGAATGTTGAGAGTTCTAGGATTCCAAAATAGAATGTTGGGAGTTCTAGAATTCTAAAATAGAATGTTGGTGTTGCAGAATGCCAAAATAGAATGTTGGGAGTTCTAGAATTCCAAAATAGAATGTTGAGAGTTCTAGGATTCAAAAATAGAATGTTGGGAGTTCTAGAATTCTAAAATAGAATGTTAAGAGTTCTAGGATTCCAAAATAGAATGTTGGCAGTTCTAGAATTCTAAAATAGAATGTTGGTGTTGCAGAATAACAAAATAGAATGTTGGGAGTTCTAGAATTCCAAAATAGAATGTTGAGAGTTCTAGGATTCCAAAATAGAATGTTGAGAGCTCTAGAATTCCAAAATAGAATGTTGAGAGTACTAGGATTCCAAAATAGAATGTTGGGAGTTCTAGAATTCCAAAATAGAATGTTGAGAGTTCTAGGATTCGAAAATAGAATGTTGGGAGTTCTAGAATTCTAAAATAGAATGTTGGTGTTGCAGAATTCCAAAATAGAATGTTGGGAGTTCTAGGATTCCAAAATAGAATGTTGAGAGTTCTAGGATTCCAAAATAGAATGATGAGAGTTCTAGGATTCCAAAATAGAATGTTGAGAGTTCTAGGATTCCAAAATAGAATGTTGGGAGTTCTAGAATTCTAAAATAGAATGTTGGTGTTGCAGAATGCCAAAATAGAATGTTGGGAGTTCTAGAATTCCAAAATAGAATGTTGAGAGTTCTAGGATTCCAAAATAGAATGTTGGGAGTTCTAGAATTCTAAAATAGAATGTTAAGAGTTCTAGGATTCCAAAATAGAATGTTGGCAGTTCTAGAATTCTAAAATAGAATGTTGGTGTTGCAGAATAACAAAATAGAATGTTGGGAGTTCTAGAATTCCAAAATAGAATGTTGAGAGTTCTAGGATTCCAAAATAGAATGTTGGGAGTTCTAGAATTCCAAAATAGAATGTTGAGAGTTCTAGGATTCCAAAATAGAATGATGGGAGTTCTAGAATTCTAAAATAGAATGTTGGTGTTGCAGAATTCCAAAATAGAATGTTGGGAGTTCTAGAATTCCAAAATAGAATGTTGAGAGTTCTAGGATTCCAAAATAGAATGTTGAGAGCTCTAGAATTCCAAAATAGAATGTTGAGAGTTCTAGGATTCCAAAATAGAATGTTGGGAGTTCTAGAATTCCAAATAGAATGTTGGGAGTTCTAGAATTCTAAAATAGAATGTTGGTGTTGCAGAATTCCAAAATAGAATGTTGGGAGTTCTAGAATTCCAAAATAGAATGTTGGGAGTTCTAGAATTCCAAAATAGAATGTTGAGAGTTCTAGGATTCCAAAATAGAATGTTGGGAGTTCTAGAATTCTAAAATAGAATTTTGGTGTTGCAGAATTACAAAATAGAATGTTGGTGTTGCAGAATTCCAAAATAGAATGTTGGGAGTTCTAGAATTCCAAAATAGAATGTTGAGAGTTCTAGGATTCCAAAATAGAATGTTGAGAGCTCTAGAATTCCAAAATAGAATGTTGAGAGTTCTAGGATTCCAAAATAGAATGTTGGGAGTTCTAGAATTCCAAATAGAATGTTGGGAGTTCTAGAATTCTAAAATAGAATGTTGGTGTTGCAGAATTCCAAAATAGAATGTTGGGAGTTTTAGAATTCTAAAATAGAATGTTGGTGTTGTAGAATTCCAAAATAGAATGTTGAGCGTTCTAGGATTCCAAAATAGAATGTTGGGAGTTCTAGAATTCTAAAATAGAATGTTGGTGTTGCAGAATAACAAAATAGAATGTTGGGAGTTCTAGGATTCCAAAATAGAATGTTGGGAGTTCTAGAATTCCAAAATAGAATGTTGAGAGTTCTAGGATTCCAAAATAGAATGTTGCCAGTTCTAGGATTCCAAAATAGAATGTTGGGAGTTCTAGAATTCAAAAATAGAATGTTGGTGTTGTAGAATTCCAAAATAGAATGTTGAGCGTTCTAGGATTCCAAAATAGAATGTTGGGAGTTCTAGAATTCTAAAATAGAATGTTAAGAGTTCTAGTATTCCAAAATAGAATGTTGCCAGTTCTAGAATTCTAAAATAGAATGTTGGTGTTGCAGAATTCCAAAATAGAATGTTGGGAGTTCTAGAATTCCAAAATAGAATGTTGAGAGTTCTAGGATTCCAAAATAGAATGTTGGGAGTTCTAGAATTCTAAAATAGAATGTTGGTGTTGCAGAATTCCAAAATAGAATGTTGGGAGTTCTAGAATTCCAAAATAGAATGTTGAGAGTTCTAGGATTCCAAAATAGAATGTTGAGAGCTCTAGAATTCCAAAATAGAATGTTGAGAGTTCTAGGATTCCAAAATAGAATGTTGGGAGTTCTAGAATTCTAAAATAGAATGTTGGTGTTGCAGAATTCCAAAATAGAATGTTGGGAGTTCTAGAATTCCAAAATAGAATGTTGAGCGTTCTATGATTCCAAAATAGAATGTTGGGAGTTCTAGAATTCTAAAAAAAGAATGTTAAGAGTTCTAGGATTCCAAAATAGAATGTTGCCAGTTCTAGAATTCTAAAATAGAATGTTGGTGTTGCAGAATAACAAAATAGAATGTTGAGAGTTCTAGGATTCCAAAATAGAATGTTGGGAGTTCTAGAATTCTAAAAAAGAATGTTAAGAGTTCTAGGATTCCAAAATAGAATGTTGGTAGTTCTAGAATTCTAAAATAGAATGATGGTGTTGCAGAATAACAAAATAGAATGTTGGGAGTTCTAGAATTCCAAAATAGAATGTTGAGAGTTCTAGGATTCCAAAATAGAATGTTGAGAGTTCTAGGATTCCAAAATAGAATGTTGGGAGTTCTAGAATTCTAAAATAGAATGTTGGTGTTGCAGAATTCCAAAATAGAATGTTGAGAGTTCTAGGATTCCAAAATAGAATGTTGGGAGTTCTAGAATTCCAAAATAGAATGTTGAGAGTTCTAGGATTCCAAAATAGAATGTTGGGAGTTCTAGAATTCAAAAATAGAATGTTGGTGTTGTAGAATTCCAAAATAGAATGTTGAGCGTTCTAGGATTCCAAAATAGAATGTTGAGAGCTCTAGAATTCCAAAATAGAATGTTGAGAGTTCTAGGATTCCAAAATAGAATGTTGGGAGTTCTAGAATTCTAAAATAGAATGTTGGTGTTGCAGAATTCCAAAATAGAATGTTGGGAGTTCTAGAATTCCAAAATAGAATGTTGAGCGTTCTATGATTCCAAAATAGAATGTTGGGAGTTCTAGAATTCTAAAAAAAGAATGTTAAGAGTTCTAGGATTCCAAAATAGAATGTTGCCAGTACTAGAATTCTAAAATAGAATGTTGGTGTTGCAGAATAACAAAATAGAATGTTGAGAGTTCTAGGATTCCAAAATAGAATGTTGGGAGTTCTAGAATTCTAAAAAAGAATGTTAAGAGTTCTAGGATTCCAAAATAGAATGTTGGTAGTTCTAGAATTCTAAAATAGAATGATGGTGTTGCAGAATAACAAAATAGAATGTTGGGAGTTCTAGAATTCCAAAATAGAATGTTGAGAGTTCTAGGATTCCAAAATAGAATGTTGAGAGTTCTAGGATTCCAAAATAGAATGTTGGGAGTTCTAGAATTCTAAAATAGAATGTTGGTGTTGCAGAATTCCAAAATAGAATGTTGAGAGTTCTAGGATTCCAAAATAGAATGTTGGGAGTTCTAGAATTCCAAAATAGAATGTTGAGAGTTCTAGGATTCCAAAATAGAATGTTGGGAGTTCTAGAATTCAAAAATAGAATGTTGGTGTTGTAGAATTCCAAAATAGAATGTTGAGCGTTCTAGGATTCCAAAATAGAATGTTGGGAGTTCTAGAATTCCAAAATAGAATTTTGAGAGTTCTAGGATTCCAATATAGAATGTTGGGAGTTCTAGAATTCTAAAATAGAATGTTGGTGTTGCAGAATTCCAAAATAGAATGTTGGGAGTTCTAGAATTCCAAAATAGAATGTTGAGAGTTCTAGGATTCCAAAATAGAATATTGAGAGCTCTAGAATTCCAAAATAGAATGTTGAGAGTACTAGGATTCCAAAATAGAATGTTGGGAGTTCTAGAATTCCAAAATAGAATGTTGAGAGTTCTAGGATTCGAAAATAGAATGTTGGGAGTTCTAGAATTCTAAAATAGAATGTTGGTGTTGCAGAATTCCAAAATAGAATGTTGGGAGTTCTAGGATTCCAAAATAGAATGTTGAGAGTTCTAGGATTCCAAAATAGAATGTTGAGAGTTCTAGGATTCCAAAATAGAATGTTGAGAGTTCTAGGATTCCAAAATAGAATGTTGGGAGTTCTAGAATTCTAAAATAGAATGTTGGTGTTGCAGAATGCCAAAATAGAATGTTGGGAGTTCTAGAATTCCAAAATAGAATGTTGAGAGTTCTAGGATTCCAAAATAGAATGTTGGGAGTTCTAGAATTCTAAAATAGAATGTTAAGAGTTCTAGGATTCCAAAATAGAATGTTGGCAGTTCTAGAATTCTAAAATAGAATGTTGGTGTTGCAGAATAACAAAATAGAATGTTGGGAGTTCTAGAATTCCAAAATAGAATGTTGAGAGTTCTAGGATTCCAAAATAGAATGTTGAGAGCTCTAGAATTCCAAAATAGAATGTTGAGAGTACTAGGATTCCAAAATAGAATGTTGGGAGTTCTAGAATTCCAAAATAGAATGTTGAGAGTTCTAGGATTCGAAAATAGAATGTTGGGAGTTCTAGAATTCTAAAATAGAATGTTGGTGTTGCAGAATTCCAAAATAGAATGTTGGGAGTTCTAGGATTCCAAAATAGAATGTTGAGAGTTCTAGGATTCCAAAATAGAATGTTGAGAGTTCTAGGATTCCAAAATAGAATGTTGAGAGTTCTAGGATTCCAAAATAGAATGTTGGGAGTTCTAGAATTCCAAAATAGAATGTTGAGAGTTCTAGGATTCCAAAATAGAATGTTGGGAGTTTTAGAATTCTAAAATAGAATGTTGGTGTTGTAGAATTCCAAAATAGAATGTTGAGCGTTCTAGGATTCCAAAATAGAATGTTGGGAGTTCTAGAATTCTAAAATAGAATGTTGGTGTTGCAGAATAACAAAATAGAATGTTGGGAGTTCTAGAATTCCAAAATAGAATGTTGAGAGTTCTAGGATTCCAAAATAGAATGTTGAGAGTTCTAGGATTCCAAAATAGAATGTTGGGAGTTCTAGAATTCTAAAAAAGAATGTTGGTGTTGCAGAATGCCAAAATAGAATGTTGGGAGTTCTAGAATTCCAAAATAGAATGTTGAGAGTTCTAGGATTCCAAAATAGAATGTTGAGAGTTCTAGGATTCCAAAATAGAATGTTGGGAGTTCTAGAATTCTAAAATAGAATGTTGGTGTTGCAGAATTCCAAAATAGAATGTTGGGAGTTCTAGAATTCCAAAATAGAATGTTGAGAGTTCTAGGATTCCAAAATAGAATGTTGAGAGCTCTAGAATTCCAAAATAGAATGTTGGGAGTTCTAGAATTCCAAAATAGAATGTTGGGAGTTCTAGAATTCCAAAATAGAATGTTGAGAGTTCTAGGATTCCAAAATAGAATGTTGAGAGTTCTAGGATTCCAAAATAGAATGTTGGGAGTTCTAGAATTCTAAAATAGAATGTTGGTGTTGCAGAATTCCAAAATAGAATGTTGGGAGTTCTAGAATTCCAAAATAGAATGTTGAGCGTTTTATGATTCCAAAATAGAATGTTGGGAGTTCTAGAATTCTAAAAAAAGAATGTTAAGAGTTCTAGGATTCCAAAATAGAATGTTGCCAGTTCTAGAATTCTAAAATAGAATGTTGGTGTTGCAGAATAACAAAATAGAATGTTGAGAGTTCTAGGATTCCAAAATAGAATGTTGGGAGTTCTAGAATTCTAAAAAAGAATGTTAAGAGTTCTAGGATTCCAAAATAGAATGTTGGTAGTTCTAGAATTCTAAAATAGAATGATGGTGTTGCAGAATAACAAAATAGAATGTTGGGAGTTCTAGAATTCCAAAATAGAATGTTGAGAGTTCTAGGATTCCAAAATAGAATGTTGAGAGTTCTAGGATTCCAAAATAGAATGTTGGGAGTTCTAGAATTCTAAAATAGAATGTTGGTGTTGCAGAATTCCAAAATAGAATGTTGAGAGTTCTAGGATTCCAAAATAGAATGTTGGGAGTTCTAGAATTCCAAAATAGAATGTTGAGAGTTCTAGGATTCCAAAATAGAATGTTGGGAGTTCTAGAATTCAAAAATAGAATGTTGGTGTTGTAGAATTCCAAAATAGAATGTTGAGCGTTCTAGGATTCCAAAATAGAATGTTGGGAGTTCTAGAATTCCAAAATAGAATTTTGAGAGTTCTAGGATTCCAATATAGAATGTTGGGAGTTCTAGAATTCTAAAATAGAATGTTGGTGTTGCAGAATTCCAAAATAGAATGTTGGGAGTTCTAGAATTCCAAAATAGAATGTTGAGAGTTCTAGGATTCCAAAATAGAATGTTGAGAGCTCTAGAATTCCAAAATAGAATGTTGAGAGTACTAGGATTCCAAAATAGAATGTTGGGAGTTCTAGAATTCCAAAATAGAATGTTGAGAGTTCTAGGATTCGAAAATAGAATGTTGGGAGTTCTAGAATTCTAAAATAGAATGTTGGTGTTGCAGAATTCCAAAATAGAATGTTGGGAGTTCTAGGATTCCAAAATAGAATGTTGAGAGTTCTAGGATTCCAAAATAGAATGTTGAGAGTTCTAGGATTCCAAAATAGAATGTTGAGAGTTCTAGGATTCCAAAATAGAATGTTGGGAGTTCTAGAATTCTAAAATAGAATGTTGGTGTTGCAGAATGCCAAAATAGAATGTTGGGAGTTCTAGAATTCCAAAATAGAATGTTGAGAGTTCTAGGATTCCAAAATAGAATGTTGGGAGTTCTAGAATTCTAAAATAGAATGTTAAGAGTTCTAGGATTCCAAAATAGAATGTTGGCAGTTCTAGAATTCTAAAATAGAATGTTGGTGTTGCAGAATAACAAAATAGAATGTTGGGAGTTCTAGAATTCCAAAATAGAATGTTGAGAGTTCTAGGATTCCAAAATAGAATGTTGAGAGCTCTAGAATTCCAAAATAGAATGTTGAGAGTACTAGGATTCCAAAATAGAATGTTGGGAGTTCTAGAATTCCAAAATAGAATGTTGAGAGTTCTAGGATTCGAAAATAGAATGTTGGGAGTTCTAGAATTCTAAAATAGAATGTTGGTGTTGCAGAATTCCAAAATAGAATGTTGGGAGTTCTAGGATTCCAAAATAGAATGTTGAGAGTTCTAGAATTCTAAAATAGAATGTTAAGAGTTCTAGGATTCCAAAATAGAATGTTGGCAGTTCTAGAATTCTAAAATAGAATGTTGGTGTTGCAGAATAACAAAATAGAATGTTGGGAGTTCTAGAATTCCAAAATAGAATGTTGAGAGTTCTAGGATTCCAAAATAGAATGTTGGGAGTTCTAGAATTCCAAAATAGAATGTTGAGAGTTCTAGGATTCCAAAATAGAATGATGGGAGTTCTAGAATTCTAAAATAGAATGTTGGTGTTGCAGAATTCCAAAATAGAATGTTGGGAGTTCTAGAATTCTAAAATAGAATGTTGGTGTTGCAGAATAACAAAATAGAATGTTGGGAGTTCTAGAATTCCAAAATAGAATGTTGAGAGTTCTAGGATTCCAAAATAGAATGTTGGGAGTTCTAGAATTCCAAAATAGAATGTTGAGAGTTCTAGGATTCCAAAATAGAATGTTGGGAGTTCTAGAATTCCAAATAGAATGTTGGGAGTTCTAGAATTCTAAAATAGAATGTTGGTGTTGCAGAATTCCAAAATAGAATGTTGGGAGTTCTAGAATTCCAAAATAGAATGTTGGGAGTTCTAGAATTCCAAAATAGAATGTTGAGAGTTCTAGGATTCCAAAATAGAATGTTGGGAGTTCTAGAATTCTAAAATAGAATTTTGGTGTTGCAGAATTACAAAATAGAATGTTGGTGTTGCAGAATTCCAAAATAGAATGTTGGGAGTTCTAGAATTCCAAAATAGAATGTTGAGAGTTCTAGGATTCCAAAATAGAATGTTGAGAGCTCTAGAATTCCAAAATAGAATGTTGAGAGTTCTAGGATTCCAAAATAGAATGTTGGGAGTTCTAGAATTCCAAATAGAATGTTGGGAGTTCTAGAATTCTAAAATAGAATGTTGGTGTTGCAGAATTCCAAAATAGAATGTTGGGAGTTTTAGAATTCTAAAATAGAATGTTGGTGTTGTAGAATTCCAAAATAGAATGTTGAGCGTTCTAGGATTCCAAAATAGAATGTTGGGAGTTCTAGAATTCTAAAATAGAATGTTGGTGTTGCAGAATAACAAAATAGAATGTTGGGAGTTCTAGGATTCCAAAATAGAATGTTGGGAGTTCTAGAATTCCAAAATAGAATGTTGAGAGTTCTAGGATTCCAAAATAGAATGTTGCCAGTTCTAGGATTCCAAAATAGAATGTTGGGAGTTCTAGAATTCAAAAATAGAATGTTGGTGTTGTAGAATTCCAAAATAGAATGTTGAGCGTTCTAGGATTCCAAAATAGAATGTTGGGAGTTCTAGAATTCTAAAATAGAATGTTAAGAGTTCTAGTATTCCAAAATAGAATGTTGCCAGTTCTAGAATTCTAAAATAGAATGTTGGTGTTGCAGAATTCCAAAATAGAATGTTGGGAGTTCTAGAATTCCAAAATAGAATGTTGAGAGTTCTAGGATTCCAAAATAGAATGTTGGGAGTTCTAGAATTCTAAAATAGAATGTTGGTGTTGCAGAATTCCAAAATAGAATGTTGGGAGTTCTAGAATTCCAAAATAGAATGTTGAGAGTTCTAGGATTCCAAAATAGAATGTTGAGAGCTCTAGAATTCCAAAATAGAATGTTGAGAGTTCTAGGATTCCAAAATAGAATGTTGGGAGTTCTAGAATTCTAAAATAGAATGTTGGTGTTGCAGAATTCCAAAATAGAATGTTGGGAGTTCTAGAATTCCAAAATAGAATGTTGAGCGTTCTATGATTCCAAAATAGAATGTTGGGAGTTCTAGAATTCTAAAAAAAGAATGTTAAGAGTTCTAGGATTCCAAAATAGAATGTTGCCAGTTCTAGAATTCTAAAATAGAATGTTGGTGTTGCAGAATAACAAAATAGAATGTTGAGAGTTCTAGGATTCCAAAATAGAATGTTGGGAGTTCTAGAATTCTAAAAAAGAATGTTAAGAGTTCTAGGATTCCAAAATAGAATGTTGGTAGTTCTAGAATTCTAAAATAGAATGATGGTGTTGCAGAATAACAAAATAGAATGTTGGGAGTTCTAGAATTCCAAAATAGAATGTTGAGAGTTCTAGGATTCCAAAATAGAATGTTGAGAGTTCTAGGATTCCAAAATAGAATGTTGGGAGTTCTAGAATTCTAAAATAGAATGTTGGTGTTGCAGAATTCCAAAATAGAATGTTGAGAGTTCTAGGATTCCAAAATAGAATGTTGGGAGTTCTAGAATTCCAAAATAGAATGTTGAGAGTTCTAGGATTCCAAAATAGAATGTTGGGAGTTCTAGAATTCAAAAATAGAATGTTGGTGTTGTAGAATTCCAAAATAGAATGTTGAGCGTTCTAGGATTCCAAAATAGAATGTTGAGAGCTCTAGAATTCCAAAATAGAATGTTGAGAGTTCTAGGATTCCAAAATAGAATGTTGGGAGTTCTAGAATTCTAAAATAGAATGTTGAGCGTTCTATGATTCCAAAATAGAATGTTGGGAGTTCTAGAATTCTAAAAAAAGAATGTTAAGAGTTCTAGGATTCCAAAATAGAATGTTGCCAGTACTAGAATTCTAAAATAGAATGTTGGTGTTGCAGAATAACAAAATAGAATGTTGAGAGTTCTAGGATTCCAAAATAGAATGTTGGGAGTTCTAGAATTCTAAAAAAGAATGTTAAGAGTTCTAGGATTCCAAAATAGAATGTTGGTAGTTCTAGAATTCTAAAATAGAATGATGGTGTTGCAGAATAACAAAATAGAATGTTGGGAGTTCTAGAATTCCAAAATAGAATGTTGAGAGTTCTAGGATTCCAAAATAGAATGTTGAGAGTTCTAGGATTCCAAAATAGAATGTTGGGAGTTCTAGAATTCTAAAATAGAATGTTGGTGTTGCAGAATTCCAAAATAGAATGTTGAGAGTTCTAGGATTCCAAAATAGAATGTTGGGAGTTCTAGAATTCCAAAATAGAATGTTGAGAGTTCTAGGATTCCAAAATAGAATGTTGGGAGTTCTAGAATTCAAAAATAGAATGTTGGTGTTGTAGAATTCCAAAATAGAATGTTGAGCGTTCTAGGATTCCAAAATAGAATGTTGGGAGTTCTAGAATTCCAAAATAGAATTTTGAGAGTTCTAGGATTCCAATATAGAATGTTGGGAGTTCTAGAATTCTAAAATAGAATGTTGGTGTTGCAGAATTCCAAAATAGAATGTTGGGAGTTCTAGAATTCCAAAATAGAATGTTGAGAGTTCTAGGATTCCAAAATAGAATGTTGAGAGCTCTAGAATTCCAAAATAGAATGTTGAGAGTACTAGGATTCCAAAATAGAATGTTGGGAGTTCTAGAATTCCAAAATAGAATGTTGAGAGTTCTAGGATTCGAAAATAGAATGTTGGGAGTTCTAGAATTCTAAAATAGAATGTTGGTGTTGCAGAATTCCAAAATAGAATGTTGGGAGTTCTAGGATTCCAAAATAGAATGTTGAGAGTTCTAGGATTCCAAAATAGAATGTTGAGAGTTCTAGGATTCCAAAATAGAATGTTGAGAGTTCTAGGATTCCAAAATAGAATGTTGGGAGTTCTAGAATTCTAAAATAGAATGTTGGTGTTGCAGAATGCCAAAATAGAATGTTGGGAGTTCTAGAATTCCAAAATAGAATGTTGAGAGTTCTAGGATTCCAAAATAGAATGTTGGGAGTTCTAGAATTCTAAAATAGAATGTTAAGAGTTCTAGGATTCCAAAATAGAATGTTGGCAGTTCTAGAATTCTAAAATAGAATGTTGGTGTTGCAGAATAACAAAATAGAATGTTGGGAGTTCTAGAATTCCAAAATAGAATGTTGAGAGTTCTAGGATTCCAAAATAGAATGTTGGGAGTTCTAGAATTCCAAAATAGAATGTTGAGAGTTCTAGGATTCCAAAATAGAATGATGGGAGTTCTAGAATTCTAAAATAGAATGTTGGTGTTGCAGAATTCCAAAATAGAATGTTGGGAGTTCTAGAATTCCAAAATAGAATGTTGAGAGTTCTAGGATTCCAAAATAGAATGTTGAGAGCTCTAGAATTCCAAAATAGAATGTTGAGAGTTCTAGGATTCCAAAATAGAATGTTGGGAGTTCTAGAATTCCAAATAGAATGTTGGGAGTTCTAGAATTCTAAAATAGAATGTTGGTGTTGCAGAATTCCAAAATAGAATGTTGGGAGTTCTAGAATTCCAAAATAGAATGTTGGGAGTTCTAGAATTCCAAAATAGAATGTTGAGAGTTCTAGGATTCCAAAATAGAATGTTGGGAGTTCTAGAATTCTAAAATAGAATTTTGGTGTTGCAGAATTACAAAATAGAATGTTGGTGTTGCAGAATTCCAAAATAGAATGTTGGGAGTTCTAGAATTCCAAAATAGAATGTTGAGAGTTCTAGGATTCCAAAATAGAATGTTGAGAGCTCTAGAATTCCAAAATAGAATGTTGAGAGTTCTAGGATTCCAAAATAGAATGTTGGGAGTTCTAGAATTCCAAATAGAATGTTGGGAGTTCTAGAATTCTAAAATAGAATGTTGGTGTTGCAGAATTCCAAAATAGAATGTTGGGAGTTTTAGAATTCTAAAATAGAATGTTGGTGTTGTAGAATTCCAAAATAGAATGTTGAGCGTTCTAGGATTCCAAAATAGAATGTTGGGAGTTCTAGAATTCTAAAATAGAATGTTGGTGTTGCAGAATAACAAAATAGAATGTTGGGAGTTCTAGGATTCCAAAATAGAATGTTGGGAGTTCTAGAATTCCAAAATAGAATGTTGAGAGTTCTAGGATTCCAAAATAGAATGTTGGGAGTTCTAGAATTCTAAAATAGAATGTTGGTGTTGCAGAATTCCAAAATAGAATGTTGGGAGTTTTAGGAATCCAAAATAGAATGTTGGGAGTTCTAGAATTCCAAAATAGAATGTTGAGAGTTCTAGGATTCCAAAATAGAATGTTGGGAGTTTTAGAATTCTAAAATAGAATGTTGGTGTTGTAGAATTCCAAAATAGAATGTTGAGCGTTCTAGGATTCCAAAATAGAATGTTGGGAGTTCTAGAATTCTAAAATAGAATGTTAAGAGTTCTAGGATTCCAAAATAGAATGTTGGCAGTTCTAGAATTCTAAAATAGAATGTTGGTGTTGCAGAATTCCAAAATAGAATGTTGGGAGTTCTAGAATTCCAAAATAGAATGTTGAGAGTTCTAGGATTCCAAAATAGAATGTTGGGAGTTCTAGAATTCTAAAATAGAATGTTGGTGTTGCAGAATTCCAAAATAGAATGTTGGGAGTTTTAGAATTCTAAAATAGAATGTTGGTGTTGTAGAATTCCAAAATAGAATGTTGAGCGTTCTAGGATTCCAAAATAGAATGTTGGGAGTTCTAGAATTCTAAAATAGAATGTTGGTGTTGCAGAATAACAAAATAGAATGTTGGGAGTTCTAGGATTCCAAAATAGAATGTTGGGAGTTCTAGAATTCCAAAATAGAATGTTGAGAGTTCTAGGATTCCAAAATAGAATGTTGCCAGTTCTAGGATTCCAAAATAGAATGTTGGGAGTTCTAGAATTCAAAAATAGAATGTTGGTGTTGTAGAATTCCAAAATAGAATGTTGAGCGTTCTAGGATTCCAAAATAGAATGTTGGGAGTTCTAGAATTCTAAAATAGAATGTTAAGAGTTCTAGTATTCCAAAATAGAATGTTGCCAGTTCTAGAATTCTAAAATAGAATGTTGGTGTTGCAGAATTCCAAAATAGAATGTTGGGAGTTCTAGAATTCCAAAATAGAATGTTGAGAGTTCTAGGATTCCAAAATAGAATGTTGAGCGTTCTATGATTCCAAAATAGAATGTTGGGAGTTCTAGAATTCTAAAAAAAGAATGTTAAGAGTTCTAGGATTCCAAAATAGAATGTTGCCAGTTCTAGAATTCTAAAATAGAATGTTGGTGTTGCAGAATAACAAAATAGAATGTTGAGAGTTCTAGGATTCCAAAATAGAATGTTGGGAGTTCTAGAATTCTAAAAAAGAATGTTAAGAGTTCTAGGATTCCAAAATAGAATGTTGGTAGTTCTAGAATTCTAAAATAGAATGATGGTGTTGCAGAATAACAAAATAGAATGTTGGGAGTTCTAGAATTCCAAAATAGAATGTTGAGAGTTCTAGGATTCCAAAATAGAATGTTGAGAGTTCTAGGATTCCAAAATAGAATGTTGGGAGTTCTAGAATTCTAAAATAGAATGTTGGTGTTGCAGAATTCCAAAATAGAATGTTGAGAGTTCTAGGATTCCAAAATAGAATGTTGGGAGTTCTAGAATTCCAAAATAGAATGTTGAGAGTTCTAGGATTCCAAAATAGAATGTTGGAAGTTCTAGAATTCAAAAATAGAATGTTGGTGTTGTAGAATTCCAAAATAGAATGTTGAGCGTTCTAGGATTCCAAAATAGAATGTTGAGAGCTCTAGAATTCCAAAATAGAATGTTGAGAGTTCTAGGATTCCAAAATAGAATGTTGAGCGTTCTATGATTCCAAAATAGAATGTTGGGAGTTCTAGAATTCCAAAATAGAATGTTGAGAGTTCTAGGATTCCAAAATAGAATGTTGAGAGTTCTAGGATTCCAAAATAGAATGTTGGGAGTTCTAGAATTCTAAAATAGAATGTTGGTGTTGCAGAATGCCAAAATAGAATGTTGGGAGTTCTAGAATTCCAAAATAGAATGTTGAGAGTTCTAGGATTCCAAAATAGAATGTTGAGAGTTCTAGGATTCCAAAATAGAATGTTGGGAGTTCTAGAATTCTAAAATAGAATGTTGGTGTTGCAGAATTCCAAAATAGAATGTTGGGAGTTCTAGAATTCCAAAATAGAATGTTGAGAGTTCTAGGATTCCAAAATAGAATGTTGAGAGCTCTAGAATTCCAAAATAGAATGTTGAGAGTTCTAGGATTCCAAAATAGAATGTTGGGAGTTCTAGAATTCTAAAATAGAATGTTGGTGTTGCAGAATTCCAAAATAGAATGTTGGGAGTTCTAGAATTCCAAAATAGAATGTTGAGCATTCTATGATTCCAAAATAGAATGTTGGGAGTTCTAGAATTCTAAAAAAAGAATGTTAAGAGTTCTAGGATTCCAAAATAGAATGTTGCCAGTTCTAGAATTCTAAAATAGAATGTTGGTGTTGCAGAATAACAAAATAGAATGTTGAGAGTTCTAGGATTCCAAAATAGAATGTTGGGAGTTCTAGAATTCTAAAAAAGAATGTTAAGAGTTCTAGGATTCCAAAATAGAATGTTGGTAGTTCTAGAATTCTAAAATAGAATGATGGTGTTGCAGAATAACAAAATAGAATGTTGGGAGTTCTAGAATTCCAAAATAGAATGTTGAGAGTTCTAGGATTCCAAAATAGAATGTTGAGAGTTCTAGGATTCCAAAATAGAATGTTGGGAGTTCTAGAATTCTAAAATAGAATGTTGGTGTTGCAGAATTCCAAAATAGAATGTTGGGAGTTCTAGAATTCCAAAATAGAATTTTGAGAGTTCTAGGATTCCAATATAGAATGTTGGGAGTTCTAGAATTCTAAAATAGAATGTTGGTGTTGCAGAATTCCAAAATAGAATGATGGGAGTTCTAGATTTCCAAAATAGAATGTTGAGAGTTCTAGGATTCCAAAATAGAATGTTGGGAGTTCTAGAATTCCAAAATAGAATGTTGAGAGTTCTAGGATTCCAAAATATAATGTTGGGAGTTCTAGAATTCAAAAATAGAATGTTGGTGTTGTAGAATTCCAAAATAGAATGTTGAGCATTCTAGGATTCCAAAATAGAATGTTGGGAGTTCTAGAATTCCAAAATAGAATTTTGAGAGTTCTAGGATTCCAATATAGAATGTTGGGAGTTCTAGAATTCTAAAATAGAATGTTGGTGTTGCAGAATTCCAAAATAGAATGTTGGGAGTTCTAGAATTCCAAAATAGAATGTTGAGAGTTCTAGGATTCCAAAATAGAATGTTGAGAGCTCTAGAATTCCAAAATAGAATGTTGAGAGTACTAGGATTCCAAAATAGAATGTTGGGAGTTCTAGAATTCCAAAATAGAATGTTGAGAGTTCTAGGATTCGAAAATAGAATGTTGGGAGTTCTAGAATTCTAAAATAGAATGTTGGTGTTGCAGAATTCCAAAATAGAATGTTGGGAGTTCTAGGATTCCAAAATAGAATGTTGGGAGTTCTAGAATTCCAAAATAGAATGTTGAGAGTTCTAGGATTCCAAAATAGAATGTTGGGAGTTTTAGAATTCTAAAATAGAATGTTGGTGTTGTAGAATTCCAAAATAGAATGTTGAGCGTTCTAGGATTCCAACATAGAATGTTGGGAGTTCTAGAATTCTAAAATAGAATGTTGGTGTTGCAGAATAACAAAATAGAATGTTGGGAGTTCTAGAATTCCAAAATAGAATGTTGAGAGTTCTAGGATTCCAAAATAGAATGTTGGGAGTTCTAGAATTCCAAAAGAGAATGTTGAGAGTTCTCGGATTCCAAAATAGAATGATGGGAGTTCTAGAATTCTAAAATAGAATGTTGGTGTTGCAGAATAACAAAATAGAATGTTGGGAGTTCTAGAATTCCAAAATAGAATGTTGAGAGTTCTAGGATTCCAAAATAGAATGTTGAGAGTTCTAGGATTCCAAAATAGAATGTTGGGAGTTCTAGAATTCTAAAATAGAATGTTGGTGTTGCAGAATGCCAAAATAGAATGTTGGGAGTTCTAGAATTCCAAAATAGAATGTTGAGAGTTCTAGGATTCCAAAATAGAATGTTGGGAGTTCTAGAATTCTAAAATAGAATGTTAAGAGTTCTAGGATTCCAAAATAGAATGTTGGCAGTTCTAGAATTCTAAAATAGAATGTTGGTGTTGCAGAATAACAAAATAGAATGTTGGGAGTTCTAGAATTCCAAAATAGAATGTTGAGAGTTCTAGGATTCCAAAATAGAATGTTGGGAGTTCTAGAATTCCAAAATAGAATGTTGAGAGTTCTAGGATTCCAAAATAGAATGATGGGAGTTCTAGAATTCTAAAATAGAATGTTGGTGTTGCAGAATTCCAAAATAGAATGTTGGGAGTTCTAGAATTCCAAAATAGAATGTTGAGAGTTCTAGGATTCCAAAATAGAATGTTGAGAGCTCTAGAATTCCAAAATAGAATGTTGGGAGTTCTAGAATTCCAAAATAGAATGTTGGGAGTTCTAGAATTCCAAAATAGAATGTTGAGAGTTCTAGGATTCCAAAATAGAATGTTGGGAGTTCTAGAATTCTAAAATAGAATTTTGGTGTTGCAGAATTACAAAATAGAATGTTGGTGTTGCAGAATTCCAAAATAGAATGTTGGGAGTTCTAGAATTCTAAAATAGAATGTTGAGAGTTCTAGGATTCATAAATAGAATGTTGGGAGTTCTAGAATTCTAAAATAGAATGTTGGTGTTGCAGAATTCCAAAATAGAATGTTGGGAGTTCTAGGATTCCAAAATAGAATGTTGGGAGTTCTAGAATTCCAAAATAGAATGTTGAGAGTTCTAGAATTCTAAAATAGAATGTTGGTGTTGCAGAATTCCAAAATAGAATGTTGGGAGTTCTAGAATTCCAAAATAGAATGTTGAGCGTTCTATGATTCCAAAATAGAATGTTGGGAGTTCTAGAATTCGAAAAAAAGAATGTTAAGAGTTCTAGGATTCCAAAATAGAATGTTGCCAGTTCTAGAATTCTAAAATAGAATGTTGGTGTTGCAGAATAACAAAATAGAATGTTGAGAGTTCTAGGATTCCAAAATAGAATGTTGGGAGTTCTAGAATTCTAAAAAAGAATGTTAAGAGTTCTAGAATTCCAAAATAGAATGTTGAGAGTTCTAGGATTCCAAAATAGAATGTTGAGAGTTCTAGGATTCCAAAATAGAATGTTGGGAGTTCTAGAATTCTAAAATAGAATGTTGGTGTTGCAGAATTCCAAAATAGAATGTTGGGAGTTCTAGAATTCCAAAATAGAATTTTGAGAGTTCTAGGATTCCAATATAGAATGTTGGGAGTTCTAGAATTCTAAAATAGAATGTTGGTGTTGCAGAATTCCAAAATAGAATGATGGGAGTTCTAGATTTCCAAAATAGAATGTTGGGAGTTCTAGAATTCCAAAATAGAATGTTGAGAGTTCTAGGATTCCAAAATAGAATGTTGGGAGTTCTAGAATTCAAAAATAGAATGTTGGTGTTGTAGAATTCCAAAATAGAATGTTGAGCATTCTAGGATTCCAAAATAGAATGTTGGGAGTTCTAGAATTCTAAAATAGAATGTTAAGAGTTCTAGGATTCCAAAATAGAATGTTGGCAGTTCTAGAATTCTAAAATAGAATGTTGGTGTTGCAGAATAACAAAATAGAATGTTGAGAATTCTAGAATTCCAAAATAGAATGTTGAGAGTTCTAGGATTCCAAAATAGAATGTTGGGAGTTCTAGAATTCTAAAATAGAATGTTGGGAGTTCTAGGATTCCAAAATAGAATGTTGGCAGTTCAAGAATTCTAAAATAGAATGTTGGTGTTGCAGAATAACAAAATAGAATGTTGAGAGTTCTAGAATTCCAAAATAGAATGTTGAGAGTTCTAGGATTCCAAAATAGAATGTTGAGAACTCTAGAATTCCAAAATAGAATGTTGAGAGTTCTAGGATTCCAAAATAGAATGTTGGGAGTTCTAGAATTCTAAAATAGAATGTTGAGAGTTCTAGGATTCCAAAATAGAATGTTGGGAGTTCTAGAATTCTAAAATAGAATGTTGGTGTTGCAGGATGCCAAAATAGAATGTTGGGAGTTCTAGGATTCCAAAATAGAATGTTGGGAGTTCTAGAATTCTAAAATAGAATGTTGGTGTTGCAGGATGCCAAAATAGAATGTTGGGAGTTCTAGAATTCCAAAATAGAATGTTGAGAGTTCTAGGATTCCAAAATAGAATGTTGAGAGTTCTAGGATTCCAAAATAGAATGTTGGGAGTTCTAGAATTCTAAAATAGAATGTTGGTGTTGCAGAATTCCAAAATAGAATGTTGGGAGTTCTAGAATTCTAAAATAGAATTTTGGTGTTGCAGAATTACAAAATAGAATGTTGGGAGTTCTAGAATTCCAAAATAGAATATTGAGAGTTCTAGGATTCCAAAATAGAATGTTGGCAGTTCTAGAATTCTAAAATAGAATGTTGGTGTTGCAGAATTCCAAAATAGAATGTTGGGAGTTCTAGAATTCCAAAAAAGAATGTTGGGAGTTCTAGGATTCCAAAATAGAATGTTGGGAGTCCTAGAATTCTAAAATAGAATGTTGGTGTTGCAGAATTACAAAATAGAATGTTGGGAGTTCTAGAATTCCAAAAAAGAATGTTGAGAGTTCTAGGATTCCAAAATAGAATGTTGGGAGTTCTAGAATTCTAAAATAGAATGTTGGTGTTGCAGAATTCCAAAATAGAATGTTGGGAGTTTTAGGAATCCAAAATAGAATGTTGGGAGTTCTAGAATTCCAAAATAGAATGTTGAGAGTTCTAGGATTCCAAAATAGAATGTTGGGAGTTTTAGAATTCTAAAATAGAATGTTGGTGTTGTAGAATTCCAAAATAGAATGTTGAGCGTTCTAGAGTTCTAAAATAGAATGTTAAGAGTTCTAGGATTCCAAAATAGAATGTTGGCAGTTCTAGAATTCTAAAATAGAATGTTGGTGTTGCAGAATTCCAAAATAGAATGTTGGGAGTTCTAGAATTCCAAAATAGAATGTTGAGAGTTCTAGGATTCCAAAATAGAATGTTGGGAGTTCTAGAATTCCAAAATAGAATGTTGAGAGTTCTAGGATTCCAAAATAGAATGTTGAGAGCTCTAGAATTCCAAAATAGAATGTTGAGAGTTCTAGGATTCCAAAATAGAATGTTGGGAGTTCTAGAATTCCAAATAGAATGTTGGGAGTTCTAGAATTCTAAAATAGAATGTTGGTGTTGCAGAATTCCAAAATAGAATGTTGGGAGTTCTAGAATTCCAAAATAGAATGTTGGGAGTTCTAGAATTCCAAAATAGAATGTTGAGAGTTCTAGGATTCTAAAATAGAATGTTGAGAGTTCTAGGATTCGAAAATAGAATGTTGGGAGTTCTAGAATTCTAAAATAGAATGTTGGTGTTGCAGAATTCCAAAATAGAATGTTGGGAGTTCTAGGATTCCAAAATAGAATGTTGGGAGTTCTAGAATTCCAAAATAGAATGTTGAGAGTTCTAGGATTCCAAAATAGAATGTTGGGAGTTTTAGAATTCTAAAATAGAATGTTGGTGTTGTAGAATTCCAAAATAGAATGTTGAGCGTTCTAGGATTCCAAAATAGAATGTTGGGAGTTCTAGAATTCTAAAATAGAATGTTGGTGTTGCAGAATAACAAAATAGAATGTTGGGAGTTCTAGAATTCCAAAATAGAATGTTGAGAGTTCTAGGATTCCAAAATAGAATGTTGAGAGTTCTAGGATTCCAAAATAGAATGTTGGGAGTTCTAGAATTCTAAAAAAGAATGTTGGTGTTGCAGAATGCCAAAATAGAATGTTGGGAGTTCTAGAATTCCAAAATAGAATGTTGAGAGTTCTAGGATTCCAAAATAGAATGTTGAGAGTTCTAGGATTCCAAAATAGAATGTTGGGAGTTCTAGAATTCTAAAATTGAATGTTGGTGTTGCAGAATTCCAAAATAGAATGTTGGGAGTTCTAGAATTCCAAAATAGAATGTTGAGAGTTCTAGGATTCCAAAATAGAATGTTGAGAGCTCTAGAATTCCAAAATAGAATGTTGAGAGTTCTAGGATTCCAAAATAGAATGTTGGGAGTTCTAGAATTCTAAAATAGAATGTTGGTGTTGCAGAATTCCAAAATAGAATGTTGGGAGTTCTAGAATTCCAAAATAGAATGTTGAGCGTTCTATGATTCCAAAATAGAATGTTGGGAGTTCTAGAATTCTAAAAAAAAGAATGTTAAGAGTTCTAGGATTCCAAAATAGAATGTTGCCAGTTCTAGAATTCTAAAATAGAATGTTGGTGTTGCAGAATAACAAAATAGAATGTTGAGAGTTCTAGGATTCCAAAATAGAATGTTGGGAGTTCTAGAATTCTAAAAAAGAATGTTAAGAGTTCTAGGATTCCAAAATAGAATGTTGGTAGTTCTAGAATTCTAAAATAGAATGATGGTGTTGCAGAATAACAAAATAGAATGTTGGGAGTTCTAGAATTCCAAAATAGAATGTTGAGAGTTCTAGGATTCCAAAATAGAATGTTGAGAGTTCTAGGATTCCAAAATAGAATGTTGGGAGTTCTAGAATTCTAAAATAGAATGTTGGTGTTGCAGAATTCCAAAATAGAATGTTGAGAGTTCTAGGATTCCAAAATAGAATGTTGGGAGTTCTAGAATTCCAAAATAGAATGTTGAGAGTTCTAGGATTCCAAAATAGAATGTTGGGAGTTCTAGAATTCAAAAATAGAATGTTGGTGTTGTAGAATTCCAAAATAGAATGTTGAACGTTCTAGGATTCCAAAATAGAATGTTGGGAGTTCTAGAATTCCAAAATAGAATTTTGAGAGTTCTAGGATTCCAATATAGAATGTTGGGAGTTCTAGAATTCTAAAATAGAATGTTGGTGTTGCAGAATTCCAAAATAGAATGTTGGGAGTTCTAGAATTCCAAAATAGAATGTTGAGAGTTCTAGGATTCCAAAATAGAATGTTGAGAGCTCTAGAATTCCAAAATAGAATGTTGAGAGTACTAGGATTCCAAAATAGAATGTTGGGAGTTCTAGAATTCCAAAATAGAATGTTGAGAGTTCTAGGATTCGAAAATAGAATGTTGGGAGTTCTAGAATTCTAAAATAGAATGTTGGTGTTGCAGAATTCCAAAATAGAATGTTGGGAGTTCTAGGATTCCAAAATAGAATGTTGAGAGTTCTAGGATTCCAAAATAGAATGTTGAGAGTTCTAGGATTCCAAAATAGAATGTTGTGAATTCTAGAATTCTAAAATAGAATGTTGGTGTTGCAGAATGCCAAAATAGAATGTTGGGAGTTCTAGAATTCCAAAATAGAATGTTGAGAGTTCTAGGATTCCAAAATAGAATGTTGAGAGCTCTAGAATTCCAAAATAGAATGTTGAGAGTTCTAGGATTCCAAAATAGAATGATGGGAGTTCTAGAATTCTAAAATAGAATGTTGGTGTTGCAGAATTCCAAAATAGAATGTTGGGAGTTCTAGAATTCCAAAATAGAATGTAGAGAGTTCTAGGATTCCAAAATAGAATGTTGAGAGCTCTAGAATTCCAAAATAGAATGTTGAGAGTTCTAGGATTCCAAAATAGAATGTTGGGAGTTCTAGAATTCCAAATAGAATGTTGGGAGTTCTAGAATTCTAAAATAGAATGTTGGTGTTGCAGAATTCCAAAATAGAATGTTGGGAGTTCTAGAATTCAAAAATAGAATGTTGGGAGTTCTAGAATTCCAAAATAGAATGTTGAGAGTTCTAGGATTCCAAAATAGAATGTTGGGAGTTCTAGAATTCTAAAATAGAATTTTGGTGTTGCAGAATTACAAAATAGAATGTTGGTGTTGCAGAATTCCAAAATAGAATGTTGGGAGTTCTAGAATTCCAAAATAGAATGTTGAGAGTTCTAGGATTCCAAAATAGAATGTTGAGAGCTCTAGAATTCCAAAATAGAATGTTGAGAGTTCTAGGATTCCAAAATAGAATGTTGGGAGTTCTAGAATTCCAAATAGAATGTTGGGAGTTCTAGAATTCTAAAATAGAATGTTGGTGTTGCAGAATTCCAAAATAGAATGTTGGGAGTTTTAGAATTCTAAAATAGAATGTTGGTGTTGTAGAATTCCAAAATAGAATGTTGAGCGTTCTAGGATTCCAAAATAGAATGTTGGGAGTTCTAGAATTCTAAAATAGAATGTTGGTGTTGCAGAATAACAAAATAGAATGTTGGGAGTTCTAGGATTCCAAAATAGAATGTTGGGAGTTCTAGAATTCCAAAATAGAATGTTGAGAGTTCTAGGATTCCAAAATAGAATGTTGCCAGTTCTAGGATTCCAAAATAGAATGTTGGGAGTTCTAGAATTCAAAAATAGAATGTTGGTGTTGTAGAATTCCAAAATAGAATATTGAGCGTTCTAGGATTCCAAAATAGAATGTTGGGAGTTCTAGAATTCTAAAATAGAATGTTAAGAGTTCTAGTATTCCAAAATAGAATGTTGCCAGTTCTAGAATTCTAAAATAGAATGTTGGTGTTGCAGAATTCCAAAATAGAATGTTGGGAGTTCTAGAATTCCAAAATAGAATGTTGAGAGTTCTAGGATTCCAAAATAGAATGTTGGGAGTTCTAGAATTCTAAAATAGAATGTTGGTGTTGCAGAATTCCAAAATAGAATGTTGGGAGTTCTAGAATTCCAAAATAGAATGTTGAGAGTTCTAGGATTCCAAAATAGAATGTTGAGAGCTCTAGAATTCCAAAATAGAATGTTGAGAGTTCTAGGATTCCAAAATAGAATGTTGGGAGTTCTAGAATTCTAAAATAGAATGTTGGTGTTGCAGAATTCCAAAATAGAATGTTGGGAGTTCTAGAATTCCAAAATAGAATGTTGAGCGTTCTATGATTCCAAAATAGAATGTTGGGAGTTCTAGAATTCTAAAAAAAGAATGTTAAGAGTTCTAGGATTCCAAAATAGAATGTTGCCAGTTCTAGAATTCTAAAATAGAATGTTGGTGTTGCAGAATAACAAAATAGAATGTTGAGAGTTCTAGGATTCCAAAATAGAATGTTGGGAGTTCTAGAATTCTAAAAAAGAATGTTAAGAGTTCTAGGATTCCAAAATAGAATGTTGGTAGTTCTAGAATTCTAAAATAGAATGATGGTGTTGCAGAATAACAAAATAGAATGTTGGGAGTTCTAGAATTCCAAAATAGAATGTTGAGAGTTCTAGGATTCCAAAATAGAATGTTGAGAGTTCTAGGATTCCAAAATAGAATGTTGGGAGTTCTAGAATTCTAAAATAGAATGTTGGTGTTGCAGAATTCCAAAATAGAATGTTGAGAGTTCTAGGATTCCAAAATAGAATGTTGGGAGTTCTAGAATTCCAAAATAGAATGTTGAGAGTTCTAGGATTCCAAAATAGAATGTTGGGAGTTCTAGAATTCAAAAATAGAATGTTGGTGTTGTAGAATTCCAAAATAGAATGTTGAGCGTTCTAGGATTCCAAAATAGAATGTTGAGAGCTCTAGAATTCCAAAATAGAATGTTGAGAGTTCTAGGATTCCAAAATAGAATGTTGGGAGTTCTAGAATTCTAAAATAGAATGTTGGTGTTGCAGAATTCCAAAATAGAATGTTGGGAGTTCTAGAATTCCAAAATAGAATGTTGAGCGTTCTATGATTCCAAAATAGAATGTTGGGAGTTCTAGAATTCTAAAAAAAGAATGTTAAGAGTTCTAGGATTCCAAAATAGAATGTTGCCAGTTCTAGAATTCTAAAATAGAATGTTGGTGTTGCAGAATAACAAAATAGAATGTTGAGAGTTCTAGGATTCCAAAATAGAATGTTGGGAGTTCTAGAATTCTAAAAAAGAATGTTAAGAGTTCTAGGATTCCAAAATAGAATGTTGGTAGTTCTAGAATTCTAAAATAGAATGATGGTGTTGCAGAATAACAAAATAGAATGTTGGGAGTTCTAGAATTCCAAAATAGAATGTTGAGAGTTCTAGGATTCCAAAATAGAATGTTGAGAGTTCTAGGATTCCAAAATAGAATGTTGGGAGTTCTAGAATTCTAAAATAGAATGTTGGTGTTGCAGAATTCCAAAATAGAATGTTGAGAGTTCTAGGATTCCAAAATAGAATGTTGGGAGTTCTAGAATTCCAAAATAGAATGTTGAGAGTTCTAGGATTCCAAAATAGAATGTTGGGAGTTCTAGAATTCTAAAATAGAATGTTAAGAGTTCTAGGATTCCAAAATAGAATGTTGGCAGTTCTAGAATTCTAAAATAGAATGTTGGTGTTGCAGAATAACAAAATAGAATGTTGGGAGTTCTAGAATTCCAAAATAGAATGTTGAGAGTTCTAGGATTCCAAAATAGAATGTTGGGAGTTCTAGAATTCCAAAATAGAATGTTGAGAGTTCTAGGATTCCAAAATAGAATGATGGGAGTTCTAGAATTCTAAAATAGAATGTTGGTGTTGCAGAATTCCAAAATAGAATGTTGGGAGTTCTAGAATTCCAAAATAGAATGTTGGGAGTTCTAGAATTCCAAAATAGAATGTTGGGAGTTCTAGAATTCCAAAATAGAATGTTGAGAGTTCTAGGATTCCAAAATAGAATGTTGGGAGTTCTAGAATTCTAAAATAGAATTTTGGTGTTGCAGAATTACAAAATAGAATGTTGGTGTTGCAGAATTCCAAAATAGAATGTTGGGAGTTCTAGAATTCCAAAATAGAATGTTGAGAGTTCTAGGATTCCAAAATAGAATGTTGGGAGTTCTAGAATTCCAAATAGAATGTTGGGAGTTCTAGAATTCTAAAATAGAATGTTGGTGTTGCAGAATTCCAAAATAGAATGTTGGGAGTTCTAGAATTCAAAAATAGAATGTTGGGAGTTCTAGAATTCCAAAATAGAATGTTGAGAGTTCTAGGATTCCAAAATAGAATGTTGGGAGTTCTAGAATTCTAAAATAGAATTTTGGTGTTGCAGAATTACAAAATAGAATGTTGGTGTTGCAGAATTCCAAAATAGAATGTTGGGAGTTCTAGAATTCCAAAATAGAATGTTGAGAGTTCTAGGATTCCAAAATAGAATGTTGAGAGCTCTAGAATTCCAAAATAGAATGTTGAGAGTTCTAGGATTCCAAAATAGAATGTTGGGAGTTCTAGAATTCCAAATAGAATGTTGGGAGTTCTAGAATTCTAAAATAGAATGTTGGTGTTGCAGAATTCCAAAATAGAATGTTGGGAGTTTTAGAATTCTAAAATAGAATGTTGGTGTTGTAGAATTCCAAAATAGAATGTTGAGCGTTCTAGGATTCCAAAATAGAATGTTGGGAGTTCTAGAATTCTAAAATAGAATGTTGGTGTTGCAGAATAACAAAATAGAATGTTGGGAGTTCTAGGATTCCAAAATAGAATGTTGGGAGTTCTAGAATTCCAAAATAGAATGTTGAGAGTTCTAGGATTCCAAAATAGAATGTTGCCAGTTCTAGGATTCCAAAATAGAATGTTGGGAGTTCTAGAATTCAAAAATAGAATGTTGGTGTTGTAGAATTCCAAAATAGAATATTGAGCGTTCTAGGATTCCAAAATAGAATGTTGGGAGTTCTAGAATTCTAAAATAGAATGTTAAGAGTTCTAGTATTCCAAAATAGAATGTTGCCAGTTCTAGAATTCTAAAATAGAATGTTGGTGTTGCAGAATTCCAAAATAGAATGTTGGGAGTTCTAGAATTCCAAAATAGAATGTTGAGAGTTCTAGGATTCCAAAATAGAATGTTGGGAGTTCTAGAATTCTAAAATAGAATGTTGGTGTTGCAGAATTCCAAAATAGAATGTTGGGAGTTCTAGAATTCCAAAATAGAATGTTGAGAGTTCTAGGATTCCAAAATAGAATGTTGAGAGCTCTAGAATTCCAAAATAGAATGTTGAGAGTTCTAGGATTCCAAAATAGAATGTTGGGAGTTCTAGAATTCTAAAATAGAATGTTGGTGTTGCAGAATTCCAAAATAGAATGTTGGGAGTTCTAGAATTCCAAAATAGAATGTTGAGCGTTCTATGATTCCAAAATAGAATGTTGGGAGTTCTAGAATTCTAAAAAAAGAATGTTAAGAGTTCTAGGATTCCAAAATAGAATGTTGCCAGTTCTAGAATTCTAAAATAGAATGTTGGTGTTGCAGAATAACAAAATAGAATGTTGAGAGTTCTAGGATTCCAAAATAGAATGTTGGGAGTTCTAGAATTCTAAAAAAGAATGTTAAGAGTTCTAGGATTCCAAAATAGAATGTTGGTAGTTCTAGAATTCTAAAATAGAATGATGGTGTTGCAGAATAACAAAATAGAATGTTGGGAGTTCTAGAATTCCAAAATAGAATGTTGAGAGTTCTAGGATTCCAAAATAGAATGTTGAGAGTTCTAGGATTCCAAAATAGAATGTTGGGAGTTCTAGAATTCTAAAATAGAATGTTGGTGTTGCAGAATTCCAAAATAGAATGTTGAGAGTTCTAGGATTCCAAAATAGAATGTTGGGAGTTCTAGAATTCCAAAATAGAATGTTGAGAGTTCTAGGATTCCAAAATAGAATGTTGGGAGTTCTAGAATTCAAAAATAGAATGTTGGTGTTGTAGAATTCCAAAATAGAATGTTGAGCATTCTAGGATTCCAAAATAGAATGTTGAGAGCTCTAGAATTCCAAAATAGAATGTTGAGAGTTCTAGGATTCCAAAATAGAATGTTGGGAGTTCTAGAATTCTAAAATAGAATGTTGGTGTTGCAGAATTCCAAAATAGAATGTTGGGAGTTCTAGAATTCCAAAATAGAATGTTGAGCGTTCTATGATTCCAAAATAGAATGTTGGGAGTTCTAGAATTCTAAAAAAAGAATGTTAAGAGTTCTAGGATTCCAAAATAGAATGTTGCCAGTTCTAGAATTCTAAAATAGAATGTTGGTGTTGCAGAATAACAAAATAGAATGTTGAGAGTTCTAGGATTCCAAAATAGAATGTTGGGAGTTCTAGAATTCTAAAAAAGAATGTTAAGAGTTCTAGGATTCCAAAATAGAATGTTGGTAGTTCTAGAATTCTAAAATAGAATGATGGTGTTGCAGAATAACAAAATAGAATGTTGGGAGTTCTAGAATTCCAAAATAGAATGTTGAGAGTTCTAGGATTCCAAAATAGAATGTTGAGAGTTCTAGGATTCCAAAATAGAATGTTGGGAGTTCTAGAATTCTAAAATAGAATGTTGGTGTTGCAGAATTCCAAAATAGAATGTTGAGAGTTCTAGGATTCCAAAATAGAATGTTGGGAGTTCTAGAATTCCAAAATAGAATGTTGAGAGTTCTAGGATTCCAAAATAGAATGTTGGGAGTTCTAGAATTCTAAAATAGAATGTTAAGAGTTCTAGGATTCCAAAATAGAATGTTGGCAGTTCTAGAATTCTAAAATAGAATGTTGGTGTTGCAGAATAACAAAATAGAATGTTGGGAGTTCTAGAATTCCAAAATAGAATGTTGAGAGTTCTAGGATTCCAAAATAGAATGTTGGGAGTTCTAGAATTCCAAAATAGAATGTTGAGAGTTCTAGGATTCCAAAATAGAATGATGGGAGTTCTAGAATTCTAAAATAGAATGTTGGTGTTGCAGAATTCCAAAATAGAATGTTGGGAGTTCTAGAATTCCAAAATAGAATGTTGGGAGTTCTAGAATTCCAAAATAGAATGTTGGGAGTTCTAGAATTCCAAAATAGAATGTTGAGAGTTCTAGGATTCCAAAATAGAATGTTGGGAGTTCTAGAATTCTAAAATAGAATTTTGGTGTTGCAGAATTACAAAATAGAATGTTGGTGTTGCAGAATTCCAAAATAGAATGTTGGGAGTTCTAGAATTCCAAAATAGAATGTTGAGAGTTCTAGGATTCCAAAATAGAATGTTGAGAGCTCTAGAATTCCAAAATAGAATGTTGAGAGTTCTAGGATTCCAAAATAGAATGTTGGGAGTTCTAGAATTCCAAATAGAATGTTGGGAGTTCTAGAATTCTAAAATAGAATGTTGGTGTTGCAGAATTCCAAAATAGAATGTTGGGAGTTTTAGAATTCTAAAATAGAATGTTGGTGTTGTAGAATTCCAAAATAGAATGTTGAGCGTTCTAGGATTCCAAAATAGAATGTTGGGAGTTCTAGAATTCTAAAATAGAATGTTGGTGTTGCAGAATAACAAAATAGAATGTTGGGAGTTCTAGGATTCCAAAATAGAATGTTGGGAGTTCTAGAATTCCAAAATAGAATGTTGAGAGTTCTAGGATTCCAAAATAGAATGTTGCCAGTTCTAGGATTCCAAAATAGAATGTTGGGAGTTCTAGAATTCAAAAATAGAATGTTGGTGTTGTAGAATTCCAAAATAGAATGTTGAGCGTTCTAGGATTCCAAAATAGAATGTTGGGAGTTCTAGAATTCTAAAATAGAATGTTAAGAGTTCTAGTATTCCAAAATAGAATGTTGCCAGTTCTAGAATTCTAAAATAGAATGTTGGTGTTGCAGAATTCCAAAATAGAATGTTGGGAGTTCTAGAATTCCAAAATAGAATGTTGAGAGTTCTAGGATTCCAAAATAGAATGTTGGGAGTTCTAGAATTCTAAAATAGAATGTTGGTGTTGCAGAATTCCAAAATAGAATGTTGGGAGTTCTAGAATTCCAAAATAGAATGTTGAGAGTTCTAGGATTCCAAAATAGAATGTTGAGAGCTCTAGAATTCCAAAATAGAATGTTGAGAGTTCTAGGATTCCAAAATAGAATGTTGGGAGTTCTAGAATTCTAAAATAGAATGTTGGTGTTGCAGAATTCCAAAATAGAATGTTGGGAGTTCTAGAATTCCAAAATAGAATGTTGAGCGTTCTATGATTCCAAAATAGAATGTTGGGAGTTCTAGAATTCTAAAAAAAGAATGTTAAGAGTTCTAGGATTCCAAAATAGAATGTTGGTAGTTCTAGAATTCTAAAATAGAATGATGGTGTTGCAGAATAACAAAATAGAATGTTGGGAGTTCTAGAATTCCAAAATAGAATGTTGAGAGTTCTAGGATTCCAAAATAGAATGTTGAGAGTTCTAGGATTCCAAAATAGAATGTTGGGAGTTCTAGAATTCTAAAATAGAATGTTGGTGTTGCAGAATTCCAAAATAGAATGTTGAGAGTTCTAGGATTCCAAAATAGAATGTTGGGAGTTCTAGAATTCCAAAATAGAATGTTGAGAGTTCTAGGATTCCAAAATAGAATGTTGGGAGTTCTAGAATTCTAAAATAGAATGTTAAGAGTTCTAGGATTCCAAAATAGAATGTTGGCAGTTCTAGAATTCTAAAATAGAATGTTGGTGTTGCAGAATAACAAAATAGAATGTTGGGAGTTCTAGAATTCCAAAATAGAATGTTGAGAGTTCTAGGATTCCAAAATAGAATGTTGGGAGTTCTAGAATTCCAAAATAGAATGTTGAGAGTTCTAGGATTCCAAAATAGAATGATGGGAGTTCTAGAATTCTAAAATAGAATGTTGGTGTTGCAGAATTCCAAAATAGAATGTTGGGAGTTCTAGAATTCCAAAATAGAATGTTGGGAGTTCTAGAATTCCAAAATAGAATGTTGGGAGTTCTAGAATTCCAAAATAGAATGTTGAGAGTTCTAGGATTCCAAAATAGAATGTTGGGAGTTCTAGAATTCTAAAATAGAATTTTGGTGTTGCAGAATTACAAAATAGAATGTTGGTGTTGCAGAATTCCAAAATAGAATGTTGGGAGTTCTAGAATTCCAAAATAGAATGTTGAGAGTTCTAGGATTCCAAAATAGAATGTTGAGAGCTCTAGAATTCCAAAATAGAATGTTGAGAGTTCTAGGATTCCAAAATAGAATGTTGGGAGTTCTAGAATTCCAAATAGAATGTTGGGAGTTCTAGAATTCTAAAATAGAATGTTGGTGTTGCAGAATTCCAAAATAGAATGTTGGGAGTTTTAGAATTCTAAAATAGAATGTTGGTGTTGTAGAATTCCAAAATAGAATGTTGAGCGTTCTAGGATTCCAAAATAGAATGTTGGGAGTTCTAGAATTCTAAAATAGAATGTTGGTGTTGCAGAATAACAAAATAGAATGTTGGGAGTTCTAGGATTCCAAAATAGAATGTTGGGAGTTCTAGAATTCCAAAATAGAATGTTGAGAGTTCTAGGATTCCAAAATAGAATGTTGCCAGTTCTAGGATTCCAAAATAGAATGTTGGGAGTTCTAGAATTCAAAAATAGAATGTTGGTGTTGTAGAATTCCAAAATAGAATGTTGAGCGTTCTAGGATTCCAAAATAGAATGTTGGGAGTTCTAGAATTCTAAAATAGAATGTTAAGAGTTCTAGTATTCCAAAATAGAATGTTGCCAGTTCTAGAATTCTAAAATAGAATGTTGGTGTTGCAGAATTCCAAAATAGAATGTTGGGAGTTCTAGAATTCCAAAATAGAATGTTGAGAGTTCTAGGATTCCAAAATAGAATGTTGGGAGTTCTAGAATTCTAAAATAGAATGTTGGTGTTGCAGAATTCCAAAATAGAATGTTGGGAGTTCTAGAATTCCAAAATAGAATGTTGAGAGTTCTAGGATTCCAAAATAGAATGTTGAGAGCTCTAGAATTCCAAAATAGAATGTTGAGAGTTCTAGGATTCCAAAATAGAATGTTGGGAGTTCTAGAATTCTAAAATAGAATGTTGGTGTTGCAGAATTCCAAAATAGAATGTTGGGAGTTCTAGAATTCCAAAATAGAATGTTGAGCGTTCTATGATTCCAAAATAGAATGTTGGGAGTTCTAGAATTCTAAAAAAAGAATGTTAAGAGTTCTAGGATTCCAAAATAGAATGTTGCCAGTTCTAGAATTCTAAAATAGAATGTTGGTGTTGCAGAATAACAAAATAGAATGTTGAGAGTTCTAGGATTCCAAAATAGAATGTTGGGAGTTCTAGAATTCTAAAAAAGAATGTTAAGAGTTCTAGGATTCCAAAATAGAATGTTGGTAGTTCTAGAATTCTAAAATAGAATGATGGTGTTGCAGAATAACAAAATAGAATGTTGGGAGTTCTAGAATTCCAAAATAGAATGTTGAGAGTTCTAGGATTCCAAAATAGAATGTTGAGAGTTCTAGGATTCCAAAATAGAATGTTGGGAGTTCTAGAATTCTAAAATAGAATGTTGGTGTTGCAGAATTCCAAAATAGAATGTTGAGAGTTCTAGGATTCCAAAATAGAATGTTGGGAGTTCTAGAATTCCAAAATAGAATGTTGAGAGTTCTAGGATTCCAAAATAGAATGTTGGGAGTTCTAGAATTCAAAAATAGAATGTTGGTGTTGTAGAATTCCAAAATAGAATGTTGAGCGTTCTAGGATTCCAAAATAGAATGTTGGGAGTTCTAGAATTCCAAAATAGAATTTTGAGAGTTCTAGGATTCCAATATAGAATGTTGGGAGTTCTAGAATTCTAAAATAGAATGTTGGTGTTGCAGAATTCCAAAATAGAATGTTGGGAGTTCTAGAATTCCAAAATAGAATGTTGAGAGTTCTAGGATTCGAAAATAGAATGTTGGGAGTTCTAGAATTCTAAAATAGAATGTTGGTGTTGCAGAATTCCAAAATAGAATGTTGGGAGTTCTAGGATTCCAAAATAGAATGTTGAGAGTTCTAGGATTCCAAAATAGAATGTTGAGAGTTCTAGGATTCCAAAATAGAATGTTGGGAGTTCTAGAATTCTAAAATAGAATGTTGGTGTTGCAGAATGCCAAAATAGAATGTTGGGAGTTCTAGAATTCCAAAATAGAATGTTGAGAGTTCTAGGATTCCAAAATAGAATGTTGGGAGTTCTAGAATTCTAAAATAGAATGTTAAGAGTTCTAGGATTCCAAAATAGAATGTTGGCAGTTCTAGAATTCTAAAATAGAATGTTGGTGTTGCAGAATAACAAAATAGAATGTTGGGAGTTCTAGAATTCCAAAATAGAATGTTGAGAGTTCTAGGATTCCAAAATAGAATGTTGGGAGTTCTAGAATTCCAAAATAGAATGTTGAGAGTTCTAGGATTCCAAAATAGAATGATGGGAGTTCTAGAATTCTAAAATAGAATGTTGGTGTTGCAGAATTCCAAAATAGAATGTTGGGAGTTCTAGAATTCCAAAATAGAATGTTGAGAGTTCTAGGATTCCAAAATAGAATGTTGAGAGCTCTAGAATTCCAAAATAGAATGTTGAGAGTTCTAGGATTCCAAATAGAATGTTGGGAGTTCTAGAATTCTAAAATAGAATGTTGGTGTTGCAGAATTCCAAAATAGAATGTTGGGAGTTCTAGAATTCCAAAATAGAATGTTGGGAGTTCTAGAATTCCAAAATAGAATGTTGAGAGTTCTAGGATTCCAAAATAGAATGTTGGGAGTTCTAGAATTCTAAAATAGAATTTTGGTGTTGCAGAATTACAAAATAGAATGTTGGTGTTGCAGAATTACAAAATAGAATGTTGGGAGTTCTAGAATTCCAAAATAGAATGTTGAGAGTTCTAGGATTCCAAAATAGAATGTTGAGAGCTCTAGAATTCCAAAATAGAATGTTGAGAGTTCTAGGATTCCAAATTAGAATGTTGGGAGTTCTAGAATTCCAAATAGAATGTTGGGAGTTCTAGAATTCTAAAATAGAATGTTGGTGTTGCAGAATTCCAAAATAGAATGTTGGGAGTTTTAGAATTCTAAAATAGAATGTTGGTGTTGTAGAATTCCAAAATAGAATGTTGAGCGTTCTAGGATTCCAAAATAGAATGTTGGGAGTTCTAGAATTCTAAAATAGAATGTTGGTGTTGCAGAATAACAAAATAGAATGTTGGGAGTTCTAGGATTCCAAAATAGAATGTTGGGAGTTCTAGAATTCCAAAATAGAATGTTGAGAGTTCTAGGATTCCAAAATAGAATGTTGCCAGTTCTAGGATTCCAAAATAGAATGTTGGGAGTTCTAGAATTCAAAAATAGAATGTTGGTGTTGTAGAATTCCAAAATAGAATGTTGAGCGTTCTAGGATTCCAAAATAGAATGTTGGGAGTTCTAGAATTCTAAAATAGAATGTTAAGAGTTCTAGTATTCCAAAATAGAATGTTGCCAGTTCTAGAATTCTAAAATAGAATGTTGGTGTTGTAGAATTCCAAAATAGAATGTTGGGAGTTCTAGAATTCCAAAATAGAATGTTGAGAGTTCTAGGATTCCAAAATAGAATGTTGGGAGTTCTAGAATTCTAAAATAGAATGTTGGTGTTGCAGAATTCCAAAATAGAATGTTGGGAGTTCTAGAATTCCAAAATAGAATGTTGAGAGTTCTAGGATTCCAAAATAGAATGTTGAGAGCTCTAGAATTCCAAAATAGAATGTTGAGAGTTCTAGGATTCCAAAATAGAATGTTGGGAGTTCTAGAATTCTAAAATAGAATGTTGGTGTTGCAGAATTCCAAAATAGAATGTTGGGAGTTCTAGAATTCCAAAATAGAATGTTGAGCGTTCTATGATTCCAAAATAGAATGTTGGGAGTTCTAGAATTCTAAAAAAAGAATGTTAAGAGTTCTAGGATTCCAAAATAGAATGTTGCCAGTTCTAGAATTCTAAAATAGAATGTTGGTGTTGCAGAATAACAAAATAGAATGTTGAGAGTTCTAGGATTCCAAAATAGAATGTTGGGAGTTCTAGAATTCTAAAAAAGAATGTTAAGAGTTCTAGGATTCCAAAATAGAATGTTGGTAGTTCTAGAATTCTAAAATAGAATGATGGTGTTGCAGAATAACAAAATAGAATGTTGGGAGTTCTAGAATTCAAAAATAGAATGTTGGTGTTGTAGAATTCCAAAATAGAATGTTGAGCGTTCTAGGATTCCAAAATAGAATGTTGAGAGCTCTAGAATTCCAAAATAGAATGTTGAGAGTTCTAGGATTCCAAAATAGAATGTTGGGAGTTCTAGAATTCTAAAATAGAATGTTGGTGTTGCAGAATTCCAAAATAGAATGTTGGGAGTTCTAGAATTCCAAAATAGAATGTTGAGCGTTCTATGATTCCAAAATAGAATGTTGGGAGTTCTAGAATTCTAAAAAAAGAATGTTAAGAGTTCTAGGATTCCAAAATAGAATGTTGCCAGTTCTAGAATTCTAAAATAGAATGTTGGTGTTGCAGAATAACAAAATAGAATGTTGAGAGTTCTAGGATTCCAAAATAGAATGTTGGGAGTTCTAGAATTCTAAAAAAGAATGTTAAGAGTTCTAGGATTCCAAAATAGAATGTTGGTAGTTCTAGAATTCTAAAATAGAATGATGGTGTTGCAGAATAACAAAATAGAATGTTGGGAGTTCTAGAATTCCAAAATAGAATGTTGAGAGTTCTAGGATTCCAAAATAGAATGTTGAGAGTTCTAGGATTCCAAAATAGAATGTTGGGAGTTCTAGAATTCTAAAATAGAATGTTGGTGTTGCAGAATTCCAAAATAGAATGTTGAGAGTTCTAGGATTCCAAAATAGAATGTTGGGAGTTCTAGAATTCCAAAATAGAATGTTGAGAGTTCTAGGATTCCAAAATAGAATGTTGGGAGTTCTAGAATTCTAAAATAGAATGTTAAGAGTTCTAGGATTCCAAAATAGAATGTTGGCAGTTCTAGAATTCTAAAATAGAATGTTGGTGTTGCAGAATAACAAAATAGAATGTTGGGAGTTCTAGAATTCCAAAATAGAATGTTGAGAGTTCTAGGATTCCAAAATAGAATGTTGGGAGTTCTAGAATTCCAAAATAGAATGTTGAGAGTTCTAGGATTCCAAAATAGAATGATGGGAGTTCTAGAATTCTAAAATAGAATGTTGGTGTTGCAGAATTCCAAAATAGAATGTTGGGAGTTCTAGAATTCCAAAATAGAATGTTGGGAGTTCTAGAATTCCAAAATAGAATGTTGAGAGTTCTAGGATTCCGAAATAGAATGTTGGGAGTTCTAGAATTCTAAAATAGAATTTTGGTGTTGCAGAATTACAAAATAGAATGTTGGTGTTGCAGAATTCCAAAATAGAATGTTGGGAGTTCTAGAATTCCAAAATAGAATGTTGAGAGTTCTAGGATTCCAAAATAGAATGTTGAGAGCTCTAGAATTCCAAAATAGAATGTTGGGAGTTCTAGGATTCTAAAATAGAATGTTAAGAGTTCTAGGATTCCAAAATAGAATGTTGGCAGTTCTAGAATTCTAAAATAGAATGTTGGTGTTGCAGAATAACAAAATAGAATGTTGGGAGTTCTAGAATTCCAAAATAGAATGTTGAGAGTTCTAGGATTCCAAAATAGAATGTTGGGAGTTCTAGAATTCCAAAATAGAATGTTGAGAGTTCTAGGATTCCAAAATAGAATGATGGGAGTTCTAGAATTCTAAAATAGAATGTTGGTGTTGCAGAATTCCAAAATAGAATGTTGGGAGTTCTAGAATTCCAAAATAGAATGTTGAGAGTTCTAGGATTCCAAAATAGAATGTTGAGAGCTCTAGAATTCCAAAATAGAATGTTGAGAGTTCTAGGATTCCAAATAGAATGTTGGGAGTTCTAGAATTCTAAAATAGAATGTTGGTGTTGCAGAATTCCAAAATAGAATGTTGGGAGTTCTAGAATTCCAAAATAGAATGTTGGGAGTTCTAGAATTCCAAAATAGAATGTTGAGAGTTCTAGGATTCCAAAATAGAATGTTGGGAGTTCTAGAATTCTAAAATAGAATTTTGGTGTTGCAGAATTACAAAATAGAATGTTGGTGTTGCAGAATTACAAAATAGAATGTTGGGAGTTCTAGAATTCCAAAATAGAATGTTGAGAGTTCTAGGATTCCAAAATAGAATGTTGAGAGCTCTAGAATTCCAAAATAGAATGTTGAGAGTTCTAGGATTCCAAATTAGAATGTTGGGAGTTCTAGAATTCCAAATAGAATGTTGGGAGTTCTAGAATTCTAAAATAGAATGTTGGTGTTGCAGAATTCCAAAATAGAATGTTGGGAGTTTTAGAATTCTAAAATAGAATGTTGGTGTTGTAGAATTCCAAAATAGAATGTTGAGCGTTCTAGGATTCCAAAATAGAATGTTGGGAGTTCTAGAATTCTAAAATAGAATGTTGGTGTTGCAGAATAACAAAATAGAATGTTGGGAGTTCTAGGATTCCAAAATAGAATGTTGGGAGTTCTAGAATTCCAAAATAGAATGTTGAGAGTTCTAGGATTCCAAAATAGAATGTTGCCAGTTCTAGGATTCCAAAATAGAATGTTGGGAGTTCTAGAATTCAAAAATAGAATGTTGGTGTTGTAGAATTCCAAAATAGAATGTTGAGCGTTCTAGGATTCCAAAATAGAATGTTGGGAGTTCTAGAATTCTAAAATAGAATGTTAAGAGTTCTAGTATTCCAAAATAGAATGTTGCCAGTTCTAGAATTCTAAAATAGAATGTTGGTGTTGTAGAATTCCAAAATAGAATGTTGGGAGTTCTAGAATTCCAAAATAGAATGTTGAGAGTTCTAGGATTCCAAAATAGAATGTTGGGAGTTCTAGAATTCTAAAATAGAATGTTGGTGTTGCAGAATTCCAAAATAGAATGTTGGGAGTTCTAGAATTCCAAAATAGAATGTTGAGAGTTCTAGGATTCCAAAATAGAATGTTGAGAGCTCTAGAATTCCAAAATAGAATGTTGAGAGTTCTAGGATTCCAAAATAGAATGTTGGGAGTTCTAGAATTCTAAAATAGAATGTTGGTGTTGCAGAATTCCAAAATAGAATGTTGGGAGTTCTAGAATTCCAAAATAGAATGTTGAGCGTTCTATGATTCCAAAATAGAATGTTGGGAGTTCTAGAATTCTAAAAAAAGAATGTTAAGAGTTCTAGGATTCCAAAATAGAATGTTGCCAGTTCTAGAATTCTAAAATAGAATGTTGGTGTTGCAGAATAACAAAATAGAATGTTGAGAGTTCTAGGATTCCAAAATAGAATGTTGGGAGTTCTAGAATTCTAAAAAAGAATGTTAAGAGTTCTAGGATTCCAAAATAGAATGTTGGTAGTTCTAGAATTCTAAAATAGAATGATGGTGTTGCAGAATAACAAAATAGAATGTTGGGAGTTCTAGAATTCAAAAATAGAATGTTGGTGTTGTAGAATTCCAAAATAGAATGTTGAGCGTTCTAGGATTCCAAAATAGAATGTTGAGAGCTCTAGAATTCCAAAATAGAATGTTGAGAGTTCTAGGATTCCAAAATAGAATGTTGGGAGTTCTAGAATTCTAAAATAGAATGTTGGTGTTGCAGAATTCCAAAATAGAATGTTGGGAGTTCTAGAATTCCAAAATAGAATGTTGAGCGTTCTATGATTCCAAAATAGAATGTTGGGAGTTCTAGAATTCTAAAAAAAGAATGTTAAGAGTTCTAGGATTCCAAAATAGAATGTTGCCAGTTCTAGAATTCTAAAATAGAATGTTGGTGTTGCAGAATAACAAAATAGAATGTTGAGAGTTCTAGGATTCCAAAATAGAATGTTGGGAGTTCTAGAATTCTAAAAAAGAATGTTAAGAGTTCTAGGATTCCAAAATAGAATGTTGGTAGTTCTAGAATTCTAAAATAGAATGATGGTGTTGCAGAATAACAAAATAGAATGTTGGGAGTTCTAGAATTCAAAAATAGAATGTTGGTGTTGTAGAATTCCAAAATAGAATGTTGAGCGTTCTAGGATTCCAAAATAGAATGTTGAGAGCTCTAGAATTCCAAAATAGAATGTTGAGAGTTCTAGGATTCCAAAATAGAATGTTGGGAGTTCTAGAATTCTAAAATAGAATGTTGGTGTTGCAGAATTCCAAAATAGAATGTTGGGAGTTCTAGAATTCCAAAATAGAATGTTGAGCGTTCTATGATTCCAAAATAGAATGTTGGGAGTTCTAGAATTCTAAAAAAAGAATGTTAAGAGTTCTAGGATTCCAAAATAGAATGTTGCCAGTTCTAGAATTCTAAAATAGAATGTTGGTGTTGCAGAATAACAAAATAGAATGTTGAGAGTTCTAGGATTCCAAAATAGAATGTTGGGAGTTCTAGAATTCTAAAAAAGAATGTTAAGAGTTCTAGGATTCCAAAATAGAATGTTGGTAGTTCTAGAATTCTAAAATAGAATGATGGTGTTGCAGAATAACAAAATAGAATGTTGGGAGTTCTAGAATTCCAAAATAGAATGTTGAGAGTTCTAGGATTCCAAAATAGAATGTTGAGAGTTCTAGGATTCCAAAATAGAATGTTGGGAGTTCTAGAATTCTAAAATAGAATGTTGGTGTTGCAGAATTCCAAAATAGAATGTTGAGAGTTCTAGGATTCCAAAATAGAATGTTGGGAGTTCTAGAATTCCAAAATAGAATGTTGAGAGTTCTAGGATTCCAAAATAGAATGTTGGGAGTTCTAGAATTCTAAAATAGAATGTTAAGAGTTCTAGGATTCCAAAATAGAATGTTGGCAGTTCTAGAATTCTAAAATAGAATGTTGGTGTTGCAGAATAACAAAATAGAATGTTGGGAGTTCTAGAATTCCAAAATAGAATGTTGAGAGTTCTAGGATTCCAAAATAGAATGTTGGGAGTTCTAGAATTCCAAAATAGAATGTTGAGAGTTCTAGGATTCCAAAATAGAATGATGGGAGTTCTAGAATTCTAAAATAGAATGTTGGTGTTGCAGAATTCCAAAATAGAATGTTGGGAGTTCTAGAATTCCAAAATAGAATGTTGGGAGTTCTAGAATTCCAAAATAGAATGTTGAGAGTTCTAGGATTCCGAAATAGAATGTTGGGAGTTCTAGAATTCTAAAATAGAATTTTGGTGTTGCAGAATTACAAAATAGAATGTTGGTGTTGCAGAATTCCAAAATAGAATGTTGGGAGTTCTAGAATTCCAAAATAGAATGTTGAGAGTTCTAGGATTCCAAAATAGAATGTTGAGAGCTCTAGAATTCCAAAATAGAATGTTGAGAGTTCTAGGATTCCAAAATAGAATGTTGGGAGTTCTAGAATTCCAAATAGAATGTTGGGAGTTCTAGAATTCTAAAATAGAATGTTGGTGTTGCAGAATTCCAAAATAGAATGTTGGGAGTTTTAGAATTCTAAAATAGAATGTTGGTGTTGTAGAATTCCAAAATAGAATGTTGAGCGTTCTAGGATTCCAAAATAGAATGTTGGGAGTTCTAGAATTCTAAAATAGAATGTTGGTGTTGCAGAATAACAAAATAGAATGTTGGGAGTTCTAGGATTCCAAAATAGAATGTTGGGAGTTCTAGAATTCCAAAATAGAATGTTGAGAGTTCTAGGATTCCAAAATAGAATGTTGCCAGTTCTAGGATTCCAAAATAGAATGTTGGGAGTTCTAGAATTCAAAAATAGAATGTTGGTGTTGTAGAATTCCAAAATAGAATGTTGAGCGTTCTAGGATTCCAAAATAGAATGTTGGGAGTTCTAGAATTCTAAAATAGAATGTTAAGAGTTCTAGTATTCCAAAATAGAATGTTGCCAGTTCTAGAATTCTAAAATAGAATGTTGGTGTTGCAGAATTCCAAAATAGAATGTTGGGAGTTCTAGAATTCCAAAATAGAATGTTGAGAGTTCTAGGATTCCAAAATAGAATGTTGGGAGTTCTAGAATTCTAAAATAGAATGTTGGTGTTGCAGAATTCCAAAATAGAATGTTGGGAGTTCTAGAATTCCAAAATAGAATGTTGAGAGTTCTAGGATTCCAAAATAGAATGTTGAGAGCTCTAGAATTCCAAAATAGAATGTTGAGAGTTCTAGGATTCCAAAATAGAATGTTGGGAGTTCTAGAATTCTAAAATAGAATGTTGGTGTTGCAGAATTCCAAAATAGAATGTTGGGAGTTCTAGAATTCCAAAATAGAATGTTGAGCGTTCTATGATTCCAAAATAGAATGTTGGGAGTTCTAGAATTCTAAAAAAAGAATGTTAAGAGTTCTAGGATTCCAAAATAGAATGTTGCCAGTTCTAGAATTCTAAAATAGAATGTTGGTGTTGCAGAATAACAAAATAGAATGTTGAGAGTTCTAGGATTCCAAAATAGAATGTTGGGAGTTCTAGAATTCTAAAAAAGAATGTTAAGAGTTCTAGGATTCCAAAATAGAATGTTGGTAGTTCTAGAATTCTAAAATAGAATGTTGGTGTTGCAGAATAACAAAATAGAATGTTGAGAGTTCTAGGATTCCAAAATAGAATGTTGGGAGTTCTAGAATTCTAAAAAAGAATGTTAAGAGTTCTAGGATTCCAAAATAGAATGTTGGTAGTTCTAGAATTCTAAAATAGAATGATGGTGTTGCAGAATAACAAAATAGAATGTTGGGAGTTCTAGAATTCCAAAATAGAATGTTGAGAGTTCTAGGATTCCAAAATAGAATGTTGAGAGTTCTAGGATTCCAAAATAGAATGTTGGGAGTTCTAGAATTCTAAAATAGAATGTTGGTGTTGCAGAATTCCAAAATAGAATGTTGAGAGTTCTAGGATTCCAAAATAGAATGTTGGGAGTTCTAGAATTCCAAAATAGAATGTTGAGAGTTCTAGGATTCCAAAATAGAATGTTGGGAGTTCTAGAATTCAAAAATAGAATGTTGGTGTTGTAGAATTCCAAAATAGAATGTTGAGCGTTCTAGGATTCCAAAATAGAATGTTGAGAGCTCTAGAATTCCAAAATAGAATGTTGAGAGTTCTAGGATTCCAAAATAGAATGTTGGGAGTTCTAGAATTCTAAAATAGAATGTTGGTGTTGCAGAATTCCAAAATAGAATGTTGGGAGTTCTAGAATTCCAAAATAGAATGTTGAGCGTTCTATGATTCCAAAATAGAATGTTGGGAGTTCTAGAATTCTAAAAAAAGAATGTTAAGAGTTCTAGGATTCCAAAATAGAATGTTGCCAGTTCTAGAATTCTAAAATAGAATGTTGGTGTTGCAGAATAACAAAATAGAATGTTGAGAGTTCTAGGATTCCAAAATAGAATGTTGGGAGTTCTAGAATTCTAAAAAAGAATGTTAAGAGTTCTAGGATTCCAAAATAGAATGTTGGTAGTTCTAGAATTCTAAAATAGAATGATGGTGTTGCAGAATAACAAAATAGAATGTTGGGAGTTCTAGAATTCCAAAATAGAATGTTGAGAGTTCTAGGATTCCAAAATAGAATGTTGAGAGTTCTAGGATTCCAAAATAGAATGTTGGGAGTTCTAGAATTCTAAAATAGAATGTTGGTGTTGCAGAATTCCAAAATAGAATGTTGGGAGTTCTAGAATTCCAAAATAGAATGTTGAGAGTTCTAGGATTCCAAAATAGAATGTTGAGAGCTCTAGAATTCCAAAATAGAATGTTGAGAGTACTAGGATTCCAAAATAGAATGTTGGTGTTGTAGAATTCCAAAATAGAATGTTGAGCGTTCTAGGATTCCAAAATAGAATGTTGGGAGTTCTAGAATTCCAAAATAGAATTTTGAGAGTTCTAGGATTCCAATATAGAATGTTGGGAGTTCTAGAATTCTAAAATAGAATGTTGGTGTTGCAGAATTCCAAAATAGAATGTTGGGAGTTCTAGAATTCCAAAATAGAATGTTGAGAGTTCTAGGATTCCAAAATAGAATGTTGAGAGCTCTAGAATTCCAAAATAGAATGTTGAGAGTACTAGGATTCCAAAATAGAATGTTGGGAGTTCTAGAATTCCAAAATAGAATGTTGAGAGTTCTAGGATTCGAAAATAGAATGTTGGGAGTTCTAGAATTCTAAAATAGAATGTTGGTGTTGCAGAATTCCAAAATAGAATGTTGGGAGTTCTAGGATTCCAAAATAGAATGTTGAGAGTTCTAGGATTCCAAAATAGAATGTTGAGAGTTCTAGGATTCCAAAATAGAATGTTGGGAGTTCTAGAATTCTAAAATAGAATGTTGGTGTTGCAGAATGCCAAAATAGAATGTTGGGAGTTCTAGAATTCCAAAATAGAATGTTGAGAGTTCTAGGATTCCAAAATAGAATGTTGGGAGTTCTAGAATTCTAAAATAGAATGTTAAGAGTTCTAGGATTCCAAAATAGAATGTTGGCAGTTCTAGAATTCTAAAATAGAATGTTGGTGTTGCAGAATAACAAAATAGAATGTTGGGAGTTCTAGAATTCCAAAATAGAATGTTGATCGTTCTAGGATTCCAAAATAGAATGTTGGGAGTTCTAGAATTCCAAAATAGAATGTTGAGAGTTCTAGGATTCCAAAATAGAATGATGGGAGTTCTAGAATTCTAAAATATAATGTTGGTGTTGCAGAATTCCAAAATAGAATGTTGGGAGTTCTAGAATTCCAAAATAGAATGTTGAGAGTTCTAGGATTCCAAAATAGAATGTTGAGAGCTCTAGAATTCCAAAATAGAATGTTGAGAGTTCTAGGATTCCAAAATAGAATGTTGGGAGTTCTAGAATTCTAAAATAGAATGTTAAGAGTTCTAGGATTCCAAAATAGAATGTTGGCAGTTCTAGAATTCTAAAATAGAATGTTGGTGTTGCAGAATAACAAAATAGAATGTTGGGAGTTCTAGAATTCCAAAATAGAATGTTGAGAGTTCTAGGATTCCAAAATAGAATGTTGGGAGTTCTAGAATTCCAAAATAGAATGTTGAGAGTTCTAGGATTCCAAAATAGAATGATGGGAGTTCTAGAATTCTAAAATAGAATGTTGGTGTTGCAGAATTCCAAAATAGAATGTTGGGAGTTCTAGAATTCCAAAATAGAATGTTGGGAGTTCTAGAATTCCAAAATAGAACGTTGAGAGTTCTAGGATTCCGAAATAGAATGTTGGGAGTTCTAGAATTCTAAAATAGAATTTTGGTGTTGCAGAATTACAAAATAGAATGTTGGTGTTGCAGAATTCCAAAATAGAATGTTGGGAGTTCTAGAATTCCAAAATAGAATGTTGAGAGTTCTAGGATTCCAAAATAGAATGTTGAGAGCTCTAGAATTCCAAAATAGAATGTTGGGAGTTCTAGGATTCTAAAATAGAATGTTAAGAGTTCTAGGATTCCAAAATAGAATGTTGGCAGTTCTAGAATTCTAAAATAGAATGTTGGTGTTGCAGAATAACAAAATAGAATGTTGGGAGTTCTAGAATTCCAAAATAGAATGTTGAGAGTTCTAGGATTCCAAAATAGAATGTTGGGAGTTCTAGAATTCCAAAATAGAATGTTGAGAGTTCTAGGATTCCAAAATAGAATGATGGGAGTTCTAGAATTCTAAAATAGAATGTTGGTGTTGCAGAATTCCAAAATAGAATGTTGGGAGTTCTAGAATTCCAAAATAGAATGTTGAGAGTTCTAGGATTCCAAAATAGAATGTTGAGAGCTCTAGAATTCCAAAATAGAATGTTGAGAGTTCTAGGATTCCAAATAGAATGTTGGGAGTTCTAGAATTCTAAAATAGAATGTTGGTGTTGCAGAATTCCAAAATAGAATGTTGGGAGTTCTAGAATTCCAAAATAGAATGTTGGGAGTTCTAGAATTCCAAAATAGAATGTTGAGAGTTCTAGGATTCCAAAATAGAATGTTGGGAGTTCTAGAATTCTAAAATAGAATTTTGGTGTTGCAGAATTACAAAATAGAATGTTGGTGTTGCAGAATTACAAAATAGAATGTTGGGAGTTCTAGAATTCCAAAATAGAATGTTGAGAGTTCTAGGATTCCAAAATAGAATGTTGAGAGCTCTAGAATTCCAAAATAGAATGTTGAGAGTTCTAGGATTCCAAATTAGAATGTTGGGAGTTCTAGAATTCCAAATAGAATGTTGGGAGTTCTAGAATTCTAAAATAGAATGTTGGTGTTGCAGAATTCCAAAATAGAATGTTGGGAGTTTTAGAATTCTAAAATAGAATGTTGGTGTTGTAGAATTCCAAAATAGAATGTTGAGCGTTCTAGGATTCCAAAATAGAATGTTGGGAGTTCTAGAATTCTAAAATAGAATGTTGGTGTTGCAGAATAACAAAATAGAATGTTGGGAGTTCTAGGATTCCAAAATAGAATGTTGGGAGTTCTAGAATTCCAAAATAGAATGTTGAGAGTTCTAGGATTCCAAAATAGAATGTTGCCAGTTCTAGGATTCCAAAATAGAATGTTGGGAGTTCTAGAATTCAAAAATAGAATGTTGGTGTTGTAGAATTCCAAAATAGAATGTTGAGCGTTCTAGGATTCCAAAATAGAATGTTGGGAGTTCTAGAATTCTAAAATAGAATGTTAAGAGTTCTAGTATTCCAAAATAGAATGTTGCCAGTTCTAGAATTCTAAAATAGAATGTTGGTGTTGTAGAATTCCAAAATAGAATGTTGGGAGTTCTAGAATTCCAAAATAGAATGTTGAGAGTTCTAGGATTCCAAAATAGAATGTTGGGAGTTCTAGAATTCTAAAATAGAATGTTGGTGTTGCAGAATTCCAAAATAGAATGTTGGGAGTTCTAGAATTCCAAAATAGAATGTTGAGAGTTCTAGGATTCCAAAATAGAATGTTGAGAGCTCTAGAATTCCAAAATAGAATGTTGAGAGTTCTAGGATTCCAAAATAGAATGTTGGGAGTTCTAGAATTCTAAAATAGAATGTTGGTGTTGCAGAATTCCAAAATAGAATGTTGGGAGTTCTAGAATTCCAAAATAGAATGTTGAGCGTTCTATGATTCCAAAATAGAATGTTGGGAGTTCTAGAATTCTAAAAAAAGAATGTTAAGAGTTCTAGGATTCCAAAATAGAATGTTGCCAGTTCTAGAATTCTAAAATAGAATGTTGGTGTTGCAGAATAACAAAATAGAATGTTGAGAGTTCTAGGATTCCAAAATAGAATGTTGGGAGTTCTAGAATTCTAAAAAAGAATGTTAAGAGTTCTAGGATTCCAAAATAGAATGTTGGTAGTTCTAGAATTCTAAAATAGAATGATGGTGTTGCAGAATAACAAAATAGAATGTTGGGAGTTCTAGAATTCAAAAATAGAATGTTGGTGTTGTAGAATTCCAAAATAGAATGTTGAGCGTTCTAGGATTCCAAAATAGAATGTTGAGAGCTCTAGAATTCCAAAATAGAATGTTGAGAGTTCTAGGATTCCAAAATAGAATGTTGGGAGTTCTAGAATTCTAAAATAGAATGTTGGTGTTGCAGAATTCCAAAATAGAATGTTGGGAGTTCTAGAATTCCAAAATAGAATGTTGAGCGTTCTATGATTCCAAAATAGAATGTTGGGAGTTCTAGAATTCTAAAAAAAGAATGTTAAGAGTTCTAGGATTCCAAAATAGAATGTTGCCAGTTCTAGAATTCTAAAATAGAATGTTGGTGTTGCAGAATAACAAAATAGAATGTTGAGAGTTCTAGGATTCCAAAATAGAATGTTGGGAGTTCTAGAATTCTAAAAAAGAATGTTAAGAGTTCTAGGATTCCAAAATAGAATGTTGGTAGTTCTAGAATTCTAAAATAGAATGATGGTGTTGCAGAATAACAAAATAGAATGTTGGGAGTTCTAGAATTCAAAAATAGAATGTTGGTGTTGTAGAATTCCAAAATAGAATGTTGAGCGTTCTAGGATTCCAAAATAGAATGTTGAGAGCTCTAGAATTCCAAAATAGAATGTTGAGAGTTCTAGGATTCCAAAATAGAATGTTGGGAGTTCTAGAATTCTAAAATAGAATGTTGGTGTTGCAGAATTCCAAAATAGAATGTTGGGAGTTCTAGAATTCCAAAATAGAATGTTGAGCGTTCTATGATTCCAAAATAGAATGTTGGGAGTTCTAGAATTCTAAAAAAAGAATGTTAAGAGTTCTAGGATTCCAAAATAGAATGTTGCCAGTTCTAGAATTCTAAAATAGAATGTTGGTGTTGCAGAATAACAAAATAGAATGTTGAGAGTTCTAGGATTCCAAAATAGAATGTTGGGAGTTCTAGAATTCTAAAAAAGAATGTTAAGAGTTCTAGGATTCCAAAATAGAATGTTGGTAGTTCTAGAATTCTAAAATAGAATGATGGTGTTGCAGAATAACAAAATAGAATGTTGGGAGTTCTAGAATTCCAAAATAGAATGTTGAGAGTTCTAGGATTCCAAAATAGAATGTTGAGAGTTCTAGGATTCCAAAATAGAATGTTGGGAGTTCTAGAATTCTAAAATAGAATGTTGGTGTTGCAGAATTCCAAAATAGAATGTTGAGAGTTCTAGGATTCCAAAATAGAATGTTGGGAGTTCTAGAATTCCAAAATAGAATGTTGAGAGTTCTAGGATTCCAAAATAGAATGTTGGGAGTTCTAGAATTCTAAAATAGAATGTTAAGAGTTCTAGGATTCCAAAATAGAATGTTGGCAGTTCTAGAATTCTAAAATAGAATGTTGGTGTTGCAGAATAACAAAATAGAATGTTGGGAGTTCTAGAATTCCAAAATAGAATGTTGAGAGTTCTAGGATTCCAAAATAGAATGTTGGGAGTTCTAGAATTCCAAAATAGAATGTTGAGAGTTCTAGGATTCCAAAATAGAATGATGGGAGTTCTAGAATTCTAAAATAGAATGTTGGTGTTGCAGAATTCCAAAATAGAATGTTGGGAGTTCTAGAATTCCAAAATAGAATGTTGGGAGTTCTAGAATTCCAAAATAGAATGTTGAGAGTTCTAGGATTCCGAAATAGAATGTTGGGTGTTCTAGAATTCTAAAATAGAATTTTGGTGTTGCAGAATTACAAAATAGAATGTTGGTGTTGCAGAATTCCAAAATAGAATGTTGGGAGTTCTAGAATTCCAAAATAGAATGTTGAGAGTTCTAGGATTCCAAAATAGAATGTTGAGAGCTCTAGAATTCCAAAATAGAATGTTGAGAGTTCTAGGATTCCAAAATAGAATGTTGGGAGTTCTAGAATTCCAAATAGAATGTTGGGAGTTCTAGAATTCTAAAATAGAATGTTGGTGTTGCAGAATTCCAAAATAGAATGTTGGGAGTTTTAGAATTCTAAAATAGAATGTTGGTGTTGTAGAATTCCAAAATAGAATGTTGAGCGTTCTAGGATTCCAAAATAGAATGTTGGGAGTTCTAGAATTCTAAAATAGAATGTTGGTGTTGCAGAATAACAAAATAGAATGTTGGGAGTTCTAGGATTCCAAAATAGAATGTTGGGAGTTCTAGAATTCCAAAATAGAATGTTGAGAGTTCTAGGATTCCAAAATAGAATGTTGCCAGTTCTAGGATTCCAAAATAGAATGTTGGGAGTTCTAGAATTCAAAAATAGAATGTTGGTGTTGTAGAATTCCAAAATAGAATGTTGAGCGTTCTAGGATTCCAAAATAGAATGTTGGGAGTTCTAGAATTCTAAAATAGAATGTTAAGAGTTCTAGTATTCCAAAATAGAATGTTGCCAGTTCTAGAATTCTAAAATAGAATGTTGGTGTTGCAGAATTCCAAAATAGAATGTTGGGAGTTCTAGAATTCCAAAATAGAATGTTGAGAGTTCTAGGATTCCAAAATAGAATGTTGGGAGTTCTAGAATTCTAAAATAGAATGTTGGTGTTGCAGAATTCCAAAATAGAATGTTGGGAGTTCTAGAATTCCAAAATAGAATGTTGAGAGTTCTAGGATTCCAAAATAGAATGTTGAGAGCTCTAGAATTCCAAAATAGAATGTTGAGAGTTCTAGGATTCCAAAATAGAATGTTGGGAGTTCTAGAATTCTAAAATAGAATGTTGGTGTTGCAGAATTCCAAAATAGAATGTTGGGAGTTCTAGAATTCCAAAATAGAATGTTGAGCGTTCTATGATTCCAAAATAGAATGTTGGGAGTTCTAGAATTCTAAAAAAAGAATGTTAAGAGTTCTAGGATTCCAAAATAGAATGTTGCCAGTTCTAGAATTCTAAAATAGAATGTTGGTGTTGCAGAATAACAAAATAGAATGTTGAGAGTTCTAGGATTCCAAAATAGAATGTTGGGAGTTCTAGAATTCTAAAAAAGAATGTTAAGAGTTCTAGGATTCCAAAATAGAATGTTGGTAGTTCTAGAATTCTAAAATAGAATGATGGTGTTGCAGAATAACAAAATAGAATGTTGGGAGTTCTAGAATTCCAAAATAGAATGTTGAGAGTTCTAGGATTCCAAAATAGAATGTTGAGAGTTCTAGGATTCCAAAATAGAATGTTGGGAGTTCTAGAATTCTAAAATAGAATGTTGGTGTTGCAGAATTCCAAAATAGAATGTTGAGAGTTCTAGGATTCCAAAATAGAATGTTGGGAGTTCTAGAATTCCAAAATAGAATGTTGAGAGTTCTAGGATTCCAAAATAGAATGTTGGGAGTTCTAGAATTCAAAAATAGAATGTTGGTGTTGTAGAATTCCAAAATAGAATGTTGAGCGTTCTAGGATTCCAAAATAGAATGTTGAGAGCTCTAGAATTCCAAAATAGAATGTTGAGAGTTCTAGGATTCCAAAATAGAATGTTGGGAGTTCTAGAATTCTAAAATAGAATGTTGGTGTTGCAGAATTCCAAAATAGAATGTTGGGAGTTCTAGAATTCCAAAATAGAATGTTGAGCGTTCTATGATTCCAAAATAGAATGTTGGGAGTTCTAGAATTCTAAAAAAAGAATGTTAAGAGTTCTAGGATTCCAAAATAGAATGTTGCCAGTTCTAGAATTCTAAAATAGAATGTTGGTGTTGCAGAATAACAAAATAGAATGTTGAGAGTTCTAGGATTCCAAAATAGAATGTTGGGAGTTCTAGAATTCTAAAAAAGAATGTTAAGAGTTCTAGGATTCCAAAATAGAATGTTGGTAGTTCTAGAATTCTAAAATAGAATGATGGTGTTGCAGAATAACAAAATAGAATGTTGGGAGTTCTAGAATTCCAAAATAGAATGTTGAGAGTTCTAGGATTCCAAAATAGAATGTTGAGAGTTCTAGGATTCCAAAATAGAATGTTGGGAGTTCTAGAATTCTAAAATAGAATGTTGGTGTTGCAGAATTCCAAAATAGAATGTTGGGAGTTCTAGAATTCCAAAATAGAATGTTGAGAGTTCTAGGATTCCAAAATAGAATGTTGAGAGCTCTAGAATTCCAAAATAGAATGTTGAGAGTACTAGGATTCCAAAATAGAATGTTGGTGTTGTAGAATTCCAAAATAGAATGTTGAGCGTTCTAGGATTCCAAAATAGAATGTTGGGAGTTCTAGAATTCCAAAATAGAATTTTGAGAGTTCTAGGATTCCAATATAGAATGTTGGGAGTTCTAGAATTCTAAAATAGAATGTTGGTGTTGCAGAATTCCAAAATAGAATGTTGGGAGTTCTAGAATTCCAAAATAGAATGTTGAGAGTTCTAGGATTCCAAAATAGAATGTTGAGAGCTCTAGAATTCCAAAATAGAATGTTGAGAGTACTAGGATTCCAAAATAGAATGTTGGGAGTTCTAGAATTCCAAAATAGAATGTTGAGAGTTCTAGGATTCGAAAATAGAATGTTGGGAGTTCTAGAATTCTAAAATAGAATGTTGGTGTTGCAGAATTCCAAAATAGAATGTTGGGAGTTCTAGGATTCCAAAATAGAATGTTGAGAGTTCTAGGATTCCAAAATAGAATGTTGAGAGTTCTAGGATTCCAAAATAGAATGTTGGGAGTTCTAGAATTCTAAAATAGAATGTTGGTGTTGCAGAATGCCAAAATAGAATGTTGGGAGTTCTAGAATTCCAAAATAGAATGTTGAGAGTTCTAGGATTCCAAAATAGAATGTTGGGAGTTCTAGAATTCTAAAATAGAATGTTAAGAGTTCTAGGATTCCAAAATAGAATGTTGGCAGTTCTAGAATTCTAAAATAGAATGTTGGTGTTGCAGAATAACAAAATAGAATGTTGGGAGTTCTAGAATTCCAAAATAGAATGTTGATCGTTCTAGGATTCCAAAATAGAATGTTGGGAGTTCTAGAATTCCAAAATAGAATGTTGAGAGTTCTAGGATTCCAAAATAGAATGATGGGAGTTCTAGAATTCTAAAATATAATGTTGGTGTTGCAGAATTCCAAAATAGAATGTTGGGAGTTCTAGAATTCCAAAATAGAATGTTGAGAGTTCTAGGATTCCAAAATAGAATGTTGAGAGCTTTAGAATTCCAAAATAGAATGTTGAGAGTTCTAGGATTCCAAAATAGAATGTTGGGAGTTCTAGAATTCCAAATAGAATGTTGGGAGTTCTAGAATTCTAAAATAGAATGTTGGTGTTGCAGAATTCCAAAATAGAATGTTGGGAGTTCTAGAATTCCAAAATAGAATGTTGGGAGTTCTAGAATTCCAAAATAGAATGTTGAGAGTTCTAGGATTCCAAAATAGAATGTTGGGAGTTCTAGAATTCTAAAATAGAATTTTGGTGTTGCAGAATTACAAAATAGAATGTTGGTGTTGCAGAATTCCAAAATAGAATGTTGGGAGTTCTAGAATTCCAAAATAGAATGTTGAGAGTTCTAGGATTCCAAAATAGAATGTTGAGAGCTCTAGAATTCCAAAATAGAATGTTGAGAGTTCTAGGATTCCAAAATAGAATGTTGGGAGTTCTAGAATTCTAAAATAGAATGTTGGTGTTGCAGAATTCCAAAATAGAATGTTGGGAGTTCTAGAATTCCAAAATAGAATGTTGAGCGTTCTATGATTCCAAAATAGAATGTTGGGAGTTCTAGAATTCTAAAAAAAGAATGTTAAGAGTTCTAGGATTCCAAAATAGAATGTTGCCAGTTCTAGAATTCTAAAATAGAATGTTGGTGTTGCAGAATAACAAAATAGAATGTTGAGAGTTCTAGGATTCCAAAATAGAATGTTGGGAGTTCTAGAATTCTAAAAAAGAATGTTAAGAGTTCTAGGATTCCAAAATAGAATGTTGGTAGTTCTAGAATTCTAAAATAGAATGATGGTGTTGCAGAATAACAAAATAGAATGTTGGGAGTTCTAGAATTCCAAAATAGAATGTTGAGAGTTCTAGGATTCCAAAATAGAATGTTGAGAGTTCTAGGATTCCAAAATAGAATGTTGGGAGTTCTAGAATTCTAAAATAGAATGTTGGTGTTGCAGAATTCCAAAATAGAATGTTGAGAGTTCTAGGATTCCAAAATAGAATGTTGGGAGTTCTAGAATTCCAAAATAGAATGTTGAGAGTTCTAGGATTCCAAAATAGAATGTTGGGAGTTCTAGAATTCAAAAATAGAATGTTGGTGTTGTAGAATTCCAAAATAGAATGTTGAGCGTTCTAGGATTCCAAAATAGAATGTTGGGAGTTCTAGAATTCCAAAATAGAATTTTGAGAGTTCTAGGATTCCAATATAGAATGTTGGGAGTTCTAGAATTCTAAAATAGAATGTTGGTGTTGCAGAATTCCAAAATAGAATGTTGGGAGTTCTAGAATTCCAAAATAGAATGTTGAGAGTTCTAGGATTCCAAAATAGAATGTTGAGAGCTCTAGAATTCCAAAATAGAATGTTGAGAGTACTAGGATTCCAAAATAGAATGTTGGGAGTTCTAGAATTCCAAAATAGAATGTTGAGAGTTCTAGGATTCGAAAATATAATGTTGGGAGTTCTAGAATTCTAAAATAGAATGTTGGTGTTGCAGAATTCCAAAATAGAATGTTGGGAGTTCTAGGATTCCAAAATAGAATGTTGAGAGTTCTAGGATTCCAAAATAGAATGTTGAGAGTTCTAGGATTCCAAAATAGAATGTTGGGAGTTCTAGAATTCTAAAATAGAATGTTGGTGTTGCAGAATGCCAAAATAGAATGTTGGGAGTTCTAGAATTCCAAAATAGAATGTTGAGAGTTCTAGGATTCCAAAATAGAATGTTGGGAGTTCTAGAATTCTAAAATAGAATGTTAAGAGTTCTAGGATTCCAAAATAGAATGTTGGCAGTTCTAGAATTCTAAAATAGAATGTTGGTGTTGCAGAATAACAAAATAGAATGTTGGGAGTTCTAGAATTCCAAAATAGAATGTTGAGAGTTCTAGGATTCCAAAATAGAATGTTGGGAGTTCTAGAATTCCAAAATAGAATGTTGAGAGTTCTAGGATTCCAAAATAGAATGATGGGAGTTCTAGAATTCTAAAATAGAATGTTGGTGTTGCAGAATTCCAAAATAGAATGTTGGGAGTTCTAGAATTCCAAAATAGAATGTTGAGAGTTCTAGGATTCCAAAATAGAATGTTGAGAGCTCTAGAATTCCAAAATAGAATGTTGAGAGTTCTAGGATTCCAAAATAGAATGTTGGGAGTTCTAGAATTCCAAATAGAATGTTGGGAGTTCTAGAATTCTAAAATAGAATGTTGGTGTTGCAGAATTCCAAAATAGAATGTTGGGAGTTCTAGAATTCCAAAATAGAATGTTGGGAGTTCTAGAATTCCAAAATAGAATGTTGAGAGTTCTAGGATTCCAAAATAGAATGTTGGGAGTTCTAGAATTCTAAAATAGAATTTTGGTGTTGCAGAATTACAAAATAGAATGTTGGTGTTGCAGAATTCCAAAATAGAATGTTGGGAGTTCTAGAATTCCAAAATAGAATGTTGAGAGTTCTAGGATTCCAAAATAGAATGTTGAGAGCTCTAGAATTCCAAAATAGAATGTTGAGAGTTCTAGGATTCCAAAATAGAATGTTGGGAGTTCTAGAATTCCAAATAGAATGTTGGGAGTTCTAGAATTCTAAAATAGAATGTTGGTGTTGCAGAATTCCAAAATAGAATGTTGGGAGTTTTAGAATTCTAAAATAGAATGTTGGTGTTGTAGAATTCCAAAATAGAATGTTGAGCGTTCTAGGATTCCAAAATAGAATGTTGGGAGTTCTAGAATTCTAAAATAGAATGTTGGTGTTGCAGAATTCCAAAATAGAATGTTGGGAGTTCTAGGATTCCAAAATAGAATGTTGGGAGTTCTAGAATTCCAAAATAGAATGTTGAGAGTTCTAGGATTCCAAAATAGAATGTTGCCAGTTCTAGGATTCCAAAATAGAATGTTGGGAGTTCTAGAATTCAAAAATAGAATGTTGGTGTTGTAGAATTCCAAAATAGAATGTTGAGCGTTCTAGGATTCCAAAATAGAATGTTGGGAGTTCTAGAATTCTAAAATAGAATGTTAAGAGTTCTAGTATTCCAAAATAGAATGTTGCCAGTTCTAGAATTCTAAAATAGAATGTTGGTGTTGCAGAATTCCAAAATAGAATGTTGGGAGTTCTAGAATTCCAAAATAGAATGTTGAGAGTTCTAGGATTCCAAAATAGAATGTTGAGAGCTCTAGAATTCCAAAATAGAATGTTGAGAGTTCTAGGATTCCAAAATAGAATGTTGGGAGTTCTAGAATTCTAAAATAGAATGTTGGTGTTGCAGAATTCCAAAATAGAATGTTGGGAGTTCTAGAATTCCAAAATAGAATGTTGAGCGTTCTATGATTCCAAAATAGAATGTTGGGAGTTCTAGAATTCTAAAAAAAGAATGTTAAGAGTTCTAGGATTCCAAAATAGAATGTTGCCAGTTCTAGAATTCTAAAATAGAATGTTGGTGTTGCAGAATAACAAAATAGAATGTTGAGAGTTCTAGGATTCCAAAATAGAATGTTGGGAGTTCTAGAATTCTAAAAAAGAATGTTAAGAGTTCTAGGATTCCAAAATAGAATGTTGGTAGTTCTAGAATTCTAAAATAGAATGATGGTGTTGCAGAATAACAAAATAGAATGTTGGGAGTTCTAGAATTCCAAAATAGAATGTTGAGAGTTCTAGGATTCCAAAATAGAATGTTGAGAGTTCTAGGATTCCAAAATAGAATGTTGGGAGTTCTAGAATTCTAAAATAGAATGTTGGTGTTGCAGAATTCCAAAATAGAATGTTGAGAGTTCTAGGATTCCAAAATAGAATGTTGGGAGTTCTAGAATTCCAAAATAGAATGTTGAGAGTTCTAGGATTCCAAAATAGAATGTTGGGAGTTCTAGAATTCAAAAATAGAATGTTGGTGTTGTAGAATTCCAAAATAGAATGTTGAGCGTTCTAGGATTCCAAAATAGAATGTTGGGAGTTCTAGAATTCCAAAATAGAATTTTGAGAGTTCTAGGATTCCAATATAGAATGTTGGGAGTTCTAGAATTCTAAAATAGAATGTTGGTGTTGCAGAATTCCAAAATAGAATGTTGGTGTTGCAGAATTCCAAAATAGAATGTTGAGAGTTCTAGGATTCCAAAATAGAATGTTGAGAGCTCTAGAATTCCAAAATAGAATGTTGAGAGTACTAGGATTCCAAAATAGAATGTTGGGAGTTCTATAATTCCAAAATAGAATGTTGAGAGTTCTAGGATTCGAAAATAGAATGTTGGGAGTTCTAGAATTCTAAAATAGAATGTTGGTGTTGCAGAATTCCAAAATAGAATGTTGGGAGTTCTAGGATTCCAAAATAGAATGTTGAGAGTTCTAGGATTCCAAAATAGAATGTTGAGAGTTCTAGGATTCCAAAATAGAATGTTGGGAGTTCTAGAATTCTAAAATAGAATGTTGGTGTTGCAGAATGCCAAAATAGAATGTTGGGAGTTCTAGAATTCCAAAATAGAATGTTGAGAGTTCTAGGATTCCAAAATAGAATGTTGGGAGTTCTAGAATTCTAAAATAGAATGTTAAGAGTTCTAGGATTCCAAAATAGAATGTTGGCAGTTCTAGAATTCTAAAATAGAATGTTGGTGTTGCAGAATAACAAAATAGAATGTTGGGAGTTCTAGAATTCCAAAATAGAATGTTGAGAGTTCTAGGATTCCAAAATAGAATGTTGGGAGTTCTAGAATTCCAAAATAGAATGTTGAGAGTTCTAGGATTCCAAAATAGAATGATGGGAGTTCTAGAATTCTAAAATAGAATGTTGGTGTTGCAGAATTCCAAAATAGAATGTTGGGAGTTCTAGAATTCCAAAATAGAATGTTGAGAGTTCTAGGATTCCAAAATAGAATGTTGAGAGCTCTAGAATTCCAAAATAGTATGTTGAGAGTTCTAGGATTCCAAAATAGAATGTTGGGAGTTCTAGAATTCCAAATAGAATGTTGGGAGTTCTAGAATTCTAAAATAGAATGTTGGTGTTGCAGAATTCCAAAATAGAATGTTGGGAGTTCTAGAATTCCAAAATAGAATGTTGGGAGTTCTAGAATTCCAAAATAGAATGTTGAGAGTTCTAGGATTCCAAAATAGAATGTTGGGAGTTCTAGAATTCTAAAATAGAATTTTGGTGTTGCAGAATTACAAAATAGAATGTTGGTGTTGCAGAATTCCAAAATAGAATGTTGGGAGTTCTAGAATTCCAAAATAGAATGTTGAGAGTTCTAGGATTCCAAAATAGAATGTTGAGAGCTCTAGAATTCCAAAATAGAATGTTGAGAGTTCTAGGATTCCAAAATAGAATGTTGGGAGTTCTAGAATTCCAAATAGAATGTTGGGAGTTCTAGAATTCTAAAATAGAATGTTGGTGTTGCAGAATTCCAAAATAGAATGTTGGGAGTTTTAGAATTCTAAAATAGAATGTTGGTGTTGTAGAATTCCAAAATAGAATGTTGAGCGTTCTAGGATTCCAAAATAGAATGTTGGGAGTTCTAGAATTCTAAAATAGAATGTTGGTGTTGCAGAATAACAAAATAGAATGTTGGGAGTTCTAGGATTCCAAAATAGAATGTTGGGAGTTCTAGAATTCCAAAATAGAATGTTGAGAGTTCTAGGATTCCAAAATAGAATGTTGCCAGTTCTAGGATTCCAAAATAGAATGTTGGGAGTTCTAGAATTCAAAAATAGAATGTTGGTGTTGTAGAATTCCAAAATAGAATGTTGAGCGTTCTAGGATTCCAAAATAGAATGTTGGGAGTTCTAGAATTCTAAAATAGAATGTTAAGAGTTCTAGTATTCCAAAATAGAATGTTGCCAGTTCTAGAATTCTAAAATAGAATGTTGGTGTTGCAGAATTCCAAAATAGAATGTTGGGAGTTCTAGAATTCCAAAATAGAATGTTGAGAGTTCTAGGATTCCAAAATAGAATGTTCGGAGTTCTAGAATTCTAAAATAGAATGTTGGTGTTGCAGAATTCCAAAATAGAATGTTGGGAGTTCTAGAATTCCAAAATAGAATGTTGAGAGTTCTAGGATTCCAAAATAGAATGTTGAGAGCTCTAGAATTCCAAAATAGAATGTTGAGAGTTCTAGGATTCCAAAATAGAATGTTGGGAGTTCTAGAATTCTAAAATAGAATGTTGGTGTTGCAGAATTCCAAAATAGAATGTTGGGAGTTCTAGAATTCCAAAATAGAATGTTGAGCGTTCTATGATTCCAAAATAGAATGTTGGGAGTTCTAGAATTCTAAAAAAAGAATGTTAAGAGTTCTAGGATTCCAAAATAGAATGTTGCCAGTTCTAGAATTCTAAAATAGAATGTTGGTGTTGCAGAATAACAAAATAGAATGTTGAGAGTTCTAGGATTCCAAAATAGAATGTTGGGAGTTCTAGAATTCTAAAAAAGAATGTTAAGAGTTCTAGGATTCCAAAATAGAATGTTGGTAGTTCTAGAATTCTAAAATAGAATGATGGTGTTGCAGAATAACAAAATAGAATGTTGGGAGTTCTAGAATTCAAAAATAGAATGTTGGTGTTGTAGAATTCCAAAATAGAATGTTGAGCGTTCTAGGATTCCAAAATAGAATGTTGAGAGCTCTAGAATTCCAAAATAGAATGTTGAGAGTTCTAGGATTCCAAAATAGAATGTTGGGAGTTCTAGAATTCTAAAATAGAATGTTGGTGTTGCAGAATTCCAAAATAGAATGTTGGGAGTTCTAGAATTCCAAAATAGAATGTTGAGCGTTCTATGATTCCAAAATAGAATGTTGGGAGTTCTAGAATTCTAAAAAAAGAATGTTAAGAGTTCTAGGATTCCAAAATAGAATGTTGCCAGTTCTAGAATTCTAAAATAGAATGTTGGTGTTGCAGAATAACAAAATAGAATGTTGAGAGTTCTAGGATTCCAAAATAGAATGTTGGGAGTTCTAGAATTCTAAAAAAGAATGTTAAGAGTTCTAGGATTCCAAAATAGAATGTTGGTAGTTCTAGAATTCTAAAATAGAATGATGGTGTTGCAGAATAACAAAATAGAATGTTGGGAGTTCTAGAATTCAAAAATAGAATGTTGGTGTTGTAGAATTCCAAAATAGAATGTTGAGCGTTCTAGGATTCCAAAATAGAATGTTGAGAGCTCTAGAATTCCAAAATAGAATGTTGAGAGTTCTAGGATTCCAAAATAGAATGTTGGGAGTTCTAGAATTCTAAAATAGAATGTTGGTGTTGCAGAATTCCAAAATAGAATGTTGGGAGTTCTAGAATTCCAAAATAGAATGTTGAGCGTTCTATGATTCCAAAATAGAATGTTGGGAGTTCTAGAATTCTAAAAAAAGAATGTTAAGAGTTCTAGGATTCCAAAATAGAATGTTGCCAGTTCTAGAATTCTAAAATAGAATGTTGGTGTTGCAGAATAACAAAATAGAATGTTGAGAGTTCTAGGATTCCAAAATAGAATGTTGGGAGTTCTAGAATTCTAAAAAAGAATGTTAAGAGTTCTAGGATTCCAAAATAGAATGTTGGTAGTTCTAGAATTCTAAAATAGAATGATGGTGTTGCAGAATAACAAAATAGAATGTTGGGAGTTCTAGAATTCAAAAATAGAATGTTGGTGTTGTAGAATTCCAAAATAGAATGTTGAGCGTTCTAGGATTCCAAAATAGAATGTTGAGAGCTCTAGAATTCCAAAATAGAATGTTGAGAGTTCTAGGATTCCAAAATAGAATGTTGGGAGTTCTAGAATTCTAAAATAGAATGTTGGTGTTGCAGAATTCCAAAATAGAATGTTGGGAGTTCTAGAATTCCAAAATAGAATGTTGAGCGTTCTATGATTCCAAAATAGAATGTTGGGAGTTCTAGAATTCTAAAAAAAGAATGTTAAGAGTTCTAGGATTCCAAAATAGAATGTTGCCAGTTCTAGAATTCTAAAATAGAATGTTGGTGTTGCAGAATAACAAAATAGAATGTTGAGAGTTCTAGGATTCCAAAATAGAATGTTGGGAGTTCTAGAATTCTAAAAAAGAATGTTAAGAGTTCTAGGATTCCAAAATAGAATGTTGGTAGTTCTAGAATTCTAAAATAGAATGATGGTGTTGCAGAATAACAAAATAGAATGTTGGGAGTTCTAGAATTCCAAAATAGAATGTTGAGAGTTCTAGGATTCCAAAATAGAATGTTGAGAGTTCTAGGATTCCAAAATAGAATGTTGGGAGTTCTAGAATTCTAAAAAAGAATGTTAAGAGTTCTAGGATTCCAAAATAGAATGTTGGTAGTTCTAGAATTCTAAAATAGAATGATGGTGTTGCAGAATAACAAAATAGAATGTTGGGAGTTCTAGAATTCAAAAATAGAATGTTGGTGTTGTAGAATTCCAAAATAGAATGTTGAGCGTTCTAGGATTCCAAAATAGAATGTTGAGAGCTCTAGAATTCCAAAATAGAATGTTGAGAGTTCTAGGATTCCAAAATAGAATGTTGGGAGTTCTAGAATTCTAAAATAGAATGTTGGTGTTGCAGAATTCCAAAATAGAATGTTGGGAGTTCTAGAATTCCAAAATAGAATGTTGAGCGTTCTATGATTCCAAAATAGAATGTTGGGAGTTCTAGAATTCTAAAAAAAGAATGTTAAGAGTTCTAGGATTCCAAAATAGAATGTTGCCAGTTCTAGAATTCTAAAATAGAATGTTGGTGTTGCAGAATAACAAAATAGAATGTTGAGAGTTCTAGGATTCCAAAATAGAATGTTGGGAGTTCTAGAATTCTAAAAAAGAATGTTAAGAGTTCTAGGATTCCAAAATAGAATGTTGGTAGTTCTAGAATTCTAAAATAGAATGATGGTGTTGCAGAATAACAAAATAGAATGTTGGGAGTTCTAGAATTCAAAAATAGAATGTTGGTGTTGTAGAATTCCAAAATAGAATGTTGAGCGTTCTAGGATTCCAAAATAGAATGTTGAGAGCTCTAGAATTCCAAAATAGAATGTTGAGAGTTCTAGGATTCCAAAATAGAATGTTGGGAGTTCTAGAATTCTAAAATAGAATGTTGGTGTTGCAGAATTCCAAAATAGAATGTTGGGAGTTCTAGAATTCCAAAATAGAATGTTGAGCGTTCTATGATTCCAAAATAGAATGTTGGGAGTTCTAGAATTCTAAAAAAAGAATGTTAAGAGTTCTAGGATTCCAAAATAGAATGTTGCCAGTTCTAGAATTCTAAAATAGAATGTTGGTGTTGCAGAATAACAAAATAGAATGTTGAGAGTTCTAGGATTCCAAAATAGAATGTTGGGAGTTCTAGAATTCTAAAAAAGAATGTTAAGAGTTCTAGGATTCCAAAATAGAATGTTGGTAGTTCTAGAATTCTAAAATAGAATGATGGTGTTGCAGAATAACAAAATAGAATGTTGGGAGTTCTAGAATTCCAAAATAGAATGTTGAGAGTTCTAGGATTCCAAAATAGAATGTTGAGAGTTCTAGGATTCCAAAATAGAATGTTGGGAGTTCTAGAATTCTAAAATAGAATGTTGGTGTTGCAGAATTCCAAAATAGAATGTTGAGAGTTCTAGGATTCCAAAATAGAATGTTGGGAGTTCTAGAATTCCAAAATAGAATGTTGAGAGTTCTAGGATTCCAAAATAGAATGTTGGGAGTTCTAGAATTCTAAAATAGAATGTTAAGAGTTCTAGGATTCCAAAATAGAATGTTGGCAGTTCTAGAATTCTAAAATAGAATGTTGGTGTTGCAGAATAACAAAATAGAATGTTGGGAGTTCTAGAATTCCAAAATAGAATGTTGAGAGTTCTAGGATTCCAAAATAGAATGTTGGGAGTTCTAGAATTCCAAAATAGAATGTTGAGAGTTCTAGGATTCCAAAATAGAATGATGGGAGTTCTAGAATTCTAAAATAGAATGTTGGTGTTGCAGAATTCCAAAATAGAATGTTGGGAGTTCTAGAATTCCAAAATAGAATGTTGGGAGTTCTAGAATTCCAAAATAGAATGTTGAGAGTTCTAGGATTCCGAAATAGAATGTTGGGAGTTCTAGAATTCTAAAATAGAATTTTGGTGTTGCAGAATTACAAAATAGAATGTTGGTGTTGCAGAATTCCAAAATAGAATGTTGGGAGTTCTAGAATTCCAAAATAGAATGTTGAGAGTTCTAGGATTCCAAAATAGAATGTTGAGAGCTCTAGAATTCCAAAATAGAATGTTGAGAGTTCTAGGATTCCAAAATAGAATGTTGGGAGTTCTAGAATTCCAAATAGAATGTTGGGAGTTCTAGAATTCTAAAATAGAATGTTGGTGTTGCAGAATTCCAAAATAGAATGTTGGGAGTTTTAGAATTCCAAAATAGAATGTTGAGAGTTCTAGGATTCCAAAATAGAATGTTGGGAGTTCTAGAATTCTAAAATAGAATTTTGGTGTTGCAGAATTACAAAATAGAATGTTGGTGTTGCAGAATTCCAAAATAGAATGTTGGGAGTTCTAGAATTCCAAAATAGAATGTTGAGAGTTCTAGGATTCCAAAATAGAATGTTGAGAGCTCTAGAATTCCAAAATAGAATGTTGAGAGTTCTAGGATTCCAAAATAGAATGTTGGGAGTTCTAGAATTCCAAATAGAATGTTGGGAGTTCTAGAATTCTAAAATAGAATGTTGGTGTTGCAGAATTCCAAAATAGAATGTTGGGAGTTTTAGAATTCTAAAATAGAATGTTGGTGTTGTAGAATTCCAAAATAGAATGTTGAGCGTTCTAGGATTCCAAAATAGAATGTTGGGAGTTCTAGAATTCTAAAATAGAATGTTGGTGTTGCAGAATTCCAAAATAGAATGTTGGGAGTTCTAGGATTCCAAAATAGAATGTTGGGAGTTCTAGAATTCCAAAATAGAATGTTGAGAGTTCTAGGATTCCAAAATAGAATGTTGCCAGTTCTAGGATTCCAAAATAGAATGTTGGGAGTTCTAGAATTCAAAAATAGAATGTTGGTGTTGTAGAATTCCAAAATAGAATGTTGAGCGTTCTAGGATTCCAAAATAGAATGTTGGGAGTTCTAGAATTCTAAAATAGAATGTTAAGAGTTCTAGTATTCCAAAATAGAATGTTGCCAGTTCTAGAATTCTAAAATAGAATGTTGGTGTTGCAGAATTCCAAAATAGAATGTTGGGAGTTCTAGAATTCCAAAATAGAATGTTGAGAGTTCTAGGATTCCAAAATAGAATGTTGAGAGCTCTAGAATTCCAAAATAGAATGTTGAGAGTTCTAGGATTCCAAAATAGAATGTTGGGAGTTCTAGAATTCTAAAATAGAATGTTGGTGTTGCAGAATTCCAAAATAGAATGTTGGGAGTTCTAGAATTCCAAAATAGAATGTTGAGCGTTCTATGATTCCAAAATAGAATGTTGGGAGTTCTAGAATTCTAAAAAAAGAATGTTAAGAGTTCTAGGATTCCAAAATAGAATGTTGCCAGTTCTAGAATTCTAAAATAGAATGTTGGTGTTGCAGAATAACAAAATAGAATGTTGAGAGTTCTAGGATTCCAAAATAGAATGTTGGGAGTTCTAGAATTCTAAAAAAGAATGTTAAGAGTTCTAGGATTCCAAAATAGAATGTTGGTAGTTCTAGAATTCTAAAATAGAATGATGGTGTTGCAGAATAACAAAATAGAATGTTGGGAGTTCTAGAATTCCAAAATAGAATGTTGAGAGTTCTAGGATTCCAAAATAGAATGTTGAGAGTTCTAGGATTCCAAAATAGAATGTTGGGAGTTCTAGAATTCTAAAATAGAATGTTGGTGTTGCAGAATTCCAAAATAGAATGTTGAGAGTTCTAGGATTCCAAAATAGAATGTTGGGAGTTCTAGAATTCCAAAATAGAATGTTGAGAGTTCTAGGATTCCAAAATAGAATGTTGGGAGTTCTAGAATTCAAAAATAGAATGTTGGTGTTGTAGAATTCCAAAATAAAATGTTGAGCGTTCTAGGATTCCAAAATAGAATGTTGGGAGTTCTAGAATTCCAAAATAGAATTTTGAGAGTTCTAGGATTCCAATATAGAATGTTGGGAGTTCTAGAATTCTAAAATAGAATGTTGGTGTTGCAGAATTCCAAAATAGAATGTTGGTGTTGCAGAATTCCAAAATAGAATGTTGAGAGTTCTAGGATTCCAAAATAGAATGTTGAGAGCTCTAGAATTCCAAAATAGAATGTTGAGAGTACTAGGATTCCAAAATAGAATGTTGGGAGTTCTAAAATTCCAAAATAGAATGTTGAGAGTTCTAGGATTCGAAAATAGAATGTTGGGAGTTCTAGAATTCTAAAATAGAATGTTGGTGTTGCAGAATTCCAAAATAGAATGTTGGGAGTTCTAGGATTCCAAAATAGAATGTTGAGAGTTCTAGGATTCCAAAATAGAATGTTGAGAGTTCTAGGATTCCAAAATAGAATGTTGGGAGTTCTAGAATTCTAAAATAGAATGTTGGTGTTGCAGAATGCCAAAATAGAATGTTGGGAGTTCTAGAATTCCAAAATAGAATGTTGAGAGTTCTAGGATTCCAAAATAGAATGTTGGGAGTTCTAGAATTCTAAAATAGAATGTTAAGAGTTCTAGGATTCCAAAATAGAATGTTGGCAGTTCTAGAATTCTAAAATAGAATGTTGGTGTTGCAGAATAACAAAATAGAATGTTGGGAGTTCTAGAATTCCAAAATAGAATGTTGAGAGTTCTAGGATTCCAAAATAGAATGTTGGGAGTTCTAGAATTCCAAAATAGAATGTTGAGAGTTCTAGGATTCCAAAATAGAATGATGGGAGTTCTAGAATTCTAAAATAGAATGTTGGTGTTGCAGAATTCCAAAATAGAATGTTGGGAGTTCTAGAATTCCAAAATAGAATGTTGAGAGTTCTAGGATTCCAAAATAGAATGTTGAGAGCTCTAGAATTCCAAAATAGAATGTTGAGAGTTCTAGGATTCCAAAATAGAATGTTGGGAGTTCTAGAATTCCAAATAGAATGTTGGGAGTTCTAGAATTCTAAAATAGAATGTTGGTGTTGCAGAATTCCAAAATAGAATGTTGGGAGTTTTAGAATTCTAAAATAGAATGTTGGTGTTGTAGAATTCCAAAATAGAATGTTGAGCGTTCTAGGATTCCAAAATAGAATGTTGGGAGTTCTAGAATTCTAAAATAGAATGTTGGTGTTGCAGAATAACAAAATAGAATGTTGGGAGTTCTAGGATTCCAAAATAGAATGTTGGGAGTTCTAGAATTCCAAAATAGAATGTTGAGAGTTCTAGGATTCCAAAATAGAATGTTGCCAGTTCTAGGATTCCAAAATAGAATGTTGGGAGTTCTAGAATTCAAAAATAGAATGTTGGTGTTGTAGAATTCCAAAATAGAATGTTGAACGTTCAAGGATTCCAAAATAGAATGTTGGGAGTTCTAGAATTCTAAAATAGAATGTTAAGAGTTCTAGTATTCCAAAATAGAATGTTGCCAGTTCTAGAATTCTAAAATAGAATGTTGGTGTTGCAGAATTCCAAAATAGAATGTTGGGAGTTCTAGAATTCCAAAATAGAATGTTGAGAGTTCTAGGATTCCAAAATAGAATGTTCGGAGTTCTAGAATTCTAAAATAGAATGTTGGTGTTGCAGAATTCCAAAATAGAATGTTGGGAGTTCTAGAATTCCAAAATAGAATGTTGAGAGTTCTAGGATTCCAAAATAGAATGTTGAGAGCTCTAGAATTCCAAAATAGAATGTTGAGAGTTCTAGGATTCCAAAATAGAATGTTGGGAGTTCTAGAATTCTAAAATAGAATGTTGGTGTTGCAGAATTCCAAAATAGAATGTTGGGAGTTCTAGAATTCCAAAATAGAATGTTGAGCGTTCTATGATTCCAAAATAGAATGTTGGGAGTTCTAGAATTCTAAAAAAAGAATGTTAAGAGTTCTAGGATTCCAAAATAGAATGTTGCCAGTTCTAGAATTCTAAAATAGGATGTTGGTGTTGCAGAATAACAAAATAGAATGTTGAGAGTTCTAGGATTCCAAAATAGAATGTTGGGAGTTCTAGAATTCTAAAAAAGAATGTTAAGAGTTCTAGGATTCCAAAATAGAATGTTGGTAGTTCTAGAATTCTAAAATAGAATGATGGTGTTGCAGAATAACAAAATAGAATGTTGGGAGTTCTAGAATTCAAAAATAGAATGTTGGTGTTGTAGAATTCCAAAATAGAATGTTGAGCGTTCTAGGATTCCAAAATAGAATGTTGAGAGCTCTAGAATTCCAAAATAGAATGTTGAGAGTTCTAGGATTCCAAAATAGAATGTTGGGAGTTCTAGAATTCTAAAATAGAATGTTGGTGTTGCAGAATTCCAAAATAGAATGTTGGGAGTTCTAGAATTCCAAAATAGAATGTTGAGCGTTCTATGATTCCAAAATAGAATGTTGGGAGTTCTAGAATTCTAAAAAAAGAATGTTAAGAGTTCTAGGATTCCAAAATAGAATGTTGCCAGTTCTAGAATTCTAAAATAGAATGTTGGTGTTGCAGAATAACAAAATAGAATGTTGAGAGTTCTAGGATTCCAAAATAGAATGTTGGGAGTTCTAGAATTCTAAAAAAGAATGTTAAGAGTTCTAGGATTCCAAAATAGAATGTTGGTAGTTCTAGAATTCTAAAATAGAATGATGGTGTTGCAGAATAACAAAATAGAATGTTGGGAGTTCTAGAATTCAAAAATAGAATGTTGGTGTTGTAGAATTCCAAAATAGAATGTTGAGCGTTCTAGGATTCCAAAATAGAATGTTGAGAGCTCTAGAATTCCAAAATAGAATGTTGAGAGTTCTAGGATTCCAAAATAGAATGTTGGGAGTTCTAGAATTCTAAAATAGAATGTTGGTGTTGCAGAATTCCAAAATAGAATGTTGGGAGTTCTAGAATTCCAAAATAGAATGTTGAGCGTTCTATGATTCCAAAATAGAATGTTGGGAGTTCTAGAATTCTAAAAAAAGAATGTTAAGAGTTCTAGGATTCCAAAATAGAATGTTGCCAGTTCTAGAATTCTAAAATAGAATGATGGTGTTGCAGAATAACAAAATAGAATGTTGGGAGTTCTAGAATTCAAAAATAGAATGTTGGTGTTGTAGAATTCCAAAATAGAATGTTGAGCGTTCTAGGATTCCAAAATAGAATGTTGAGAGCTCTAGAATTCCAAAATAGAATGTTGAGAGTTCTAGGATTCCAAAATAGAATGTTGGGAGTTCTAGAATTCTAAAATAGAATGTTGGTGTTGCAGAATTCCAAAATAGAATGTTGGGAGTTCTAGAATTCCAAAATAGAATGTTGAGCGTTCTATGATTCCAAAATAGAATGTTGGGAGTTCTAGAATTCTAAAAAAAGAATGTTAAGAGTTCTAGGATTCCAAAATAGAATGTTGCCAGTTCTAGAATTCTAAAATAGAATGTTGGTGTTGCAGAATAACAAAATAGAATGTTGAGAGTTCTAGGATTCCAAAATAGAATGTTGGGAGTTCTAGAATTCTAAAAAAGAATGTTAAGAGTTCTAGGATTCCAAAATAGAATGTTGGTAGTTCTAGAATTCTAAAATAGAATGATGGTGTTGCAGAATAACAAAATAGAATGTTGGGAGTTCTAGAATTCCAAAATAGAATGTTGAGAGTTCTAGGATTCCAAAATAGAATGTTGAGAGTTCTAGGATTCCAAAATAGAATGTTGGGAGTTCTAGAATTCTAAAATAGAATGTTGGTGTTGCAGAATTCCAAAATAGAATGTTGAAAGTTCTAGGATTCCAAAATAGAATGTTGGGAGTTCTAGAATTCCAAAATAGAATGTTGAGAGTTCTAGGATTCCAAAATAGAATGTTGGGAGTTCTAGAATTCTAAAATAGAATGTTAAGAGTTCTAGGATTCCAAAATAGAATGTTGGCAGTTCTAGAATTCTAAAATAGAATGTTGGTGTTGCAGAATAACAAAATAGAATGTTGGGAGTTCTAGAATTCCAAAATAGAATGTTGAGAGTTCTAGGATTCCAAAATAGAATGTTGGGAGTTCTAGAATTCCAAAATAGAATGTTGAGAGTTCTAGGATTCCAAAATAGAATGTTGAGAGTTCTAGGATTCGAAAATAGAATGTTGGGAGTTCTAGAATTCTAAAATAGAATGTTGGTGTTGCAGAATTCCAAAATAGAATGTTGGGAGTTCTAGGATTCCAAAATAGAATGTTGAGAGTTCTAGGATTCCAAAATAGAATGTTGAGAGTTCTAGGATTCCAAAATAGAATGTTGGGAGTTCTAGAATTCTAAAATAGAATGTTGGTGTTGCAGAATGCCAAAATAGAATGTTGGGAGTTCTAGGATTCCAAAATAGAATGTTGAGAGTTCTAGGATTCCAAAATAGAATGTTGGGAGTTCTAGAATTCTAAAATAGAATGTTAAGAGTTCTAGGATTCCAAAATAGAATGTTGGCAGTTCTAGAATTCTAAAATAGAATGTTGGTGTTGCAGAATAACAAAATAGAATGTTGGGAGTTCTAGAATTCCAAAATAGAATGTTGAGAGTTCTAGGATTCCAAAATAGAATGTTGGGAGTTCTAGAATTCCAAAATAGAATGTTGAGAGTTCTAGGATTCCAAAATAGAATGATGGGAGTTCTAGAATTCTAAAATATAATGTTGGTGTTGCAGAATTCCAAAATAGAATGTTGGGAGTTCTAGAATTCCAAAATAGAATGTTGAGAGTTCTAGGATTCCAAAATAGAATGTTGAGAGCTCTAGAATTCCAAAATAGAATGTTGAGAGTTCTAGGATTCCAAAATAGAATGTTGGGAGTTCTAGAATTCCAAATAGAATGTTGGGAGTTCTAGAATTCTAAAATAGAATGTTGGTGTTGCAGAATTCCAAAATAGAATGTTGGGAGTTCTAGAATTCCAAAATAGAATGTTGGGAGTTCTAGAATTCCAAAATAGAATGTTGAGAGTTCTAGGATTCCAAAATAGAATGTTGGGAGTTCTAGAATTCTAAAATAGAATTTTGGTGTTGCAGAATTACAAAATAGAATGTTGGTGTTGCAGAATTCCAAAATAGAATGTTGGGAGTTCTAGAATTCCAAAATAGAATGTTGAGAGTTCTAGGATTCCAAAATAGAATGTTGAGAGCTCTAGAATTCCAAAATAGAATGTTGAGAGTTCTAGGATTCCAAAATAGAATGTTGGGAGTTCTAGAATTCCAAATAGAATGTTGGGAGTTCTAGAATTCTAAAATAGAATGTTGGTGTTGCAGAATTCCAAAATAGAATGTTGGGAGTTTTAGAATTCTAAAATAGAATGTTGGTGTTGTAGAATTCCAAAATAGAATGTTGAGCGTTCTAGGATTCCAAAATAGAATGTTGGGAGTTCTAGAATTCTAAAATAGAATGTTGGTGTTGCAGAATTCCAAAATAGAATGTTGGGAGTTCTAGGATTCCAAAATAGAATGTTGGGAGTTCTAGAATTCCAAAATAGAATGTTGAGAGTTCTAGGATTCCAAAATAGAATGTTGCCAGTTCTAGGATTCCAAAATAGAATGTTGGGAGTTCTAGAATTCAAAAATAGAATGTTGGTGTTGTAGAATTCCAAAATAGAATGTTGAGCGTTCTAGGATTCCAAAATAGAATGTTGGGAGTTCTAGAATTCTAAAATAGAATGTTAAGAGTTCTAGTATTCCAAAATAGAATGTTGCCAGTTCTAGAATTCTAAAATAGAATGTTGGTGTTGCAGAATTCCAAAATAGAATGTTGAGCGTTCTAGGATTCCAAAATAGAATGTTGAGAGCTCTAGAATTCCAAAATAGAATGTTGAGAGTTCTAGGATTCCAAAATAGAATGTTGAGAGCTCTAGAATTCCAAAATAGAATGTTGAGAGTTCTAGGATTCCAAAATAGAATGTTGGGAGTTCTAGAATTCTAAAATAGAATGTTGGTGTTGCAGGATGCCAAAATAGAATGTTGGGAGTTCTAGAATTCCAAAATAGAATGTTGAGAGTTCTAGGATTCCAAAATAGAATGTTGAGAGTTCTAGGATTCCAAAATAGAATGTTGGGAGTTCTAGAATTCTAAAATAGAATGTTGGTGTTGCAGAATTCCAAAATAGAATGTTGGGAGTTCTAGAATTCTAAAAAAAGAATGTTAAGAGTTCTAGGATTCCAAAATAGAATGTTGCCAGTTCTAGAATTCTAAAATAGAATGTTGGTGTTGCAGAATAACAAAATAGAATGTTGAGAGTTCTAGGATTCCAAAATAGAATGTTGGGAGTTCTAGAATTCTAAAATAGAATGTTAAGAGTTCTAGGATTCCAAAATAGAATGTTGGCAGTTCTAGAATTCTAAAATAGAATGTTGGTGTTGCAGAATAACAAAATAGAATGTTGGGAGTTCTAGAATTCCAAAATAGAATGTTGAGAGTTCTAGGATTCCAAAATAGAATGTTGGGAGTTCTAGAATTCCAAAATAGAATGTTGAGAGTTCTAGGATTCCAAAATAGAATGATGGGAGTTCTAGAATTCTAAAATAGAATGTTGGTGTTGCAGAATTCCAAAATAGAATGTTGGGAGTTCTAGAATTCCAAAATAGAATGTTGAGAGTTCTAGGATTCCAAAATAGAATGTTGAGAGCTCTAGAATTCCAAAATAGAATGTTGAGAGTTCTAGGATTCCAAAATAGAATGTTGGGAGTTCTAGAATTCCAAATAGAATGTTGGGAGTTCTAGAATTCTAAAATAGAATGTTGGTGTTGCAGAATTCCAAAATAGAATGTTGGGAGTTCTAGAATTCCAAAATAGAATGTTGGGAGTTCTAGAATTCCAAAATAGAATGTTGAGAGTTCTAGGATTCCAAAATAGAATGTTGGGAGTTCTAGAATTCTAAAATAGAATTTTGGTGTTGCAGAATTACAAAATAGAATGTTGGTGTTGCAGAATTCCAAAATAGAATGTTGGGAGTTCTAGAATTCCAAAATAGAATGTTGAGAGTTCTAGGATTCCAAAATAGAATGTTGAGAGCTCTAGAATTCCAAAATAGAATGTTGAGAGTTCTAGGATTCCAAATTAAAATGTTGGGAGTTCTAGAATTCCAAATAGAATGTTGGGAGTTCTAGAATTCTAAAATAGAATGTTGGTGTTGCAGAATTCCAAAATAGAATGTTGGGAGTTTTAGAATTCTAAAATAGAATGTTGGTGTTGTAGAATTCCAAAATAGAATGTTGAGCGTTCTAGGATTCCAAAATAGAATGTTGGGAGTTCTAGAATTCTAAAATAGAATGTTGGTGTTGCAGAATAACAAAATAGAATGTTGGGAGTTCTAGGATTCCAAAATAGAATGTTGGGAGTTCTAGAATTCCAAAATAGAATGTTGAGAGTTCTAGGATTCCAAAATAGAATGTTGCCAGTTCTAGGATTCCAAAATAGAATGTTGGGAGTTCTAGAATTCAAAAATAGAATGTTGGTGTTGTAGAATTCCAAAATAGAATGTTGAGCGTTCTAGGATTCCAAAATAGAATGTTGGGAGTTCTAGAATTCTAAAATAGAATGTTAAGAGTTCTAGTATTCCAAAATAGAATGTTGCCAGTTCTAGAATTCTAAAATAGAATGTTGGTGTTGCAGAATTCCAAAATAGAATGTTGGGAGTTCTAGAATTCCAAAATAGAATGTTGAGAGTTCTAGGATTCCAAAATAGAATGTTGGGAGTTCTAGAATTCTAAAATAGAATGTTGGTGTTGCAGAATTCCAAAATAGAATGTTGGGAGTTCTAGAATTCCAAAATAGAATGTTGAGAGTTCTAGGATTCCAAAATAGAATGTTGAGAGCTCTAGAATTCCAAAATAGAATGTTGAGAGTTCTAGGATTCCAAAATAGAATGTTGGGAGTTCTAGAATTCTAAAATAGAATGTTGGTGTTGCAGAATTCCAAAATAGAATGTTGGGAGTTCTAGAATTCCAAAATAGAATGTTGAGCGTTCTATGATTCCAAAATAGAATGTTGGGAGTTCTAGAATTCTAAAAAAAGAATGTTAAGAGTTCTAGGATTCCAAAATAGAATGTTGCCAGTTCTAGAAATCTAAAATAGAATGTTGGTGTTGCAGAATAACAAAATAGAATGTTGAGAGTTCTAGGATTCCAAAATAGAATGTTGGGAGTTCTAGAATTCTAAAAAAGAATGTTAAGAGTTCTAGGATTCCAAAATAGAATGTTGGTAGTTCTAGAATTCTAAAATAGAATGATGGTGTTGCAGAATAACAAAATAGAATGTTGGGAGTTCTAGAATTCAAAAATAGAATGTTGGTGTTGTAGAATTCCAAAATAGAATGTTGAGCGTTCTAGGATTCCAAAATAGAATGTTGAGAGCTCTAGAATTCCAAAATAGAATGTTGAGAGTTCTAGGATTCCAAAATAGAATGTTGGGAGTTCTAGAATTCTAAAATAGAATGTTGGTGTTGCAGAATTCCAAAATAGAATGTTGGGAGTTCTAGAATTCCAAAATAGAATGTTGAGCGTTCTATGATTCCAAAATAGAATGTTGGGAGTTCTAGAATTCTAAAAAAAGAATGTTAAGAGTTCTAGGATTCCAAAATAGAATGTTGCCAGTTCTAGAATTCTAAAATAGAATGTTGGTGTTGCAGAATAACAAAATAGAATGTTGAGAGTTCTAGGATTCCAAAATAGAATGTTGGGAGTTCTAGAATTCTAAAAAAGAATGTTAAGAGTTCTAGGATTCCAAAATAGAATGTTGGTAGTTCTAGAATTCTAAAATAGAATGATGGTGTTGCAGAATAACAAAATAGAATGTTGGGAGTTCTAGAATTCAAAAATAGAATGTTGGTGTTGTAGAATTCCAAAATAGAATGTTGAGCGTTCTAGGATTCCAAAATAGAATGTTGAGAGCTCTAGAATTCCAAAATAGAATGTTGAGAGTTCTAGGATTCCAAAATAGAATGTTGGGAGTTCTAGAATTCTAAAATAGAATGTTGGTGTTGCAGAATTCCAAAATAGAATGTTGGGAGTTCTAGAATTCCAAAATAGAATGTTGAGCGTTCTATGATTCCAAAATAGAATGTTGGGAGTTCTAGAATTCTAAAAAAAGAATGTTAAGAGTTCTAGGATTCCAAATAGAATGTTGCCAGTTCTAGAATTCTAAAATAGAATGTTGGTGTTGCAGAATAACAAAATAGAATGTTGAGAGTTCTAGGATTCCAAAATAGAATGTTGGGAGTTCTAGAATTCTAAAAAAGAATGTTAAGAGTTCTAGGATTCCAAAATAGAATGTTGGTAGTTCTAGAATTCTAAAATAGAATGATGGTGTTGCAGAATAACAAAATAGAATGTTGGGAGTTCTAGAATTCCAAAATAGAATGTTGAGAGTTCTAGGATTCCAAAATAGAATGTTGAGAGTTCTAGGATTCCAAAATAGAATGTTGGGAGTTCTAGAATTCTAAAATAGAATGTTGGTGTTGCAGAATTCCAAAATAGAATGTTGAGAGTTCTAGGATTCCAAAATAGAATGTTGGGAGTTCTAGAATTCCAAAATAGAATGTTGAGAGTTCTAGGATTCCAAAATAGAATGTTGGGAGTTCTAGAATTCTAAAATAGAATGTTAAGAGTTCTAGGATTCCAAAATAGAATGTTGGCAGTTCTAGAATTCTAAAATAGAATGTTGGTGTTGCAGAATAACAAAATAGAATGTTGGGAGTTCTAGAATTCCAAAATAGAATGTTGAGAGTTCTAGGATTCCAAAATAGAATGTTGGGAGTTCTAGAATTCCAAAATAGAATGTTGAGAGTTCTAGGATTCCAAAATAGAATGATGGGAGTTCTAGAATTCTAAAATAGAATGTTGGTGTTGCAGAATTCCAAAATAGAATGTTGGGAGTTCTAGAATTCCAAAATAGAATGTTGGGAGTTCTAGAATTCCAAAATAGAATGTTGAGAGTTCTAGGATTCCGAAATAGAATGTTGGGAGTTCTAGAATTCTAAAATAGAATTTTGGTGTTGCAGAATTACAAAATAGAATGTTGGTGTTGCAGAATTCCAAAATAGAATGTTGGGAGTTCTAGAATTCCAAAATAGAATGTTGAGAGTTCTAGGATTCCAAAATAGAATGTTGAGAGCTCTAGAATTCCAAAATAGAATGTTGAGAGTTCTAGGATTCCAAAATAGAATGTTGGGAGTTCTAGAATTCCAAATAGAATGTTGGGAGTTCTAGAATTCTAAAATAGAATGTTGGTGTTGCAGAATTCCAAAATAGAATGTTGGGAGTTTTAGAATTCTAAAATAGAATGTTGGTGTTGTAGAATTCCAAAATAGAATGTTGAGCGTTCTAGGATTCCAAAATAGAATGTTGGGAGTTCTAGAATTCTAAAATAGAATGTTGGTGTTGCAGAATAACAAAATAGAATGTTGGGAGTTCTAGGATTCCAAAATAGAATGTTGGGAGTTCTAGAATTCCAAAATAGAATGTTGAGAGTTCTAGGATTCCAAAATAGAATGTTGCCAGTTCTAGGATTCCAAAATAGAATGTTGGGAGTTCTAGAATTCAAAAATAGAATGTTGGTGTTGTAGAATTCCAAAATAGAATGTTGAGCATTCTAGGATTCCAAAATAGAATGTTGGGAGTTCTAGAATTCTAAAATAGAATGTTAAGAGTTCTAGTATTCCAAAATAGAATGTTGCCAGTTCTAGAATTCTAAAATAGAATGTTGGTGTTGCAGAATTCCAAAATAGAATGTTGGGAGTTCTAGAATTCCAAAATAGAATGTTGAGAGTTCTAGGATTCCAAAATAGAATGTTGGGAGTTCTAGAATTCTAAAATAGAATGTTGGTGTTGCAGAATTCCAAAATAGAATGTTGGGAGTTCTAGAATTCCAAAATAGAATGTTGAGAGTTCTAGGATTCCAAAATAGAATGTTGAGAGCTCTAGAATTCCAAAATAGAATGTTGAGAGTTCTAGGATTCCAAAATAGAATGTTGGGAGTTCTAGAATTCTAAAATAGAATGTTGGTGTTGCAGAATTCCAAAATAGAATGTTGGGAGTTCTAGAATTCCAAAATAGAATGTTGAGCGTTCTATGATTCCAAAATAGAATGTTGGGAGTTCTAGAATTCTAAAAAAAGAATGTTAAGAGTTCTAGGATTCCAAAATAGAATGTTGCCAGTTCTAGAATTCTAAAATAGAATGTTGGTGTTGCAGAATAACAAAATAGAATGTTGAGAGTTCTAGGATTCCAAAATAGAATGTTGGGAGTTCTAGAATTCTAAAAAAGAATGTTAAGAGTTCTAGGATTCCAAAATAGAATGTTGGTAGTTCTAGAATTCTAAAATAGAATGATGGTGTTGCAGAATAACAAAATAGAATGTTGGGAGTTCTAGAATTCCAAAATAGAATGTTGAGAGTTCTAGGATTCCAAAATAGAATGTTGAGAGTTCTAGGATTCCAAAATAGAATGTTGGGTGTTCTAGAATTCTAAAATAGAATGTTGGTGTTGCAGAATTCCAAAATAGAATGTTGAGAGTTCTAGGATTCCAAAATAGAATGTTGGGAGTTCTAGAATTCCAAAATAGAATGTTGAGAGTTCTAGGATTCCAAAATAGAATGTTGGGAGTTCTAGAATTCAAAAATAGAATGTTGGTGTTGTAGAATTCCAAAATAGAATGTTGAGCGTTCTAGGATTCCAAAATAGAATGTTGAGAGCTCTAGAATTCCAAAATAGAATGTTGAGAGTTCTAGGATTCCAAAATAGAATGTTGGGAGTTCTAGAATTCTAAAATAGAATGTTGGTGTTGCAGAATTCCAAAATAGAATGTTGGGAGTTCTAGAATTCCAAAATAGAATGTTGAGCGTTCTATGATTCCAAAATAGAATGTTGGGAGTTCTAGAATTCTAAAAAAAGAATGTTAAGAGTTCTAGGATTCCAAAATAGAATGTTGCCAGTTCTAGAATTCTAAAATAGAATGTTGGTGTTGCAGAATAACAAAATAGAATGTTGAGAGTTCTAGGATTCCAAAATAGAATGTTGGGAGTTCTAGAATTCTAAAATAGAATGTTGGTGTTGCAGAATTCCAAAATAGAATGTTGGGAGTTCTAGAATTCCAAAATAGAATGTTGAGCGTTCTATGATTCCAAAATAGAATGTTGGGAGTTCTAGAATTCTAAAATAGAATGTTGGTGTTGCAGAATTCCAAAATAGAATGTTGGGAGTTCTAGAATTCCAAAATAGAATGTTGAGCGTTCTATGATTCCAAAATAGAATGTTGGGAGTTCTAGAATTCTAAAAAAAGAATGTTAAGAGTTCTAGGATTCCAAAATAGAATGTTGCCAGTTCTAGAATTCTAAAATAGAATGTTGGTGTTGCAGAATAACAAAATAGAATGTTGAGAGTTCTAGGATTCCAAAATAGAATGTTGGGAGTTCTAGAATTCTAAAAAAGAATGTTAAGAGTTCTAGGATTCCAAAATAGAATGTTGGTAGTTCTAGAATTCTAAAATAGAATGATGGTGTTGCAGAATAACAAAATAGAATGTTGGGAGTTCTAGAATTCCAAAATAGAATGTTGAGAGTTCTAGGATTCCAAAATAGAATGTTGAGAGTTCTAGGATTCCAAAATAGAATGTTGGGAGTTCTAGAATTCTAAAATAGAATGTTGGTGTTGCAGAATTCCAAAATAGAATGTTGAGCGTTCTATGATTCCAAAATAGAATGTTGGGAGTTCTAGAATTCTAAAAAAAGAATGTTAAGAGTTCTAGGATTCCAAAATAGAATGTTGCCAGTTCTAGAATTCTAAAATAGAATGTTGGTGTTGCAGAATAACAAAATAGAATGTTGAGAGTTCTAGGATTCCAAAATAGAATGTTGGGAGTTCTAGAATTCTAAAAAAGAATGTTAAGAGTTCTAGGATTCCAAAATAGAATGTTGGTAGTTCTAGAATTCTAAAATAGAATGATGGTGTTGCAGAATAACAAAATAGAATGTTGGGAGTTCTAGAATTCCAAAATAGAATGTTGAGAGTTCTAGGATTCCAAAATAGAATGTTGAGAGTTCTAGGATTCCAAAATAGAATGTTGGGAGTTCTAGAATTCTAAAATAGAATGTTGGTGTTGCAGAATTCCAAAATAGAATGTTGAGAGTTCTAGGATTCCAAAATAGAATGTTGGGAGTTCTAGAATTCCAAAATAGAATGTTGAGAGTTCTAGGATTCCAAAATAGAATGTTGGGAGTTCTAGAATTCAAAAATAGAATGTTGGTGTTGTAGAATTCCAAAATAGAATGTTGAGCGTTCTAGGATTCCAAAATAGAATGTTGAGAGCTCTAGAATTCCAAAATAGAATGTTGAGAGTTCTAGGATTCCAAAATAGAATGTTGGGAGTTCTAGAATTCTAAAATAGAATGTTGGTGTTGCAGAATTCCAAAATAGAATGTTGGGAGTTCTAGAATTCCAAAATAGAATGTTGAGCGTTCTATGATTCCAAAATAGAATGTTGGGAGTTCTAGAATTCTAAAAAAAGAATGTTAAGAGTTCTAGGATTCCAAAATAGAATGTTGCCAGTTCTAGAATTCTAAAATAGAATGTTGGTGTTGCAGAATAACAAAATAGAATGTTGAGAGTTCTAGGATTCCAAAATAGAATGTTGGGAGTTCTAGAATTCTAAAAAAGAATGTTAAGAGTTCTAGGATTCCAAAATAGAATGTTGGTAGTTCTAGAATTCTAAAATAGAATGATGGTGTTGCAGAATAACAAAATAGAATGTTGGGAGTTCTAGAATTCCAAAATAGAATGTTGAGAGTTCTAGGATTCCAAAATAGAATGTTGAGAGTTCTAGGATTCCAAAATAGAATGTTGGGAGTTCTAGAATTCTAAAATAGAATGTTGGTGTTGCAGAATTCCAAAATAGAATGTTGAGAGTTCTAGGATTCCAAAATAGAATGTTGGGAGTTCTAGAATTCCAAAATAGAATGTTGAGAGTTCTAGGATTCCAAAATAGAATGTTGGGAGTTCTAGAATTCAAAAATAGAATGTTGGTGTTGTAGAATTCCAAAATAGAATGTTGAGCGTTCTAGGATTCCAAAATAGAATGTTGGGAGTTCTAGAATTCCAAAATAGAATGTTGAGAGTACTAGGATTCCAAAATAGAATGTTGGGAGTTCTAGAATTCTAAAATAGAATGTTGGTGTTGCAGAATTCCAAAATAGAATGTTGGGAGTTCTAGAATTCCAAAATAGAATGTTGAGAGTTCTAGGATTCCAAAATAGAATGTTGAGAGCTCTAGAATTCCAAAATAGAATGTTGAGAGTACTAGGATTCCAAAATAGAATGTTGGGAGTTCTAGAATTCCAAAATAGAATGTTGAGAGTTCTAGGATTCGAAAATAGAATGTTGGGAGTTCTAGAATTCTAAAATAGAATGTTGGTGTTGCAGAATTCCAAAATAGAATGTTGGGAGTTCTAGGATTCCAAAATAGAATGTTGAGAGTTCTAGGATTCCAAAATAGAATGTTGAGAGTTCTAGGATTCCAAAATAGAATGTTGGGAGTTCTAGAATTCTAAAATAGAATGTTGGTGTTGCAGAATGCCAAAATAGAATGTTGGGAGTTCTAGAATTCCAAAATAGAATGTTGAGAGTTCTAGGATTCCAAAATAGAATGTTGGGAGTTCTAGAATTCTAAAATAGAATGTTAAGAGTTCTAGGATTCCAAAATAGAATGTTGGCAGTTCTAGAATTCTAAAATAGAATGTTGGTGTTGCAGAATAACAAAATAGAATGTTGGGAGTTCTAGAATTCCAAAATAGAATGTTGAGAGTTCTAGGATTCCAAAATAGAATGTTGGGAGTTCTAGAATTCCAAAATAGAATGTTGAGAGTTCTAGGATTCCAAAATAGAATGATGGGAGTTCTAGAATTCTAAAATAGAATGTTGGTGTTGCAGAATTCCAAAATAGAATGTTGGGAGTTCTAGAATTCCAAAATAGAATGTTGAGAGTTCTAGGATTCCAAAATAGAATGTTGAGAGCTCTAGAATTCCAAAATAGAATGTTGAGAGTTCTAGGATTCCAAAATAGAATGTTGGGAGTTCTAGAATTCCAAATAGAATGTTGGGAGTTCTAGAATTCTAAAATAGAATGTTGGTGTTGCAGAATTCCAAAATAGAATGTTGGGAGTTCTAGAATTCCAAAATAGAATGTTGGGAGTTCTAGAATTCCAAAATAGAATGTTGAGAGTTCTAGGATTCCAAAATAGAATGTTGGGAGTTCTAGAATTCTAAAATAGAATTTTGGTGTTGCAGAATTACAAAATAGAATGTTGGTGTTGCAGAATTCCAAAATAGAATGTTGGGAGTTCTAGAATTCCAAAATAGAATGTTGAGAGTTCTAGGATTCCAAAATAGAATGTTGAGAGCTCTAGAATTCCAAAATAGAATGTTGAGAGTTCTAGGATTCCAAAATAGAATGTTGGGAGTTCTAGAATTCCAAATAGAATGTTGGGAGTTCTAGAATTCTAAAATAGAATGTTGGTGTTGCAGAATTCCAAAATAGAATGTTGGGAGTTTTAGAATTCTAAAATAGAATGTTGGTGTTGTAGAATTCCAAAATAGAATGTTGAGCGTTCTAGGATTCCAAAATAGAATGTTGGGAGTTCTAGAATTCTAAAATAGAATGTTGGTGTTGCAGAATTCCAAAATAGAATGTTGGGAGTTCTAGGATTCCAAAATAGAATGTTGGGAGTTCTAGAATTCCAAAATAGAATGTTGAGAGTTCTAGGATTCCAAAATAGAATGTTGCCAGTTCTAGGATTCCAAAATAGAATGTTGGGAGTTCTAGAATTCAAAAATAGAATGTTGGTGTTGTAGAATTCCAAAATAGAATGTTGAGCGTTCTAGGATTCCAAAATAGAATGTTGGGAGTTCTAGAATTCTAAAATAGAATGTTAAGAGTTCTAGTATTCCAAAATAGAATGTTGCCAGTTCTAGAATTCTAAAATAGAATGTTGGTGTTGCAGAATTCCAAAATAGAATGTTGGGAGTTCTAGAATTCCAAAATAGAATGTTGAGAGTTCTAGGATTCCAAAATAGAATGTTGAGAGCTCTAGAATTCCAAAATAGAATGTTGAGAGTTCTAGGATTCCAAAATAGAATGTTGGGAGTTCTAGAATTCCAAATAGAATGTTGGGAGTTCTAGAATTCTAAAATAGAATGTTGGTGTTGCAGAATTCCAAAATAGAATGTTGGGAGTTTTAGAATTCTAAAATAGAATGTTGGTGTTGTAGAATTCCAAAATAGAATGTTGAGCGTTCTAGGATTCCAAAATAGAATGTTGGGAGTTCTAGAATTCTAAAATAGAATGTTGGTGTTGCAGAATTCCAAAATAGAATGTTGGGAGTTCTAGGATTCCAAAATAGAATGTTGGGAGTTCTAGAATTCCAAAATAGAATGTTGAGAGTTCTAGGATTCCAAAATAGAATGTTGCCAGTTCTAGGATTCCAAAATAGAATGTTGGGAGTTCTAGAATTCAAAAATAGAATGTTGGTGTTGTAGAATTCCAAAATAGAATGTTGAGCGTTCTAGGATTCCAAAATAGAATGTTGGGAGTTCTAGAATTCTAAAATAGAATGTTAAGAGTTCTAGTATTCCAAAATAGAATGTTGCCAGTTCTAGAATTCTAAAATAGAATGTTGGTGTTGCAGAATTCCAAAATAGAATGTTGAGCGTTCTAGGATTCCAAAATAGAATGTTGAGAGCTCTAGAATTCCAAAATAGAATGTTGAGAGTTCTAGGATTCCAAAATAGAATGTTGAGAGCTCTAGAATTCCAAAATAGAATGTTGAGAGTTCTAGGATTCCAAAATAGAATGTTGGGAGTTCTAGAATTCTAAAATAGAATGTTGGTGTTGCAGGATGCCAAAATAGAATGTTGGGAGTTCTAGAATTCCAAAATAGAATGTTGAGAGTTCTAGGATTCCAAAATAGAATGTTGAGAGTTCTAGGATTCCAAAATAGAATGTTGGGAGTTCTAGAATTCTAAAATAGAATGTTGGTGTTGCAGAATTCCAAAATAGAATGTTGGGAGTTCTAGAATTCTAAAAAAAGAATGTTAAGAGTTCTAGGATTCCAAAATAGAATGTTGCCAGTTCTAGAATTCTAAAATAGAATGTTGGTGTTGCAGAATAACAAAATAGAATGTTGAGAGTTCTAGGATTCCAAAATAGAATGTTGGGAGTTCTAGAATTCTAAAATAGAATGTTAAGAGTTCTAGGATTCCAAAATAGAATGTTGGCAGTTCTAGAATTCTAAAATAGAATGTTGGTGTTGCAGAATAACAAAATAGAATGTTGGGAGTTCTAGAATTCCAAAATAGAATGTTGAGAGTTCTAGGATTCCAAAATAGAATGTTGGGAGTTCTAGAATTCCAAAATAGAATGTTGAGAGTTCTAGGATTCCAAAATAGAATGTTGAGAGCTCTAGAATTCCAAAATAGAATGTTGAGAGTTCTAGGATTCCAAAATAGAATGTTGGGAGTTCTAGAATTCCAAATAGAATGTTGGGAGTTCTAGAATTCTAAAATAGAATGTTGGTGTTGCAGAATTCCAAAATAGAATGTTGGGAGTTCTAGAATTCCAAAATAGAATGTTGGGAGTTCTAGAATTCTAAAATAGAATGTTGGTGTTGCAGAATTCCAAAATAGAATGTTGGGAGTTCTAGAATTCCAAAATAGAATGTTGAGAGTTCTAGGATTCCAAAATAGAATGTTGAGAGCTCTAGAATTCCAAAATAGAATGTTGAGAGTTCTAGGATTCCAAAATAGAATGTTGGGAGTTCTAGAATTCCAAATAGAATGTTGGGAGTTCTAGAATTCTAAAATAGAATGTTGGTGTTGCAGAATTCCAAAATAGAATGTTGGGAGTTCTAGAATTCCAAAATAGAATGTTGGGAGTTCTAGAATTCCAAAATAGAATGTTGAGAGTTCTAGGATTCCAAAATAGAATGTTGGGAGTTCTAGAATTCTAAAATAGAATTTTGGTGTTGCAGAATTACAAAATAGAATGTTGGTGTTGCAGAATTCCAAAATAGAATGTTGGGAGTTCTAGAATTCCAAAATAGAATGTTGAGAGTTCTAGGATTCCAAAATAGAATGTTGAGAGCTCTAGAATTCCAAAATAGAATGTTGAGAGTTCTAGGATTCCAAATTAGAATGTTGGGAGTTCTAGAATTCCAAATAGAATGTTGGGAGTTCTAGAATTCTAAAATAGAATGTTGGTGTTGCAGAATTCCAAAATAGAATGTTGGGAGTTTTAGAATTCTAAAATAGAATGTTGGTGTTGTAGAATTCCAAAATAGAATGTTGAGCGTTCTAGGATTCCAAAATAGAATGTTGGGAGTTCTAGAATTCTAAAATAGAATGTTGGTGTTGCAGAATAACAAAATAGAATGTTGGGAGTTCTAGGATTCCAAAATAGAATGTTGGGAGTTCTAGAATTCCAAAATAGAATGTTGAGAGTTCTAGGATTCCAAAATAGAATGTTGCCAGTTCTAGGATTCCAAAATAGAATGTTGGGAGTTCTAGAATTCAAAAATAGAATGTTGGTGTTGTAGAATTCCAAAATAGAATGTTGAGCGTTCTAGGATTCCAAAATAGAATGTTGGGAGTTCTAGAATTCTAAAATAGAATGTTAAGAGTTCTAGTATTCCAAAATAGAATGTTGCCAGTTCTAGAATTCTAAAATAGAATGTTGGTGTTGCAGAATTCCAAAATAGAATGTTGGGAGTTCTAGAATTCCAAAATAGAATGTTGAGAGTTCTAGGATTCCAAAATAGAATGTTGGGAGTTCTAGAATTCTAAAATAGAATGTTGGTGTTGCAGAATTCCAAAATAGAATGTTGGGAGTTCTAGAATTCCAAAATAGAATGTTGAGAGTTCTAGGATTCCAAAATAGAATGTTGAGAGCTCTAGAATTCCAAAATAGAATGTTGAGAGTTCTAGGATTCCAAAATAGAATGTTGGGAGTTCTAGAATTCTAAAATAGAATGTTGGTGTTGCAGAATTCCAAAATAGAATGTTGGGAGTTCTAGAATTCCAAAATAGAATGTTGAGCGTTCTATGATTCCAAAATAGAATGTTGGGAGTTCTAGAATTCTAAAAAAAGAATGTTAAGAGTTCTAGGATTCCAAAATAGAATGTTGCCAGTTCTAGAATTCTAAAATAGAATGTTGGTGTTGCAGAATAACAAAATAGAATGTTGAGAGTTCTAGGATTCCAAAATAGAATGTTGGGAGTTCTAGAATTCTAAAAAAGAATGTTAAGAGTTCTAGGATTCCAAAATAGAATGTTGGGAGTTCTAGAATTCTAAAATAGAATGATGGTGTTGCAGAATAACAAAATAGAATGTTGGGAGTTCTAGAATTCAAAAATAGAATGTTGGTGTTGTAGAATTCCAAAATAGAATGTTGAGCGTTCTAGGATTCCAAAATAGAATGTTGAGAGCTCTAGAATTCCAAAATAGAATGTTGAGAGTTCTAGGATTCCAAAATAGAATGTTGGGAGTTCTAGAATTCTAAAATAGAATGTTGGTGTTGCAGAATTCCAAAATAGAATGTTGGGAGTTCTAGAATTCTAAAAAAAGAATGTTAAGAGTTCTAGGATTCCAAAATAGAATGTTGCCAGTTCTAGAATTCTAAAATAGAATGTTGGTGTTGCAGAATAACAAAATAGAATGTTGAGAGTTCTAGGATTCCAAAATAGAATGTTGGGAGTTCTAGAATTCTAAAATAGAATGTTAAGAGTTCTAGGATTCCAAAATAGAATGTTGGCAGTTCTAGAATTCTAAAATAGAATGTTGGTGTTGCAGAATAACAAAATAGAATGTTGGGAGTTCTAGAATTCCAAAATAGAATGTTGAGAGTTCTAGGATTCCAAAATAGAATGTTGGGAGTTCTAGAATTCCAAAATAGAATGTTGAGAGTTCTAGGATTCCAAAATAGAATGTTGAGAGCTCTAGAATTCCAAAATAGAATGTTGAGAGTTCTAGGATTCCAAAATAGAATGTTGGGAGTTCTAGAATTCCAAATAGAATGTTGGGAGTTCTAGAATTCTAAAATAGAATGTTGGTGTTGCAGAATTCCAAAATAGAATGTTGGGAGTTCTAGAATTCCAAAATAGAATGTTGGGAGTTCTAGAATTCTAAAATAGAATGTTGGTGTTGCAGAATTCCAAAATAGAATGTTGGGAGTTCTAGAATTCCAAAATAGAATGTTGAGAGTTCTAGGATTCCAAAATAGAATGTTGAGAGCTCTAGAATTCCAAAATAGAATGTTGAGAGTTCTAGGATTCCAAAATAGAATGTTGGGAGTTCTAGAATTCCAAATAGAATGTTGGGAGTTCTAGAATTCTAAAATAGAATGTTGGTGTTGCAGAATTCCAAAATAGAATGTTGGGAGTTCTAGAATTCCAAAATAGAATGTTGGGAGTTCTAGAATTCCAAAATAGAATGTTGAGAGTTCTAGGATTCCAAAATAGAATGTTGGGAGTTCTAGAATTCTAAAATAGAATTTTGGTGTTGCAGAATTACAAAATAGAATGTTGGTGTTGCAGAATTCCAAAATAGAATGTTGGGAGTTCTAGAATTCCAAAATAGAATGTTGAGAGTTCTAGGATTCCAAAATAGAATGTTGAGAGCTCTAGAATTCCAAAATAGAATGTTGAGAGTTCTAGGATTCCAAATTAGAATGTTGGGAGTTCTAGAATTCCAAATAGAATGTTGGGAGTTCTAGAATTCTAAAATAGAATGTTGGTGTTGCAGAATTCCAAAATAGAATGTTGGGAGTTTTAGAATTCTAAAATAGAATGTTGGTGTTGTAGAATTCCAAAATAGAATGTTGAGCGTTCTAGGATTCCAAAATAGAATGTTGGGAGTTCTAGAATTCTAAAATAGAATGTTGGTGTTGCAGAATAACAAAATAGAATGTTGGGAGTTCTAGGATTCCAAAATAGAATGTTGGGAGTTCTAGAATTCCAAAATAGAATGTTGAGAGTTCTAGGATTCCAAAATAGAATGTTGCCAGTTCTAGGATTCCAAAATAGAATGTTGGGAGTTCTAGAATTCAAAAATAGAATGTTGGTGTTGTAGAATTCCAAAATAGAATGTTGAGCGTTCTAGGATTCCAAAATAGAATGTTGGGAGTTCTAGAATTCTAAAATAGAATGTTAAGAGTTCTAGTATTCCAAAATAGAATGTTGCCAGTTCTAGAATTCTAAAATAGAATGTTGGTGTTGCAGAATTCCAAAATAGAATGTTGGGAGTTCTAGAATTCCAAAATAGAATGTTGAGAGTTCTAGGATTCCAAAATAGAATGTTGGGAGTTCTAGAATTCTAAAATAGAATGTTGGTGTTGCAGAATTCCAAAATAGAATGTTGGGAGTTCTAGAATTCCAAAATAGAATGTTGAGAGTTCTAGGATTCCAAAATAGAATGTTGAGAGCTCTAGAATTCCAAAATAGAATGTTGAGAGTTCTAGGATTCCAAAATAGAATGTTGGGAGTTCTAGAATTCTAAAATAGAATGTTGGTGTTGCAGAATTCCAAAATAGAATGTTGGGAGTTCTAGAATTCCAAAATAGAATGTTGAGAGTTCTAGGATTCCAAAATAGAATGTTGGGAGTTCTAGAATTCCAAAATAGAATGTTGAGCGTTCTATGATTCCAAAATAGAATGTTGGGAGTTCTAGAATTCTAAAAAAAGAATGTTAAGAGTTCTAGGATTCCAAAATAGAATGTTGCCAGTTCTAGAATTCTAAAATAGAATGTTGGTGTTGCAGAATAACAAAATAGAATGTTGAGAGTTCTAGGATTCCAAAATAGAATGTTGGGAGTTCTAGAATTCTAAAAAAGAATGTTAAGAGTTCTAGGATTCCAAAATAGAATGTTGGGAGTTCTAGAATTCTAAAATAGAATGATGGTGTTGCAGAATAACAAAATAGAATGTTGGGAGTTCTAGAATTCAAAAATAGAATGTTGGTGTTGTAGAATTCCAAAATAGAATGTTGAGCGTTCTAGGATTCCAAAATAGAATGTTGAGAGCTCTAGAATTCCAAAATAGAATGTTGAGAGTTCTAGGATTCCAAAATAGAATGTTGGGAGTTCTAGAATTCTAAAATAGAATGTTGGTGTTGCAGAATTCCAAAATAGAATGTTGGGAGTTCTAGAATTCCAAAATAGAATGTTGAGCGTTCTATGATTCCAAAATAGAATGTTGGGAGTTCTAGAATTCTAAAAAAAGAATGTTAAGAGTTCTAGGATTCCAAAATAGAATGTTGCCAGTTCTAGAATTCTAAAATAGAATGTTGGTGTTGCAGAATAACAAAATAGAATGTTGAGAGTTCTAGGATTCCAAAATAGAATGTTGGGAGTTCTAGAATTCTAAAAAAGAATGTTAAGAGTTCTAGGATTCCAAAATAGAATGTTGGTAGTTCTAGAATTCTAAAATAGAATGATGGTGTTGCAGAATAACAAAATAGAATGTTGGGAGTTCTAGAATTCAAAAATAGAATGTTGGTGTTGTAGAATTCCAAAATAGAATGTTGAGCGTTCTAGGATTCCAAAATAGAATGTTGGGAGTTCTAGAATTCTAAAATAGAATGTTGGTGTTGCAGAATTCCAAAATAGAATGTTGGGAGTTCTAGAATTCCAAAATAGAATGTTGAGCGTTCTATGATTCCAAAATAGAATGTTGGGAGTTCTAGAATTCTAAAAAAAGAATGTTAAGAGTTCTAGGATTCCAAAATAGAATGTTGCCAGTTCTAGAATTCTAAAATAGAATGTTGGTGTTGCAGAATAACAAAATAGAATGTTGAGAGTTCTAGGATTCCAAAATAGAATGTTGGGAGTTCTAGAATTCTAAAATAGAATGTTGGTGTTGCAGAATTCCAAAATAGAATGTTGGGAGTTCTAGAATTCCAAAATAGAATGTTGAGCGTTCTATGATTCCAAAATAGAATGTTGGGAGTTCTAGAATTCTAAAATAGAATGTTGGTGTTGCAGAATTCCAAAATAGAATGTTGGGAGTTCTAGAATTCCAAAATAGAATGTTGAGCGTTCTATGATTCCAAAATAGAATGTTGGGAGTTCTAGAATTCTAAAAAAAGAATGTTAAGAGTTCTAGGATTCCAAAATAGAATGTTGCCAGTTCTAGAATTCTAAAATAGAATGTTGGTGTTGCAGAATAACAAAATAGAATGTTGAGAGTTCTAGGATTCCAAAATAGAATGTTGGGAGTTCTAGAATTCTAAAAAAGAATGTTAAGAGTTCTAGGATTCCAAAATAGAATGTTGGTAGTTCTAGAATTCTAAAATAGAATGATGGTGTTGCAGAATAACAAAATAGAATGTTGGGAGTTCTAGAATTCCAAAATAGAATGTTGAGAGTTCTAGGATTCCAAAATAGAATGTTGAGAGTTCTAGGATTCCAAAATAGAATGTTGGGAGTTCTAGAATTCTAAAATAGAATGTTGGTGTTGCAGAATTCCAAAATAGAATGTTGAGAGTTCTAGGATTCCAAAATAGAATGTTGGGAGTTCTAGAATTCCAAAATAGAATGTTGAGAGTTCTAGGATTCCAAAATAGAATGTTGGGAGTTCTAGAATTCAAAAATAGAATGTTGGTGTTGTAGAATTCCAAAATAGAATGTTGAGCGTTCTAGGATTCCAAAATAGAATGTTGAGAGCTCTAGAATTCCAAAATAGAATGTTGAGAGTTCTAGGATTCCAAAATAGAATGTTGGGAGTTCTAGAATTCTAAAATAGAATGTTGGTTTTGCAGAATTCCAAAATAGAATGTTGGGAGTTCTAGAATTCCAAAATAGAATGTTGAGCGTTCTATGATTCCAAAATAGAATGTTGGGAGTTCTAGAATTCTAAAAAAAGAATGTTAAGAGTTCTAGGATTCCAAAATAGAATGTTGCCAGTTCTAGAATTCTAAAATAGAATGTTGGTGTTGCAGAATAACAAAATAGAATGTTGAGAGTTCTAGGATTCCAAAATAGAATGTTGGGAGTTCTAGAATTCTAAAAAAGAATGTTAAGAGTTCTAGGATTCCAAAATAGAATGTTGGTAGTTCTAGAATTCTAAAATAGAATGATGGTGTTGCAGAATAACAAAATAGAATGTTGGGAGTTCTAGAATTCCAAAATAGAATGTTGAGAGTTCTAGGATTCCAAAATAGAATGTTGAGAGTTCTAGGATTCCAAAATAGAATGTTGGGAGTTCTAGAATTCTAAAATAGAATGTTGGTGTTGCAGAATTCCAAAATAGAATGTTGAGAGTTCTAGGATTCCAAAATAGAATGTTGGGAGTTCTAGAATTCCAAAATAGAATGTTGAGAGTTCTAGGATTCCAAAATAGAATGTTGGGAGTTCTAGAATTCAAAAATAGAATGTTGGTGTTGTAGAATTCCAAAATAGAATGTTGAGCGTTCTAGGATTCCAAAATAGAATGTTGGGAGTTCTAGAATTCCAAAATAGAATGTTGAGAGTACTAGGATTCCAAAATAGAATGTTGGGAGTTCTAGAATTCTAAAATAGAATGTTGGTGTTGCAGAATTCCAAAATAGAATGTTGGGAGTTCTAGAATTCCAAAATAGAATGTTGAGAGTTCTAGGATTCCAAAATAGAATGTTGAGAGCTCTAGAATTCCAAAATAGAATGTTGAGAGTACTAGGATTCCAAAATAGAATGTTGGGAGTTCTAGAATTCCAAAATAGAATGTTGAGAGTTCTAGGATTCGAAAATAGAATGTTGGGAGTTCTAGAATTCTAAAATAGAATGTTGGTGTTGCAGAATTCCAAAATAGAATGTTGGGAGTTCTAGGATTCCAAAATAGAATGTTGAGAGTTCTAGGATTCCAAAATAGAATGTTGAGAGTTCTAGGATTCCAAAATAGAATGTTGGGAGTTCTAGAATTCTAAAATAGAATGTTGGTGTTGCAGAATGCCAAAATAGAATGTTGGGAGTTCTAGAATTCCAAAATAGAATGTTGAGAGTTCTAGGATTCCAAAATAGAATGTTGGGAGTTCTAGAATTCTAAAATAGAATGTTAAGAGTTCTAGGATTCCAAAATAGAATGTTGGCAGTTCTAGAATTCTAAAATAGAATGTTGGTGTTGCAGAATAACAAAATAGAATGTTGGGAGTTCTAGAATTCCAAAATAGAATGTTGAGAGTTCTAGGATTCCAAAATAGAATGTTGGGAGTTCTAGAATTCCAAAATAGAATGTTGAGAGTTCTAGGATTCCAAAATAGAATGATGGGAGTTCTAGAATTCTAAAATAGAATGTTGGTGTTGCAGAATTCCAAAATAGAATGTTGGGAGTTCTAGAATTCCAAAATAGAATGTTGAGAGTTCTAGGATTCCAAAATAGAATGTTGAGAGCTCTAGAATTCCAAAATAGAATGTTGAGAGTTCTAGGATTCCAAAATAGAATGTTGGGAGTTCTAGAATTCCAAATAGAATGTTGGGAGTTCTAGAATTCTAAAATAGAATGTTGGTGTTGCAGAATTCCAAAATAGAATGTTGGGAGTTCTAGAATTCCAAAATAGAATGTTGGGAGTTCTAGAATTCCAAAATAGAATGTTGAGAGTTCTAGGATTCCAAAATAGAATGTTGGGAGTTCTAGAATTCTAAAATAGAATTTTGGTGTTGCAGAATTACAAAATAGAATGTTGGTGTTGCAGAATTCCAAAATAGAATGTTGGGAGTTCTAGAATTCCAAAATAGAATGTTGAGAGTTCTAGGATTCCAAAATAGAATGTTGAGAGCTCTAGAATTCCAAAATAGAATGTTGAGAGTTCTAGGATTCCAAAATAGAATGTTGGGAGTTCTAGAATTCCAAATAGAATGTTGGGAGTTCTAGAATTCTAAAATAGAATGTTGGTGTTGCAGAATTCCAAAATAGAATGTTGGGAGTTTTAGAATTCTAAAATAGAATGTTGGTGTTGTAGAATTCCAAAATAGAATGTTGAGCGTTCTAGGATTCCAAAATAGAATGTTGGGAGTTCTAGAATTCTAAAATAGAATGTTGGTGTTGCAGAATTCCAAAATAGAATGTTGGGAGTTCTAGGATTCCAAAATAGAATGTTGGGAGTTCTAGAATTCCAAAATAGAATGTTGAGAGTTCTAGGATTCCAAAATAGAATGTTGCCAGTTCTAGGATTCCAAAATAGAATGTTGGGAGTTCTAGAATTCAAAAATAGAATGTTGGTGTTGTAGAATTCCAAAATAGAATGTTGAGCGTTCTAGGATTCCAAAATAGAATGTTGGGAGTTCTAGAATTCTAAAATAGAATGTTAAGAGTTCTAGTATTCCAAAATAGAATGTTGCCAGTTCTAGAATTCTAAAATAGAATGTTGGTGTTGCAGAATTCCAAAATAGAATGTTGGGAGTTCTAGAATTCCAAAATAGAATGTTGAGAGTTCTAGGATTCCAAAATAGAATGTTGAGAGCTCTAGAATTCCAAAATAGAATGTTGAGAGTTCTAGGATTCCAAAATAGAATGTTGGGAGTTCTAGAATTCTAAAATAGAATGTTGGTGTTGCAGAATTCCAAAATAGAATGTTGGGAGTTCTAGAATTCCAAAATAGAATGTTGAGCGTTCTATGATTCCAAAATAGAATGTTGGGAGTTCTAGAATTCTAAAAAAAGAATGTTAAGAGTTCTAGGATTCCAAAATAGAATGTTGCCAGTTCTAGAATTCTAAAATAGAATGTTGGTGTTGCAGAATAACAAAATAGAATGTTGAGAGTTCTAGGATTCCAAAATAGAATGCTGGGAGTTCTAGAATTCTAAAAAAGAATGTTAAGAGTTCTAGGATTCCAAAATAGAATGTTGGTAGTTCTAGAATTCTAAAATAGAATGATGGTGTTGCAGAATAACAAAATAGAATGTTGGGAGTTCTAGAATTCCAAAATAGAATGTTGAGAGTTCTAGGATTCCAAAATAGAATGTTGAGAGTTCTAGGATTCCAAAATAGAATGTTGGGAGTTCTAGAATTCTAAAATAGAATGTTGGTGTTGCAGAATTCCAAAATAGAATGTTGAGAGTTCTAGGATTCCAAAATAGAATGTTGGGAGTTCTAGAATTCCAAAATAGAATGTTGAGAGTTCTAGGATTCCAAAATAGAATGTTGGGAGTTCTAGAATTCAAAAATAGAATGTTGGTGTTGTAGAATTCCAAAATAGAATGTTGAGCGTTCTAGGATTCCAAAATAGAATGTTGGGAGTTCTAGAATTCCAAAATAGAATTTTGAGAGTTCTAGGATTCCAATATAGAATGTTGGGAGTTCTAGAATTCTAAAATAGAATGTTGGTGTTGCAGAATTCCAAAATAGAATGTTGGTGTTGCAGAATTCCAAAATAGAATGTTGAGAGTTCTAGGATTCCAAAATAGAATGTTGAGAGCTCTAGAATTCCAAAATAGAATGTTGAGAGTTCTAGGATTCCAAAATAGAATGTTGGGAGTTCTAGAATTCCAAAATAGAATGTTGAGAGTTCTAGGATTCGAAAATAGAATGTTGGGAGATCTAGAATTCTAAAATAGAATGTTGGTGTTGCAGAATTCCAAAATAGAATGTTGGGAGTTCTAGGATTCCAAAATAGAATGTTGAGAGTTCTAGGATTCCAAAATAGAATGTTGAGAGTTCTAGGATTCCAAAATAGAATGTTGGGAGTTCTAGAATTCTAAAATAGAATGTTGGTGTTGCAGAATGCCAAAATAGAATGTTGGGAGTTCTAGAATTCCAAAATAGAATGTTGAGAGTTCTAGGATTCCAAAATAGAATGTTGGGAGTTCTAGAATTCTAAAATAGAATGTTAAGAGTTCTAGGATTCCAAAATAGAATGTTGGCAGTTCTAGAATTCTAAAATAGAATGTTGGTGTTGCAGAATAACAAAATAGAATGTTGGGAGTTCTAGAATTCCAAAATAGAATGTTGAGAGTTCTAGGATTCCAAAATAGAATGTTGGGAGTTCTAGAATTCCAAAATAGAATGTTGAGAGTTCTAGGATTCCAAAATAGAATGATGGGAGTTCTAGAATTCTAAAATAGAATGTTGGTGTTGCAGAATTCCAAAATAGAATGTTGGGAGTTCTAGAATTCCAAAATAGAATGTTGAGAGTTCTAGGATTCCAAAATAGAATGTTGAGAGCTCTAGAATTCCAAAATAGAATGTTGAGAGTTCTAGGATTCCAAAATAGAATGTTGGGAGTTCTAGAATTCCAAATAGAATGTTGGGAGTTCTAGAATTCTAAAATAGAATGTTGGTGTTGCAGAATTCCAAAATAGAATGTTGGGAGTTCTAGAATTCCAAAATAGAATGTTGGGAGTTCTAGAATTCCAAAATAGAATGTTGAGAGTTCTAGGATTCCAAAATAGAATGTTGGGAGTTCTAGAATTCTAAAATAGAATGTTGGTGTTGCAGAATTCCAAAATAGAATGTTGGGAGTTCTAGAATTCCAAAATAGAATGTTGAGAGCTCTAGAATTCCAAAATAGAATGTTGAGAGTTCTAGGATTCCAAAATAGAATGTTGGGAGTTCTAGAATTCCAAATAGAATGTTGGGAGTTCTAGAATTCTAAAATAGAATGTTGGTGTTGCAGAATTCCAAAATAGAATGTTGGGAGTTCTAGAATTCCAAAATAGAATGTTGGGAGTTCTAGAATTCCAAAATAGAATGTTGAGAGTTCTAGGATTCCAAAATAGAATGTTGAGAGCTCTAGAATTCCAAAATAGAATGTTGAGAGTTCTAGGATTCCAAAATAGAATGTTGGGAGTTCTAGAATTCCAAATAGAATGTTGGGAGTTCTAGAATTCTAAAATAGAATGTTGGTGTTGCAGAATTCCAAAATAGAATGTTGGGAGTTCTAGAATTCCAAAATAGAATGTTGGGAGTTCTAGAATTCCAAAATAGAATGTTGAGAGTTCTAGGATTCCAAAATAGAATGTTGGGAGTTCTAGAATTCCAAAATAGAATGTTGAGAGTTCTAGGATTCCAAAATAGAATGTTGCCAGTTCTAGGATTCCAAAATAGAATGTTGGGAGTTCTAGAATTCAAAAATAGAATGTTGGTGTTGTAGAATTCCAAAATAGAATGTTGAGCGTTCTAGGATTCCAAAATAGAATGTTGGGAGTTCTAGAATTCTAAAATAGAATGTTAAGAGTTCTAGTATTCCAAAATAGAATGTTGCCAGTTCTAGAATTCTAAAATAGAATGTTGGTGTTGCAGAATTCCAAAATAGAATGTTGGGAGTTCTAGAATTCCAAAATAGAATGTTGAGAGTTCTAGGATTCCAAAATAGAATGTTCGGAGTTCTAGAATTCTAAAATAGAATGTTGGTGTTGCAGAATTCCAAAATAGAATGTTGGGAGTTATAGAATTCCAAAATAGAATGTTGAGAGTTCTAGGATTCCAAAATAGAATGTTGAGAGCTCTAGAATTCCAAAATAGAATGTTGAGAGTTCTAGGATTCCAAAATAGAATGTTGGGAGTTCTAGAATTCTAAAATAGAATGTTGGTGTTGCAGGATGCCAAAATAGAATGTTGGGAGTTCTAGAATTCCAAAATAGAATGTTGAGAGTTCTAGGATTCCAAAATAGAATGTTGAGAGTTCTAGGATTCCAAAATAGAATGTTGGGAGTTCTAGAATTCTAAAATAGAATGTTGGTGTTGCAGAATTCCAAAATAGAATGTTGGGAGTTCTAGAATTCCAAAATAGAATGTTGAGAGTTCTAGGATTCCAAAATAGAATGTTGGGAGTTCTAGAATTCTAAAATAGAATTTTGGTGTTGCAGAATTACAAAATAGAATGTTGGGAGTTCTAGAATTCCAAAATAGAATGTTGAGAGTTCTAGGATTCCAAAATAGAATGTTGGCAGTTCTAGAATTCTAAAATAGAATGTTGGTGTTGCAGAATTCCAAAATAGAATGTTGGGAGTTCTAGGATTCCAAAATAGAATGTTGGGAGTCCTAGAATTCTAAAATAGAATGTTGGTGTTGCAGAATTACAAAATAGAATGTTGGGAGTTCTAGAATTCCAAAATAGAATGTTGAGAGTTCTAGGATTCCAAAATAGAATGTTGGGAGTTCTAGAATTCTAAAATAGAATGTTGGTGTTGCAGAATTCCAAAATAGAATGTTGGGAGTTTTAGGAATCCAAAATAGAATGTTGGGAGTTCTAGAATTCCAAAATAGAATGTTGAGAGTTCTAGGATTCCAAAACAGAATGTTGGGAGTTTTAGAATTCTAAAATAGAATGTTGGTGTTGTAGAATTCCAAAATAGAATGTTGAGCATTCTAGGATTCCAAAATAGAATGTTGGGAGTTCTAGAATTCTAAAATAGAATGTTAAGAGTTCTAGGATTCCAAAATAGAATGTTGGCAGTTCTAGAATTCTAAAATAGAATGTTGGTGTTGCAGAATTCCAAAATAGAATGTTGGGAGTTCTAGAATTCCAAAATAGAATGTTGAGAGTTCTAGGATTCCAAAATAGAATGTTGGGAGTTCTAGAATTCCAAAATAGAATGTTGAGAGTTCTAGGATTCCAAAATAGAATGATGGGAGTTCTAGAATTCTAAAATAGAATGTTGGTGTTGCAGAATTCCAAAATAGAATGTTGGGAGTTCTAGAATTCCAAAATAGAATGTTGAGAGTTCTAGGATTCCAAAATAGAATGTTGAGAGCTCTAGAATTCCAAAATAGAATGTTGAGAGTTCTAGGATTCCAAAATAGAATGTTGGGAGTTCTAGAATTCCAAAATAGAATGTTGGGAGTTCTAGAATTCCAAAATAGAATGTTGGGAGTTCTAGAATTCTAAAATAGAATGTTGGTGTTGCAGAATTCCAAAATAGAATGTTGGGAGTTCTAGAATTCCAAAATAGAATGTTGGGAGTTCTAGAATTCCAAAATAGAATGTTGAGAGTTCTAGGATTCTAAAATAGAAAGTTGGGAGTTCTAGAATTCTAAAATAGAATTCTGGTGTTGCAGAATTACAAAATAGAATGTTGGTGTTGCAGAATTCCAAAATAGAATGTTGGGAGTTCTAGGATTCCAAAATAGAATGTTGGGAGTTCTAGAATTCCAAAAAAGAATGTTAAGAGATCTAGAATTCCAAAATAGAATGTTGGGAGTTCTAGAATTCCAAAATAGAATGTTGAGCGTTCTATGATTCCAAAATAGAATGTTGGGAGTTCTAGAATTCGAAAAAAAGAATGTTAAGAGTTCTAGGATTCCAAAATAGAATGTTGCCAGTTCTAGAATTCTAAAATAGAATGTTGGTGTTGCAGAATAACAAAATAGAATGTTGAGAGTTCTAGGATTCAAAAATAGAATGTTGGGAGTTCTAGAATTCTAAAAAAGAATGTTAAGAGTTCTAGAATTCCAAAATAGAATGTTGAGAGTTCTAGGATTCCAAAATAGAATGTTGAGAGTTCTAGGATTCCAAAATAGAATGTTGGGAGTTCTAGAATTCTAAAATAGAATGTTGGTGTTGCAGAATTCCAAAATAGAATGTTGGGAGTTCTAGAATTCCAAAATAGAATTTTGAGAGTTCTAGGATTCCAATATAGAATGTTGGGAGTTCTAGAATTCTAAAATAGAATGTTGGTGTTGCAGAGTTCCAAAATAGAATGATGGGAGTTCTAGATTTCCAAAATAGAATGTTGAGAGTTCTAGGATTCCAAAATAGAATGTTGGGAGTTCTAGAATTCCAAAATAGAATGTTGAGAGTTCTAGGATTCCAAAATAGAATGTTGGGAGTTCTAGAATTCAAAAATAGAATGTTGGTGTTGTAGAATTCCAAAATAGAATGTTGAGCATTCTAGGATTCCAAAATAGAATGTTGGGAGTTCTAGAATTCTAAAATAGAATGTTAAGAGTTCTAGGATTCCAAAATAGAATGTTGGCAGTTCTAGAATTCTAAAATAGAATGTTGGTGTTGCAGAATAACAAAATAGAATGTTGAGAGTTCTAGAATTCCAAAATAGAATGTTGAGAGTTCTAGGATTCCAAAATAGAATGTTGGGAGTTCTAGAATTCTAAAATAGAATGTTGGGAGTTCTAGGATTCCAAAATAGAATGTTGGCAGTTCTAGAATTCTAAAATAGAATGTTGGTGTTGCAGAATAACAAAATAGAATGTTGAGAGTTCTAGAATTCCAAAATAGAATGTTGAGAGTTCTAGGATTCCAAAATAGAATGTTGAGAACTCTAGAATTCCAAAATAGAATGTTGAGAGTTCTAGGATTCCAAAATAGAATGTTGGGAGTTCTAGAATTCTAAAATAGAATGTTGGTGTTGCAGAATTCCAAAATAGAATGTTGGGAGTTCTAGAATTCCAAAATAGAATGTTGAGAGTTCTAGGATTCCAAAATAGAATGTTGAGAGCTCTAGAATTCCAAAATAGAATGTTGAGAGTTCTAGGATTCCAAAATAGAATGTTGGGAGTTCTAGAATTCTAAAATAGAATGTTGGTGTTGCAGAATTCCAAAATAGAATGTTGGGAGTTCTAGAATTCCAAAATAGAATGTTGAGAGTTCTAGGATTCCAAAATAGAATGTTCGGAGTTCTAGAATTCTAAAATAGAATGTTGGTGTTGCAGAATTCCAAAATAGAATGTTGGGAGTTATAGAATTCCAAAATAGAATGTTGAGAGTTCTAGGATTCCAAAATAGAATGTTGAGAGCTCTAGATTTCCAAAATAGAATGTTGAGAGTTCTAGGATTCCAAAATAGAATGTTGGGAGTTCTAGAATTCTAAAATAGAATGTTGGTGTTGCAGGATGCCAAAATAGAATGTTGGGAGTTCTAGAATTCCAAAATAGAACGTTGAGAGTTCTAGGATTCCAAAATAGAATGTTGAGAGTTCTAGGATTCCAAAATAGAATGTTGGGAGTTCTAGAATTCTAAAATAGAATGTTGGTGTTGCAGAATTCCAAAATAGAATGTTGGGAGTTCTAGAATTCCAAAATAGAATGTTGAGAGTTCTAGGATTCCAAAATAGAATGTTGGCAGTTCTAGAATTCTAAAATAGAATTTTGGTGTTGCAGAATTACAAAATAGAATGTTGGGAGTTCTAGAATTCCAAAATAGAATGTTGGGAGTCCTAGAATTCTAAAATAGAATGTTGGTGTTGCAGAATTACAAAATAGAATGTTGGGAGTTCTAGAATTCCAAAATAGAATGTTGAGAGTTCTAGGATTCCAAAATAGAATGTTGGGAGTTTTAGAATTCTAAAATAGAATGTTGGTGTTGTAGAATTCCAAAATAGAATGTTGAGCGTTCTAGGATTCCAAAATAGAATGTTGGGAGTTCTAGAATTCTAAAATAGAATGTTAAGAGTTCTAGGATTCCAAAATAGAATGTTGGCAGTTCTAGAATTCTAAAATAGAATGTTGGTGTTGCAGAATTCCAAAATAGAATGTTGGGAGTTCTAGAATTCCAAAATAGAATGTTGAGAGTTCTAGGATTCCAAAATAGAATGTTGGGAGTTCTAGAATTCCAAAATAGAATGTTGAGAGTTCTAGGATTCCAAAATAGAATGATGGGAGTTCTAGAATTCTAAAATAGAATGTTGGTGTTGCAGAATTCCAAAATAGAATGTTGGGAGTTCTAGAATTCCAAAATAGAATGTTGAGAGTTCTAGGATTCCAAAATAGAATGTTGAGAGCTCTAGAATTCCAAAATAGAATGTTGAGAGTTCTAGGATTCCAAAATAGAATGTTGGGAGTTCTAGAATTCCAAATAGAATGTTGGGAGTTCTAGAATTCTAAAATAGAATGTTGGTGTTGCAGAATTCCAAAATAGAATGTTGGGAGTTCTAGAATTCCAAAATAGAATGTTGGGAGTTCTAGAATTCCAAAATAGAATGTTGAGAGTTCTAGGATTCTAAAATAGAATGTTGGGAGTTCTAGAATTCTAAAATAGAATTTTGGTGTTGCAGAATTACAAAATAGAATGTTGGTGTTGCAGAATTCCAAAATAGAATGTTGGGAGTTCTAGAATTCTAAAATAGAATGTTGAGCGTTCTAGGATTCCAAAATAGAATGTTGGGAGTTCTAGAATTCTAAAATAGAATGTTGGTGTTGCAGAATAACAAAATAGAATGTTGGGAGTTCTAGAATTCCAAAATAGAATGTTGAGAGTTCTAGGATTCCAAAATAGAATGTTGAGAGTTCTAGGATTCCAAAATAGAATGTTGGGAGTTCTAGAATTCTAAAATAGAATGTTGGTGTTGCAGAATGCCAAAATAGAATGTTGGGAGTTCTAGAATTCCAAAATAGAATGTTGAGAGTTCTAGGATTCCAAAATAGAATGTTGAGAGTTCTAGGATTCCAAAATAGAATGTTGGGAGTTCTAGAATTCTAAAATAGAATGTTGGTGTTGCAGAATTCCAAAATAGAATGTTGGGAGTTCTAGAATTCCAAAATAGAATGTTGAGAGTTCTAGGATTCCAAAATAGAATGTTGAGAGCTCTAGAATTCCAAAATAGAATGTTGAGAGTTCTAGGATTCCAAAATAGAATGTTGGGAGTTCTAGAATTCTAAAATAGAATGTTGGTGTTGCAGAATTCCAAAATAGAATGTTGGGAGTTCTAGAATTCCAAAATAGAATGTTGAGCGTTCTATGATTCCAAAATAGAATGTTGGGAGTTCTAGAATTCTAAAAAAAGAATGTTAAGAGTTCTAGGATTCCAAAATAGAATGTTGCCAGTTCTAGAATTCTAAAATAGAATGTTGGTGTTGCAGAATAACAAAATAGAATGTTGAGAGTTCTAGGATTCCAAAATAGAATGTTGGGAGTTCTAGAATTCTAAAAAAGAATGTTAAGAGTTCTAGGATTCCAAAATAGAATGTTGGTAGTTCTAGAATTCTAAAATAGAATGATGGTGTTGCAGAATAACAAAATAGAATGTTGGGAGTTCTAGAATTCCAAAATAGAATGTTGAGAGTTCTAGGATTCCAAAATAGAATGTTGAGAGTTCTAGGATTCCAAAATAGAATGTTGGGAGTTCTAGAATTCTAAAATAGAATGTTGGTGTTGCAGAATTCCAAAATACAATGTTGGGAGTTCTAGAATTCCAAAATAGAATTTTGAGAGTTCTAGGATTCCAATATAGAATGTTGGGAGTTCTAGAATTCTAAAATAGAATGTTGGTGTTGCAGAATTCCAAAATAGAATGATGGGAGTTCTAGATTTCCAAAATAGAATGTTGAGAGTTCTAGGATTCCAAAATAGAATGTTGGGAGTTCTAGAATTCCAAAATAGAATGTTGAGAGTTCTAGGATTCCAAAATAGAATGTTGGGAGTTCTAGAATTCAAAAATAGAATGTTGGTGTTGTAGAATTCCAAAATAGAATGTTGAGCGTTCTAGGATTCCAAAATAGAATGTTGGGAGTTCTAGAATTCCAAAATATAATTTTGAGAGTTCTAGGATTCCAATATAGAATGTTGGGAGTTCTAGAATTCTAAAATAGAATGTTGGTGTTGCAGAATTCCAAAATAGAATGTTGGGAGTTCTAGGATTCCAAAATAGAATGTTGAGAGCTCTAGAATTCCAAAATAGAATGTTGAGAGTACTAGGATTCCAAAATAGAATGTTGAGAGTTCTAGGATTCCAAAATAGAATGATGGGAGTTCTAGAATTCTAAAATAGAATGTTGGTGTTGCAGAATTCCAAAATAGAATGTTGGGAGTTCTAGAATTCTAAAATAGAATGTTGGTGTTGCAGAATTCCAAAATAGAATGTTGGGAGTTCTAGAATTCCAAAATAGAATGTTGAGAGTTCTAGGATTCCAAAATAGAATGTTGAGAGCTCTAGAATTCCAAAATAGAATGTTGAGAGTTCTAGGATTCCAAAATAGAATGTTGGGAGTTCTAGAATTCTAAAATAGAATGTTGGTGTTGCAGAATTCCAAAATAGAATGTTGGGAGTTCTAGAATTCCAAAATAGAATGTTGAGCGTTCTATGATTCCAAAATAGAATGTTGGGAGTTCTAGAATTCTAAAAAAAGAATGTTAAGAGTTCTAGGATTCCAAAATAGAATGTTGCCAGTTCTAGAATTCTAAAATAGAATGTTGGTGTTGCAGAATAACAAAATAGAATGTTGAGAGTTCTAGGATTCCAAAATAGAATGTTGGGAGTTCTAGAATTCTAAAAAAGAATGTTAAGAGTTCTAGGATTCCAAAATAGAATGTTGGTAGTTCTAGAATTCCAAAATAGAATGTTGAGAGTTCTAGGATTCCAAAATAGAATGTTGGGAGTTCTAGAATTCCAAATAGAATGTTGGGAGTTCTAGAATTCTAAAATAGAATGTTGGTGTTGCAGAATTCCAAAATAGAATGTTGGGAGTTTTAGAATTCTAAAATAGAATGTTGGTGTTGTAGAATTCCAAAATAGAATGTTGAGCGTTCTAGGATTCCAAAATAGAATGTTGGGAGTTCTAGAATTCTAAAATAGAATGTTGGTGTTGCAGAATAACAAAATAGAATGTTGGGAGTTCTAGGATTCCAAAATAGAATGTTGGGAGTTCTAGAATTCCAAAATAGAATGTTGGTGTTGCAGAATTCCAAAATAGAATGTTGGGAGTTCTAGAATTCCAAAATAGAATGTTGAGCGTTCTATGATTCCAAAATAGAATGTTGGGAGTTCTAGAATTCTAAAAAAAGAATGTTAAGAGTTCTAGGATTCCAAAATAGAATGTTGCCAGTTCTAGAATTCTAAAATAGAATGTTGGTGTTGCAGAATAACAAAATAGAATGTTGAGAGTTCTAGGATTCCAAAATAGAATGTTGGGAGTTCTAGAATTCTAAAAAAGAATGTTAAGAGTTCTAGGATTCCAAAATAGAATGTTGGTAGTTCTAGAATTCTAAAATAGAATGATGGTGTTGCAGAATAACAAAATAGAATGTTGGGAGTTCTAGAATTCCAAAATAGAATGTTGAGAGTTCTAGGATTCCAAAATAGAATGTTGAGAGTTCTAGGATTCCAAAATAGAATGTTGGGAGTTCTAGAATTCTAAAATAGAATGTTGGTGTTGCAGAATTCCAAAATACAATGTTGGGAGTTCTAGAATTCCAAAATAGAATTTTGAGAGTTCTAGGATTCCAATATAGAATGTTGGGAGTTCTAGAATTCTAAAATAGAATGTTGGTGTTGCAGAATTCCAAAATAGAATGATGGGAGTTCTAGATTTCCAAAATAGAATGTTGAGAGTTCTAGGATTCCAAAATAGAATGTTGGGAGTTCTAGAATTCCAAAATAGAATGTTGAGAGTTCTAGGATTCCAAAATAGAATGTTGGGAGTTCTAGAATTCAAAAATAGAATGTTGGTGTTGTAGAATTCCAAAATAGAATGTTGAGCGTTCTAGGATTCCAAAATAGAATGTTGGGAGTTCTAGAATTCCAAAATAGAATTTTGAGAGTTCTAGGATTCCAATATAGAATGTTGGGAGTTCTAGAATTCTAAAATAGAATGTTGGTGTTGCAGAATTCCAAAATAGAATGTTGGGAGTTCTAGGATTCCAAAATAGAATGTTGAGAGCTCTAGAATTCCAAAATAGAATGTTGAGAGTACTAGGATTCCAAAATAGAATGTTGAGAGTTCTAGGATTCCAAAATAGAATGATGGGAGTTCTAGAATTCTAAAATAGAATGTTGGTGTTGCAGAATTCCAAAATAGAATGTTGGGAGTTCTAGAATTCTAAAATAGAATGTTGGTGTTGCAGAATTCCAAAATAGAATGTTGGGAGTTCTAGAATTCCAAAATAGAATGTTGAGAGTTCTAGGATTCCAAAATAGAATGTTGAGAGCTCTAGAATTCCAAAATAGAATGTTGAGAGTTCTAGGATTCCAAAATAGAATGTTGGGAGTTCTAGAATTCTAAAATAGAATGTTGGTGTTGCAGAATTCCAAAATAGAATGTTGGGAGTTCTAGAATTCCAAAATAGAATGTTGAGCGTTCTATGATTCCAAAATAGAATGTTGGGAGTTCTAGAATTCTAAAAAAAGAATGTTAAGAGTTCTAGGATTCCAAAATAGAATGTTGCCAGTTCTAGAATTCTAAAATAGAATGTTGGTGTTGCAGAATAACAAAATAGAATGTTGAGAGTTCTAGGATTCCAAAATAGAATGTTGGGAGTTCTAGAATTCTAAAAAAGAATGTTAAGAGTTCTAGGATTCCAAAATAGAATGTTGGTAGTTCTAGAATTCCAAAATAGAATGTTGAGAGTTCTAGGATTCCAAAATAGAATGTTGGGAGTTCTAGAATTCCAAATAGAATGTTGGGAGTTCTAGAATTCTAAAATAGAATGTTGGTGTTGCAGAATTCCAAAATAGAATGTTGGGAGTTTTAGAATTCTAAAATAGAATGTTGGTGTTGTAGAATTCCAAAATAGAATGTTGAGCGTTCTAGGATTCCAAAATAGAATGTTGGGAGTTCTAGAATTCTAAAATAGAATGTTGGTGTTGCAGAATAACAAAATAGAATGTTGGGAGTTCTAGGATTCCAAAATAGAATGTTGGGAGTTCTAGAATTCCAAAATAGAATGTTGAGAGTTCTAGGATTCCAAAATAGAATGTTGCCAGTTCTAGGATTCCAAAATAGAATGTTGGGAGTTCTAGAATTCAAAAATAGAATGTTGGTGTTGTAGAATTCCAAAATAGAATGTTGAGCGTTCTAGGATTCCAAAATAGAATGTTGGGAGTTCTAGAATTCTAAAATAGAATGTTAAGAGTTCTAGTATTCCAAAATAGAATGTTGCCAGTTCTAGAATTCTAAAATAGAATGTTGGTGTTGCAGAATTCCAAAATAGAATGTTGGGAGTTCTAGAATTCCAAAATAGAATGTTGAGAGTTCTAGGATTCCAAAATAGAATGTTCGGAGTTCTAGAATTCTAAAATAGAATGTTGGTGTTGCAGAATTCCAAAATAGAATGTTGGGAGTTATAGAATTCCAAAATAGAATGTTGAGAGTTCTAGGATTCCAAAATAGAATGTTGAGAGCTCTAGAATTCCAAAATAGAATGTTGAGAGTTCTAGGATTCCAAAATAGAATGTTGGGAGTTCTAGAATTCTAAAATAGAATGTTGGTGTTGCAGGATGCCAAAATAGAATGTTGGGAGTTCTAGAATTCCAAAATAGAATGTTGAGAGTTCTAGGATTCCAAAATAGAATGTTGAGAGTTCTAGGATTCCAAAATAGAATGTTGGGAGTTCTAGAATTCTAAAATAGAATGTTGGTGTTGCAGAATTCCAAAATAGAATGTTGGGAGTTCTAGAATTCCAAAATAGAATGTTGAGAGTTCTAGGATTCCAAAATAGAATGTTGGGAGTTCTAGAATTCTAAAATAGAATTTTGGTGTTGCAGAATTACAAAATAGAATGTTGGGAGTTCTAGAATTCCAAAATAGAATGTTGAGAGTTCTAGGATTCCAAAATAGAATGTTGGCAGTTCTAGAATTCTAAAATAGAATGTTGGTGTTGCAGAATTCCAAAATAGAATGTTGGGAGTTCTAGGATTCCAAAATAGAATGTTGGGAGTCCTAGAATTCTAAAATAGAATGTTGGTGTTGCAGAATTACAAAATAGAATGTTGGGAGTTCTAGAATTCCAAAATAGAATGTTGAGAGTTCTAGGATTCCAAAATAGAATGTTGGGAGTTCTAGAATTCTAAAATAGAATGTTGGTGTTGCAGAATTCCAAAATAGAATGTTGGGAGTTTTAGGAATCCAAAATAGAATGTTGGGAGTTCTAGAATTCCAAAATAGAATGTTGAGAGTTCTAGGATTCCAAAACAGAATGTTGGGAGTTTTAGAATTCTAAAATAGAATGTTGGTGTTGTAGAATTCCAAAATAGAATGTTGAGCGTTCTAGGATTCCAAAATAGAATGTTGGGAGTTCTAGAATTCTAAAATAGAATGTTAAGAGTTCTAGGATTCCAAAATAGAATGTTGGCAGTTCTAGAATTCTAAAATAGAATGTTGGTGTTGCAGAATTCCAAAATAGAATGTTGGGAGTTCTAGAATTCCAAAATAGAATGTTGAGAGTTCTAGGATTCCAAAATAGAATGTTGGGAGTTCTAGAATTCCAAAATAGAATGTTGAGAGTTCTAGGATTCCAAAATAGAATGATGGGAGTTCTAGAATTCTAAAATAGAATGTTGGTGTTGCAGAATTCCAAAATAGAATGTTGGGAGTTCTAGAATTCCAAAATAGAATGTTGAGAGTTCTAGGATTCCAAAATAGAATGTTGAGAGCTCTAGAATTCCAAAATAGAATGTTGAGAGTTCTAGGATTCCAAAATAGAATGTTGGGAGTTCTAGAATTCCAAAATAGAATGTTGGGAGTTCTAGAATTCCAAAATAGAATGTTGGGAGTTCTAGGATTCCAAAATAGAATGTTGGGAGTTCTAGAATTCTAAAATAGAATGTTGGTGTTGCAGAATTCCAAAATAGAATGTTGGGAGTTCTAGAATTCCAAAATAGAATGTTGGGAGTTCTAGAATTCCAAAATAGAATGTTGAGAGTTCTAGGATTCTAAAATAGAAAGTTGGGAGTTCTAGAATTCTAAAATAGAATTTTGGTGTTGCAGAATTACAAAATAGAATGTTGGTGTTGCAGAATTCCAAAATAGAATGTTGGGAGTTCTAGGATTCCAAAATAGAATGTTGGGAGTTCTAGAATTCCAAAAAAGAATGTTAAGAGATCTAGAATTCCAAAATAGAATGTTGGGAGTTCTAGAATTCCAAAATAGAATGTTGAGCGTTCTATGATTCCAAAATAGAATGTTGGGAGTTCTAGAATTCGAAAAAAAGAATGTTAAGAGTTCTAGGATTCCAAAATAGAATGTTGCCAGTTCTAGAATTCTAAAATAGAATGTTGGTGTTGCAGAATAACAAAATAGAATGTTGAGAGTTCTAGGATTCCAAAATAGAATGTTGGGAGTTCTAGAATTCTAAAAAAGAATGTTAAGAGTTCTAGAATTCCAAAATAGAATGTTGAGAGTTCTAGGATTCCAAAATAGAATGTTGAGAGTTCTAGGATTCCAAAATAGAATGTTGGGAGTTCTAGAATTCTAAAATAGAATGTTGGTGTTGCAGAATTCCAAAATAGAATGTTGGGAGTTCTAGAATTCCAAAATAGAATTTTGAGAGTTCTAGGATTCCAATATAGAATGTTGGGAGTTCTAGAATTCTAAAATAGAATGTTGGTGTTGCAGAGTTCCAAAATAGAATGATGGGAGTTCTAGATTTCCAAAATAGAATGTTGAGAATTCTAGGATTCCAAAATAGAATGTTGGGAGTTCTAGAATTCCAAAATAGAATGTTGAGAGTTCTAGGATTCCAAAATAGAATGTTGGGAGTTCTAGAATTCAAAAATAGAATGTTGGTGTTGTAGAATTCCAAAATAGAATGTTGAGCGTTCTAGGATTCCAAAATAGAATGTTGGGAGTTCTAGAATTCTAAAATAGAATGTTAAGAGTTCTAGGATTCCAAAATAGAATGTTGGCAGTTCTAGAATTCTAAAATAGAATGTTGGTGTTGCAGAATAACAAAATAGAATGTTGAGAGTTCTAGAATTCCAAAATAGAATGTTGAGAGTTCTAGGATTCCAAAATAGAATGTTGGGAGTTCTAGAATTCTAAAATAGAATGTTGGGAGTTCTAGGATTCCAAAATAGAATGTTGGCAGTTCTAGAATTCTAAAATAGAATGTTGGTGTTGCAGAATAACAAAATAGAATGTTGAGAGTTCTAGAATTCCAAAATAGAATGTTGAGAGTTCTAGGATTCCAAAATAGAATGTTGAGAACTCTAGAATTCCAAAATAGAATGTTGAGAGTTCTAGGATTCCAAAATAGAATGTTGGGAGTTCTAGAATTCTAAAATAGAATGTTGGTGTTGCAGAATTCCAAAATAGAATGTTGGGAGTTCTAGAATTCCAAAATAGAATGTTGAGAGTTCTAGGATTCCAAAATAGAATGTTGAGAGCTCTAGAATTCCAAAATAGAATGTTGAGAGTTCTAGGATTCCAAAATAGAATGTTGGGAGTTCTAGAATTCTAAAATAGAATGTTGGTGTTGCAGAATTCCAAAATAGAATGTTGGGAGTTCTAGAATTCCAAAATAGAATGTTGAGCGTTCTATGATTCCAAAATAGAATGTTGGGAGTTCTAGAATTCTAAAAAAGAATGTTAAGAGTTCTAGGATTCCAAAATAGAATGTTGCCAGTTCTAGAATTCTAAAATAGAATGTTGGTGTTGCAGAATTCCAAAATAGAATGTTGGGAGTTCTAGAATTCCAAAATAGAATGTTGAGAGTTCTAGGATTCCAAAATAGAATGTTCGGAGTTCTAGAATTCTAAAATAGAATGTTGGTGTTGCAGAATTCCAAAATAGAATGTTGGGAGTTATAGAATTCCAAAATAGAATGTTGAGAGTTCTAGGATTCCAAAATAGAATGTTGAGAGCTCTAGATTTCCAAAATAGAATGTTGAGAGTTCTAGGATTCCAAAATAGAATGTTGGGAGTTCTAGAATTCTAAAATAGAATGTTGGTGTTGCAGGATGCCAAAATAGAATGTTGGGAGTTCTAGAATTCCAAAATAGAATGTTGAGAGTTCTAGGATTCCAAAATAGAATGTTGAGAGTTCTAGGATTCCAAAATAGAATGTTGGGAGTTCTAGAATTCTAAAATAGAATGTTGGTGTTGCAGAATTCCAAAATAGAATGTTGGGAGTTCTAGAATTCCAATATAGAATGTTGAGAGTTCTAGGATTCCAAAATAGAATGTTGGCAGTTCTAGAATTCTAAAATAGAATTTTGGTGTTGCAGAATTACAAAATAGAATGTTGGGAGTTCTAGAATTCCAAAATAGAATGTTGGGAGTCCTAGAATTCTAAAATAGAATGTTGGTGTTGCAGAATTACAAAATAGAATGTTGGGAGTTCTAGAATTCCAAAATAGAATGTTGAGAGTTCTAGGATTCCAAAATAGAATGTTGGGAGTTCTAGAATTCTAAAATAGAATGTTGGTGTTGCAGAATTCCAAAATAGAATGTTGGGAGTTTTAGGAATCCAAAATAGAATGTTGGGAGTTCTAGAATTCCAAAATAGAATGTTGAGAGTTCTAGGATTCCAAAATAGAATGTTGGGAGTTTTAGAATTCTAAAATAGAATGTTGGTGTTGTAGAATTCCAAAATAGAATGTTGAGCGTTCTAGGATTCCAAAATAGAATGTTGGGAGTTCTAGAATTCTAAAATAGAATGTTAAGAGTTCTAGGATTCCAAAATAGAATGTTGGCAGTTCTAGAATTCTAAAATAGAATGATGGTGTTGCAGAATAACAAAATAGAATGTTGGGAGTTCTAGAATTCCAAAATAGAATGTTGAGAGTTCTAGGATTCCAAAATAGAATGTTGAGAGTTCTAGGATTCCAAAATAGAATGTTGGGAGTTCTAGAATTCTAAAATAGAATGTTGGTGTTGCAGAATTCCAAAATACAATGTTGGGAGTTCTAGAATTCCAAAATAGAATTTTGAGAGTTCTAGGATTCCAATATAGAATGTTGGGAGTTCTAGAATTCTAAAATAGAATGTTGGTGTTGCAGAATTCCAAAATAGAATGATGGGAGTTCTAGATTTCCAAAATAGAATGTTGAGAGTTCTAGGATTCCAAAATAGAATGTTGGGAGTTCTAGAATTCCAAAATAGAATGTTGAGAGTTCTAGTATTCCAAAATAGAATGTTGGGAGTTCTAGAATTCAAAAATAGAATGTTGGTGTTGTAGAATTCCAAAATAGAATGTTGAGCGTTCTAGGATTCCAAAATAGAATGTTGGGAGTTCTAGAATTCCAAAATAGAATTTTGAGAGTTCTAGGATTCCAATATAGAATGTTGGGAGTTCTAGAATTCTAAAATAGAATGTTGGTGTTGCAGAATTCCAAAATAGAATGTTGGGAGTTCTAGAATTCCAAAATAGAATGTTGAGAGTTCTAGGATTCCAAAATAGAATGTTGAGAGCTCTAGAATTCCAAAATAGAATGTTGAGAGTACTAGGATTCCAAAAAAGAATGTTGAGAGTTCTAGGATTCCAAAATAGAATGATGGGAGTTCTAGAATTCTAAAATAGAATGTTGGTGTTGCAGAATTCCAAAATAGAATGTTGGGAGTTCTAGAATTCTAAAATAGAATGTTGGTGTTGCAGAATTCCAAAATAGAATGTTGGGAGTTCTAGAATTCCAAAATAGAATGTTGAGAGTTCTAGGATTCCAAAATAGAATGTTGAGAGCTCTAGAATTCCAAAATAGAATGTTGAGAGTTCTAGGATTCCAAAATAGAATGTTGGGAGTTCTAGAATTCTAAAATAGAATGTTGGTGTTGCAGAATTCCAAAATAGAATGTTGGGAGTTCTAGAATTCCAAAATAGAATGTTGAGCGTTCTATGATTCCAAAATAGAATGTTGGGAGTTCTAGAATTCTAAAAAAAGAATGTTAAGAGTTCTAGGATTCCAAAATAGAATGTTGCCAGTTCTAGAATTCTAAAATAGAATGTTGGTGTTGCAGAATAACAAAATAGAATGTTGAGAGTTCTAGGATTCCAAAATAGAATGTTGGGAGTTCTAGAATTCTAAAAAAGAATGTTAAGAGTTCTAGGATTCCAAAATAGAATGTTGGTAGTTCTAGAATTCTAAAATAGAATGATGGTGTTGCAGAATAACAAAATAGAATGTTGGGAGTTCTAGAATTCCAAAATAGAATGTTGAGAGTTCTAGGATTCCAAAATAGAATGTTGAGAGTTCTAGGATTCCAAAATAGAATGTTGGGAGTTCTAGAATTCTAAAATAGAATGTTGGTGTTGCAGAATTCCAAAATACAATGTTGGGAGTTCTAGAATTCCAAAATAGAATTTTGAGAGTTCTAGGATTCCAATATAGAATGTTGGGAGTTCTAGAATTCTAAAATAGAATGTTGGTGTTGCAGAATTCCAAAATAGAATGATGGGAGTTCTAGATTTCCAAAATAGAATGTTGAGAGTTCTAGGATTCCAAAATAGAATGTTGGGAGTTCTAGAATTCCAAAATAGAATGTTGAGAGTTCTAGGATTCCAAAATAGAATGTTGGGAGTTCTAGAATTCAAAAATAGAATGTTGGTGTTGTAGAATTCCAAAATAGAATGTTGAGCGTTCTAGGATTCCAAAATAGAATGTTGGGAGTTCTAGAATTCCAAAATAGAATTTTGAGAGTTCTAGGATTCCAATATAGAATGTTGGGAGTTCTAGAATTCTAAAATAGAATGTTGGTGTTGCAGAATTCCAAAATAGAATGTTGGGAGTTCTAGAATTCCAAAATAGAATGTTGAGAGTTCTAGGATTCCAAAATAGAATGTTGAGAGCTCTAGAATTCCAAAATAGAATGTTGAGAGTACTAGGATTCCAAAATAGAATGTTGAGAGTTCTAGGATTCCAAAATAGAATGATGGGAGTTCTAGAATTCTAAAATAGAATGTTGGTGTTGCAGAATTCCAAAATAGAATGTTGGGAGTTCTAGAATTCCAAAATAGAATGTTGAGAGTTCTAGGATTCCAAAATAGAATGTTGAGAGCTCTAGAATTCCAAAATAGAATGTTGAGAGTTCTAGGATTCCAAAATAGAATGTTGGGAGTTCTAGAATTCCAAATAGAATGTTGGGAGTTCTAGAATTCTAAAATAGAATGTTGGTGTTGCAGAATTCCAAAATAGAATGTTGGGAGTTCTAGAATTCCAAAATAGAATGTTGGGAGTTCTAGAATTCCAAAATAGAATGTTGAGCGTTCTAGGATTCCAAAATAGAATGTTGGGAGTTCTAGAATTCCAAAATAGAATTTTGAGAGTTCTAGGATTCCAATATAGAATGTTGGGAGTTCTAGAATTCTAAAATAGAATGTTGGTGTTGCAGAATTCCAAAATAGAATGTTGGGAGTTCTAGAATTCCAAAATAGAATGTTGAGAGTTCTAGGATTCCAAAATAGAATGTTGAGAGCTCTAGAATTCCAAAATAGAATGTTGAGAGTACTAGGATTCCAAAATAGAATGTTGGGAGTTCTAGAATTCCAAAATAGAATGTTGAGAGTTCTAGGATTCGAAAATAGAATGTTGGGAGTTCTAGAATTCTAAAATAGAATGTTGGTGTTGCAGAATTCCAAAATAGAATGTTGGGAGTTCTAGGATTCCAAAATAGAATGTTGGGAGTTCTAGAATTCCAAAATAGAATGTTGAGAGTTCTAGGATTCCAAAATAGAATGTTGGGAGTTTTAGAATTCTAAAATAGAATGTTGGTGTTGTAGAATTCCAAAATAGAATGTTGAGCGTTCTAGGATTCCAACATAGAATGTTGGGAGTTCTAGAATTCTAAAATAGAATGTTGGTGTTGCAGAATAACAAAATAGAATGTTGGGAGTTCTAGAATTCCAAAATGGAATGTTGAGAGTTCTAGGATTCCAAAATAGAATGTTGGGAGTTCTAGAATTCCAAAAGAGAATGTTGAGAGTTCTCGGATTCCAAAATAGAATGATGGGAGTTCTAGAATTCTAAAATAGAATGTTGGTGTTGCAGAATAACAAAATAGAATGTTGGGAGTTCTAGAATTCCAAAATAGAATGTTGAGAGTTCTAGGATTCCAAAATAGAATGTTGAGAGTTCTAGGATTCCAAAATAGAATGTTGGGAGTTCTAGAATTCTAAAATAGAATGTTGGTGTTGCAGAATGCCAAAATAGAATGTTGGGAGTTCTAGAATTCCAAAATAGAATGTTGAGAGTTCTAGGATTCCAAAATAGAATGTTGGGAGTTCTAGAATTCTAAAATAGAATGTTAAGAGTTCTAGGATTCCAAAATAGAATGTTGGCAGTTCTAGAATTCTAAAATAGAATGTTGGTGTTGCAGAATAACAAAATAGAATGTTGGGAGTTCTAGAATTCCAAAATAGAATGTTGAGAGCTCTAGAATTCCAAAATAGAATGTTGAGAGTTCTAGGATTCCAAAATAGAATGTTGGGAGTTCTAGAATTCCAAAATAGAATGTTGGCAGTTCTAGAATTCTAAAATAGAATGTTGGTGTTGCAGAATTCCAAAATAGAATGTTGGGAGTTCTAGGATTCCAAAATAGAATGTTGGGAGTCCTAGAATTCTAAAATAGAATGTTGGTGTTGCAGAATTCCAAAATAGAATGTTGGGAGTTCTAGAATTCCAAAATAGAATGTTGGGAGTTCTAGAATTCCAAAATAGAATGTTGAGAGTTCTAGGATTCTAAAATAGAATGTTGGGAGTTCTAGAATTCTAAAATAGAATTTTGGTGTTGCAGAATTACAAAATAGAATGTTGGTGTTGCAGAATTCCAAAATAGAATGTTGGGAGTTCTAGAATTCTAAAATAGAATGTTGAGCGTTCTAGGATTCCAAAATAGAATGTTGGGAGTTCTAGAATTCTAAAATAGAATGTTGGTGTTGCAGAATAACAAAATAGAATGTTGGGAGTTCTAGAATTCCAAAATAGAATGTTGAGAGTTCTAGGATTCCAAAATAGAATGTTGAGAGTTCTAGGATTCCAAAATAGAATGTTGGGAGTTCTAGAATTCTAAAATAGAATTTTGAGAGTTCTAGGATTCCAATATAGAATGTTGGGAGTTCTAGAATTCTAAAATAGAATGTTGAGAGTTCTAGGATTCCAAAATAGAATGTTGAGAGCTCTAGAATTCCAAAATAGAATGTTGAGAGTACTAGGATTCCAAAATAGAATGTTGGGAGTTCTAGAATTCCAAAATAGAATGTTGAGAGTTCTAGGATTCCAAAATAGAATGTTGAGAGCTCTAGAATTCCAAAATAGAATGTTGAGAGTACTAGGATTCCAAAATAGAATGTTGGGAGTTCTAGAATTCCAAAATAGAATGTTGAGAGTTCTAGGATTCGAAAATAGAATGTTGGGAGTTCTAGAATTCTAAAATAGAATGTTGGTGTTGCAGAATTCCAAAATAGAATGTTGGGAGTTCTAGGATTCCAAAATAGAATGTTGGGAGTTCTAGAATTCCAAAATAGAATGTTGAGAGTTCTAGGATTCCAAAATAGAATGTTGGGAGTTTTAGAATTCTAAAATAGAATGTTGGTGTTGTAGAATTCCAAAATAGAATGTTGAGCGTTCTAGGATTCCAACATAGAATGTTGGGAGTTCTAGAATTCTAAAATAGAATGTTGGTGTTGCAGAATAACAAAATAGAATGTTGGGAGTTCTAGAATTCCAAAATGGAATGTTGAGAGTTCTAGGATTCCAAAATAGAATGTTGGGAGTTCTAGAATTCCAAAAGAGAATGTTGAGAGTTCTCGGATTCCAAAATAGAATGATGGGAGTTCTAGAATTCTAAAATAGAATGTTGGTGTTGCAGAATAACAAAATAGAATGTTGGGAGTTCTAGAATTCCAAAATAGAATGTTGAGAGTTCTAGGATTCCAAAATAGAATGTTGAGAGGTCTAGGATTCCAAAATAGAATGTTGGGAGTTCTAGAATTCTAAAATAGAATGTTGGTGTTGCAGAATGCCAAAATAGAATGTTGGGAGTTCTAGAATTCCAAAATAGAATGTTGAGAGTTCTAGGATTCCAAAATAGAATGTTGGGAGTTCTAGAATTCTAAAATAGAATGTTAAGAGTTCTAGGATTCCAAAATAGAATGTTGGCAGTTCTAGAATTCTAAAATAGAATGTTGGTGTTGCAGAATAACAAAATAGAATGTTGGGAGTTCTAGAATTCCAAAATAGAATGTTGAGAGCTCTAGAATTCCAAAATAGAATGTTGAGAGTTCTAGGATTCCAAAATAGAATGTTGGGAGTTCTAGAATTCCAAAATAGAATGTTGGCAGTTCTAGAATTCTAAAATAGAATGTTGGTGTTGCAGAATTCCAAAATAGAATGTTGGGAGTTCTAGGATTCCAAAATAGAATGTTGGGAGTCCTAGAATTCTAAAATAGAATGTTGGTGTTGCAGAATTCCAAAATAGAATGTTGGGAGTTCTAGAATTCCAAAATAGAATGTTGGGAGTTCTAGAATTCCAAAATAGAATGTTGAGAGTTCTAGGATTCTAAAATAGAATGTTGGGAGTTCTAGAATTCTAAAATAGAATTTTGGTGTTGCAGAATTACAAAATAGAATGTTGGTGTTGCAGAATTCCAAAATAGAATGTTGGGAGTTCTAGAATTCTAAAATAGAATGTTGAGCGTTCTAGGATTCCAAAATAGAATGTTGGGAGTTCTAGAATTCTAAAATAGAATGTTGGTGTTGCAGAATAACAAAATAGAATGTTGGGAGTTCTAGAATTCCAAAATAGAATGTTGAGAGTTCTAGGATTCCAAAATAGAATGTTGAGAGTTCTAGGATTCCAAAATAGAATGTTGGGAGTTCTAGAATTCTAAAATAGAATGTTGGTGTTGCAGAATGCCAAAATAGAATGTTGGGAGTTCTAGAATTCCAAAATAGAATGTTGAGAGTTCTAGGATTCCAAAATAGAATGTTGAGAGTTCTAGGATTCCAAAATAGAATGTTGGGAGTTCTAGAATTCTAAAATAGAATGTTGGTGTTGCAGAATTCCAAAATAGAATGTTGGGAGTTCTAGAATTCCAAAATAGAATGTTGAGAGTTCTAGGATTCCAAAATAGAATGTTGAGAGCTCTAGAATTCCATAATAGAATGTTGAGAGTTCTAGGATTCCAAAATAGAATGTTGGGAGTTCTAGAATTCTAAAATAGAATGTTGGTGTTGCAGAATTCCAAAATAGAATGTTGGGAGTTCTAGAATTCCAAAATAGAATGTTGAGCGTTCTATGATTCCAAAATAGAATGTTGGGAGTTCTAGAATTCTAAAAAAAGAATGTTAAGAGTTCTAGTATTCCAAAATAGAATGTTGCCAGTTCTAGAATTCTAAAATAGAATGTTGGTGTTGCAGAATAACAAAATAGAATGTTGAGAGTTCTAGGATTCCAAAATAGAATGTTGGGAGTTCTAGAATTCTAAAAAAGAATGTTAAGAGTTCTAGGATTCCAAAATAGAATGTTGGTAGTTCTAGAATTCTAAAATAGAATGATGGTGTTGCAGAATAACAAAATAGAATGTTGGGAGTTCTAGGATTCCAAAATAGAATGTTGGGAGTTCTAGAATTCCAAAAGAGAATGTTGAGAGTTCTCGGATTCCAAAATAGAATGATGGGAGTTCTAGAATTCTAAAATAGAATGTTGGTGTTGCAGAATAACAAAATAGAATGTTGGGAGTTCTAGAATTCCAAAATAGAATGTTGAGAGTTCTAGGATTCCAAAATAGAATGTTGAGAGTTCTAGGATTCCAAAATAGAATGTTGGGAGTTCTAGAATTCTAAAATAGAATGTTGGTGTTGCAGAATGCCAAAATAGAATGTTGGGAGTTCTAGAATTCCAAAATAGAATGTTGAGAGTTCTAGGATTCCAAAATAGAATGTTGGGAGTTCTAGAATTCTAAAATAGAATGTTAAGAGTTCTAGGATTCCAAAATAGAATGTTGGCAGTTCTAGAATTCTAAAATAGAATGTTGGTGTTGCAGAATAACAAAATAGAATGTTGGGAGTTCTAGAATTCCAAAATAGAATGTTGAGAGCTCTAGAATTCCAAAATAGAATGTTGAGAGTTCTAGGATTCCAAAATAGAATGTTGGGAGTTCTAGAATTCCAAAATAGAATGTTGGCAGTTCTAGAATTCTAAAATAGAATGTTGGTGTTGCAGAATTCCAAAATAGAATGTTGGGAGTTCTAGGATTCCAAAATAGAATGTTGGGAGTCCTAGAATTCTAAAATAGAATGTTGGTGTTGCAGAATTCCAAAATAGAATGTTGGGAGTTCTAGAATTCCAAAATAGAATGTTGGGAGTTCTAGAATTCCAAAATAGAATGTTGAGAGTTCTAGGATTCTAAAATAGAATGTTGGGAGTTCTAGAATTCTAAAATAGAATTTTGGTGTTGCAGAATTACAAAATAGAATGTTGGTGTTGCAGAATTCCAAAATAGAATGTTGGGAGTTCTAGAATTCTAAAATAGAATGTTGAGCGTTCTAGGATTCCAAAATAGAATGTTGGGAGTTCTAGAATTCTAAAATAGAATGTTGGTGTTGCAGAATAACAAAATAGAATGTTGGGAGTTCTAGAATTCCAAAATAGAATGTTGAGAGTTCTAGGATTCCAAAATAGAATGTTGAGAGTTCTAGGATTCCAAAATAGAATGTTGGGAGTTCTAGAATTCTAAAATAGAATTTTGAGAGTTCTAGGATTCCAATATAGAATGTTGGGAGTTCTAGAATTCTAAAATAGAATGTTGGTGTTGCAGAATTCCAAAATAGAATGTTGGGAGTTCTAGAATTCCAAAATAGAATGTTGAGAGTTCTAGGATTCCAAAATAGAATGTTGAGAGCTCTAGAATTCCAAAATAGAATGTTGAGAGTACTAGGATTCCAAAATAGAATGTTGGGAGTTCTAGAATTCCAAAATAGAATGTTGAGAGTTCTAGGATTCGAAAATAGAATGTTGGGAGTTCTAGAATTCTAAAATAGAATGTTGGTGTTGCAGAATTCCAAAATAGAATGTTGGGAGTTCTAGGATTCCAAAATAGAATGTTGGGAGTTCTAGAATTCCAAAATAGAATGTTGAGAGTTCTAGGATTCCAAAATAGAATGTTGGGAGTTTTAGAATTCTAAAATAGAATGTTGGTGTTGTAGAATTCCAAAATAGAATGTTGAGCGTTCTAGGATTCCAACATAGAATGTTGGGAGTTCTAGAATTCTAAAATAGAATGTTGGTGTTGCAGAATAACAAAATAGAATGTTGGGAGTTCTAGAATTCCAAAATGGAATGTTGAGAGTTCTAGGATTCCAAAATAGAATGTTGGGAGTTCTAGAATTCCAAAAGAGAATGTTGAGAGTTCTCGGATTCCAAAATAGAATGATGGGAGTTCTAGAATTCTAAAATAGAATGTTGGTGTTGCAGAATAACAAAATAGAATGTTGGGAGTTCTAGAATTCCAAAATAGAATGTTGAGAGTTCTAGGATTCCAAAATAGAATGTTGAGAGGTCTAGGATTCCAAAATAGAATGTTGGGAGTTCTAGAATTCTAAAATAGAATGTTGGTGTTGCAGAATGCCAAAATAGAATGTTGGGAGTTCTAGAATTCCAAAATAGAATGTTGAGAGTTCTAGGATTCCAAAATAGAATGTTGGGAGTTCTAGAATTCTAAAATAGAATGTTAAGAGTTCTAGGATTCCAAAATAGAATGTTGGCAGTTCTAGAATTCTAAAATAGAATGTTGGTGTTGCAGAATAACAAAATAGAATGTTGGGAGTTCTAGAATTCCAAAATAGAATGTTGAGAGCTCTAGAATTCCAAAATAGAATGTTGAGAGTTCTAGGATTCCAAAATAGAATGTTGGGAGTTCTAGAATTCCAAAATAGAATGTTGGCAGTTCTAGAATTCTAAAATAGAATGTTGGTGTTGCAGAATTCCAAAATAGAATGTTGGGAGTTCTAGGATTCCAAAATAGAATGTTGGGAGTCCTAGAATTCTAAAATAGAATGTTGGTGTTGCAGAATTCCAAAATAGAATGTTGGGAGTTCTAGAATTCCAAAATAGAATGTTGGGAGTTCTAGAATTCCAAAATAGAATGTTGAGAGTTCTAGGATTCTAAAATAGAATGTTGGGAGTTCTAGAATTCTAAAATAGAATTTTGGTGTTGCAGAATTACAAAATAGAATGTTGGTGTTGCAGAATTCCAAAATAGAATGTTGGGAGTTCTAGAATTCTAAAATAGAATGTTGAGCGTTCTAGGATTCCAAAATAGAATGTTGGGAGTTCTAGAATTCTAAAATAGAATGTTGGTGTTGCAGAATAACAAAATAGAATGTTGGGAGTTCTAGAATTCCAAAATAGAATGTTGAGAGTTCTAGGATTCCAAAATAGAATGTTGAGAGTTCTAGGATTCCAAAATAGAATGTTGGGAGTTCTAGAATTCTAAAATAGAATGTTGGTGTTGCAGAATGCCAAAATAGAATGTTGGGAGTTCTAGAATTCCAAAATAGAATGTTGAGAGTTCTAGGATTCCAAAATAGAATGTTGAGAGTTCTAGGATTCCAAAATAGAATGTTGGGAGTTCTAGAATTCTAAAATAGAATGTTGGTGTTGTAGAATTCCAAAATAGAATGTTGGGAGTTCTAGAATTCCAAAATAGAATGTTGAGAGTTCTAGGATTCCAAAATAGAATGTTGAGAGCTCTAGAATTCCAAAATAGAATGTTGAGAGTTCTAGGATTCCAAAATAGAATGTTGGGAGTTCTAGAATTCTAAAATAGAATGTTGGTGTTGCAGAATTCCAAAATAGAATGTTGGGAGTTCTAGAATTCCAAAATAGAATGTTGAGCGTTCTATGATTCCAAAATAGAATGTTGGGAGTTCTAGAATTCTAAAAAAAGAATGTTAAGAGTTCTAGTATTCCAAAATAGAATGTTGCCAGTTCTAGAATTCTAAAATAGAATGTTGGTGTTGCAGAATAACAAAATAGAATGTTGAGAGTTCTAGGATTCCAAAATAGAATGTTGGGAGTTCTAGAATTCTAAAAAAGAATGTTAAGAGTTCTAGGATTCCAAAATAGAATGTTGGTAGTTCTAGAATTCTAAAATAGAATGATGGTGTTGCAGAATAACAAAATAGAATGTTGGGAGTTCTAGAATTCCAAAATAGAATGTTGAGAGTTCTAGGATTCCAAAATAGAATGTTGAGAGTTCTAGGATTCCAAAATAGAATGTTGGGAGTTCTAGAATTCTAAAATAGAATGTTGGTGTTGCAGAATTCCAAAATACAATGTTGGGAGTTCTAGAATTCCAAAATAGAATTTTGAGAGTTCTAGGATTCCAATATAGAATGTTGGGAGTTCTAGAATTCTAAAATAGAATGTTGGTGTTGCAGAATTCCAAAATAGAATGATGGGAGTTCTAGATTTCCAAAATAGAATGTTGAGAGTTCTAGGATTCCAAAATAGAATGTTGGGAGTTCTAGAATTCCAAAATAGAATGTTGAGAGTTCTAGTATTCCAAAATAGAATGTTGGGAGTTCTAGAATTCAAAAATAGAATGTTGGTGTTGTAGAATTCCAAAATAGAATGTTGAGCGTTCTAGGATTCCAAAATAGAATGTTGGGAGTTCTAGAATTCCAAAATAGAATTTTGAGAGTTCTAGGATTCCAATATAGAATGTTGGGAGTTCTAGAATTCTAAAATAGAATGTTGGTGTTGCAGAATTCCAAAATAGAATGTTGGGAGTTCTAGAATTCCAAAATAGAATGTTGAGAGTTCTAGGATTCCAAAATAGAATGTTGAGAGCTCTAGAATTCCAAAATAGAATGTTGAGAGTACTAGGATTCCAAAAAAGAATGTTGAGAGTTCTAGGATTCCAAAATAGAATGATGGGAGTTCTAGAATTCTAAAATAGAATGTTGGTGTTGCAGAATTCCAAAATAGAATGTTGGGAGTTCTAGAATTCTAAAATAGAATGTTGGTGTTGCAGAATTCCAAAATAGAATGTTGGGAGTTCTAGAATTCCAAAATAGAATGTTGAGAGTTCTAGGATTCCAAAATAGAATGTTGAGAGCTCTAGAATTCCAAAATAGAATGTTGAGAGTTCTAGGATTCCAAAATAGAATGTTGGGAGTTCTAGAATTCTAAAATAGAATGTTGGTGTTGCAGAATTCCAAAATAGAATGTTGGGAGTTCTAGAATTCCAAAATAGAATGTTGAGCGTTCTATGATTCCAAAATAGAATGTTGGGAGTTCTAGAATTCTAAAAAAAGAATGTTAAGAGTTCTAGTATTCCAAAATAGAATGTTGCCAGTTCTAGAATTCTAAAATAGAATGTTGGTGTTGCAGAATAACAAAATAGAATGTTGAGAGTTCTAGGATTCCAAAATAGAATGTTGGGAGTTCTAGAATTCTAAAAAAGAATGTTAAGAGTTCTAGGATTCCAAAATAGAATGTTGGTAGTTCTAGAATTCTAAAATAGAATGATGGTGTTGCAGAATAACAAAATAGAATGTTGGGAGTTCTAGAATTCCAAAATAGAATGTTGAGAGTTCTAGGATTCCAAAATAGAATGTTGAGAGTTCTAGGATTCCAAAATAGAATGTTGGGAGTTCTAGAATTCTAAAATAGAATGTTGGTGTTGCAGAATTCCAAAATACAATGTTGGGAGTTCTAGAATTCCAAAATAGAATTTTGAGAGTTCTAGGATTCCAATATAGAATGTTGGGAGTTCTAGAATTCTAAAATAGAATGTTGGTGTTGCAGAATTCCAAAATAGAATGATGGGAGTTCTAGATTTCCAAAATAGAATGTTGAGAGTTCTAGGATTCCAAAATAGAATGTTGGGAGTTCTAGAATTCCAAAATAGAATGTTGAGAGTTCTAGTATTCCAAAATAGAATGTTGGGAGTTCTAGAATTCAAAAATAGAATGTTGGTGTTGTAGAATTCCAAAATAGAATGTTGAGCGTTCTAGGATTCCAAAATAGAATGTTGGGAGTTCTAGAATTCCAAAATAGAATTTTGAGAGTTCTAGGATTCCAATATAGAATGTTGGGAGTTCTAGAATTCTAAAATAGAATGTTGGTGTTGCAGAATTCCAAAATAGAATGTTGGGAGTTCTAGAATTCCAAAATAGAATGTTGAGAGTTCTAGGATTCCAAAATAGAATGTTGAGAGCTCTAGAATTCCAAAATAGAATGTTGAGAGTACTAGGATTCCAAAAAAGAATGTTGAGAGTTCTAGGATTCCAAAATAGAATGATGGGAGTTCTAGAATTCTAAAATAGAATGTTGGTGTTGCAGAATTCCAAAATAGAATGTTGGGAGTTCTAGAATTCTAAAATAGAATGTTGGTGTTGCAGAATTCCAAAATAGAATGTTGGGAGTTCTAGAATTCCAAAATAGAATGTTGAGAGTTCTAGGATTCCAAAATAGAATGTTGAGAGCTCTAGAATTCCAAAATAGAATGTTGAGAGTTCTAGGATTCCAAAATAGAATGTTGGGAGTTCTAGAATTCTAAAATAGAATGTTGGTGTTGCAGAATTCCAAAATAGAATGTTGGGAGTTCTAGAATTCCAAAATAGAATGTTGAGCGTTCTATGATTCCAAAATAGAATGTTGGGAGTTCTAGAATTCTAAAAAAAGAATGTTAAGAGTTCTAGGATTCCAAAATAGAATGTTGCCAGTTCTAGAATTCTAAAATAGAATGTTGGTGTTGCAGAATAACAAAATAGAATGTTGAGAGTTCTAGGATTCCAAAATAGAATGTTGGGAGTTCTAGAATTCTAAAAAAGAATGTTAAGAGTTCTAGGATTCCAAAATAGAATGTTGGTAGTTCTAGAATTCTAAAATAGAATGATGGTGTTGCAGAATAACAAAATAGAATGTTGGGAGTTCTAGAATTCCAAAATAGAATGTTGAGAGTTCTAGGATTCCAAAATAGAATGTTGAGAGTTCTAGGATTCCAAAATAGAATGTTGGGAGTTCTAGAATTCTAAAATAGAATGTTGGTGTTGCAGAATTCCAAAATACAATGTTGGGAGTTCTAGAATTCCAAAATAGAATTTTGAGAGTTCTAGGATTCCAATATAGAATGTTGGGAGTTCTAGAATTCTAAAATAGAATGTTGGTGTTGCAGAATTCCAAAATAGAATGATGGGAGTTCTAGATTTCCAAAATAGAATGTTGAGAGTTCTAGGATTCCAAAATAGAATGTTGGGAGTTCTAGAATTCCAAAATAGAATGTTGAGAGTTCTAGGATTCCAAAATAGAATGTTGGGAGTTCTAGAATTCAAAAATAGAATGTTGGTGTTGTAGAATTCCAAAATAGAATGTTGAGCGTTCTAGGATTCCAAAATAGAATGTTGGGAGTTCTAGAATTCCAAAATAGAATTTTGAGAGTTCTAGGATTCCAATATAGAATGTTGGGAGTTCTAGAATTCTAAAATAGAATGTTGGTGTTGCAGAATTCCAAAATAGAATGTTGGGAGTTCTAGAATTCCAAAATAGAATGTTGAGAGTTCTAGGATTCCAAAATAGAATGTTGAGAGCTCTAGAATTCCAAAATAGAATGTTGAGAGTACTAGGATTCCAAAATAGAATGTTGAGAGTTCTAGGATTCCAAAATAGAATGATGGGAGTTCTAGAATTCTAAAATAGAATGTTGGTGTTGCAGAATTCCAAAATAGAATGTTGGGAGTTCTAGAATTCCAAAATAGAATGTTGAGAGTTCTAGGATTCCAAAATAGAATGTTGAGAGCTCTAGAATTCCAAAATAGAATGTTGAGAGTTCTAGGATTCCAAAATAGAATGTTGGGAGTTCTAGAATTCCAAATAGAATGTTGGGAGTTCTAGAATTCTAAAATAGAATGTTGGTGTTGCAGAATTCCAAAATAGAATGTTGGGAGTTCTAGAATTCCAAAATAGAATGTTGGGAGTTCTAGAATTCCAAAATAGAATGTTGAGCGTTCTAGGATTCCAAAATAGAATGTTGGGAGTTCTAGAATTCCAAAATAGAATTTTGAGAGTTCTAGGATTCCAATATAGAATGTTGGGAGTTCTAGAATTCTAAAATAGAATGTTGGTGTTGCAGAATTCCAAAATAGAATGTTGGGAGTTCTAGAATTCCAAAATAGAATGTTGAGAGTTCTAGGATTCCAAAATAGAATGTTGAGAGCTCTAGAATTCCAAAATAGAATGTTGAGAGTACTAGGATTCCAAAATAGAATGTTGGGAGTTCTAGAATTCCAAAATAGAATGTTGAGAGTTCTAGGATTCGAAAATAGAATGTTGGGAGTTCTAGAATTCTAAAATAGAATGTTGGTGTTGCAGAATTCCAAAATAGAATGTTGGGAGTTCTAGGATTCCAAAATAGAATGTTGGGAGTTCTAGAATTCCAAAATAGAATGTTGAGAGTTCTAGGATTCCAAAATAGAATGTTGGGAGTTTTAGAATTCTAAAATAGAATGTTGGTGTTGTAGAATTCCAAAATAGAATGTTGAGCGTTCTAGGATTCCAACATAGAATGTTGGGAGTTCTAGAATTCTAAAATAGAATGTTGGTGTTGCAGAATAACAAAATAGAATGTTGGGAGTTCTAGAATTCCAAAATGGAATGTTGAGAGTTCTAGGATTCCAAAATAGAATGTTGGGAGTTCTAGAATTCCAAAAGAGAATGTTGAGAGTTCTCGGATTCCAAAATAGAATGATGGGAGTTCTAGAATTCTAAAATAGAATGTTGGTGTTGCAGAATAACAAAATAGAATGTTGGGAGTTCTAGAATTCCAAAATAGAATGTTGAGAGTTCTAGGATTCCAAAATAGAATGTTGAGAGTTCTAGGATTCCAAAATAGAATGTTGGGAGTTCTAGAATTCTAAAATAGAATGTTGGTGTTGCAGAATGCCAAAATAGAATGTTGGGAGTTCTAGAATTCCAAAATAGAATGTTGAGAGTTCTAGGATTCCAAAATAGAATGTTGGGAGTTCTAGAATTCTAAAATAGAATGTTAAGAGTTCTAGGATTCCAAAATAGAATGTTGGCAGTTCTAGAATTCTAAAATAGAATGTTGGTGTTGCAGAATAACAAAATAGAATGTTGGGAGTTCTAGAATTCCAAAATAGAATGTTGAGAGCTCTAGAATTCCAAAATAGAATGTTGAGAGTTCTAGGATTCCAAAATAGAATGTTGGGAGTTCTAGAATTCCAAAATAGAATGTTGGCAGTTCTAGAATTCTAAAATAGAATGTTGGTGTTGCAGAATTCCAAAATAGAATGTTGGGAGTTCTAGGATTCCAAAATAGAATGTTGGGAGTCCTAGAATTCTAAAATAGAATGTTGGTGTTGCAGAATTCCAAAATAGAATGTTGGGAGTTCTAGAATTCCAAAATAGAATGTTGGGAGTTCTAGAATTCCAAAATAGAATGTTGAGAGTTCTAGGATTCTAAAATAGAATGTTGGGAGTTCTAGAATTCTAAAATAGAATTTTGGTGTTGCAGAATTACAAAATAGAATGTTGGTGTTGCAGAATTCCAAAATAGAATGTTGGGAGTTCTAGAATTCTAAAATAGAATGTTGAGCGTTCTAGGATTCCAAAATAGAATGTTGGGAGTTCTAGAATTCTAAAATAGAATGTTGGTGTTGCAGAATAACAAAATAGAATGTTGGGAGTTCTAGAATTCCAAAATAGAATGTTGAGAGTTCTAGGATTCCAAAATAGAATGTTGAGAGTTCTAGGATTCCAAAATAGAATGTTGGGAGTTCTAGAATTCTAAAATAGAATGTTGGTGTTGCAGAATGCCAAAATAGAATGTTGGGAGTTCTAGAATTCCAAAATAGAATGTTGAGAGTTCTAGGATTCCAAAATAGAATGTTGAGAGTTCTAGGATTCCAAAATAGAATGTTGGGAGTTCTAGAATTCTAAAATAGAATGTTGGTGTTGCAGAATTCCAAAATAGAATGTTGGGAGTTCTAGAATTCCAAAATAGAATGTTGAGAGTTCTAGGATTCCAAAATAGAATGTTGAGAGTTCTAGGATTCCAAAATAGAATGTTGGGAGTTCTAGAATTCTAAAATAGAATGTTGGTGTTGCAGAATTCCAAAATACAATGTTGGGAGTTCTAGAATTCCAAAATAGAATTTTGAGAGTTCTAGGATTCCAATATAGAATGTTGGGAGTTCTAGAATTCTAAAATAGAATGTTGGTGTTGCAGAATTCCAAAATAGAATGATGGGAGTTCTAGATTTCCAAAATAGAATGTTGAGAGTTCTAGGATTCCAAAATAGAATGTTGGGAGTTCTAGAATTCCAAAATAGAATGTTGAGAGTTCTAGGATTCCAAAATAGAATGTTGGGAGTTCTAGAATTCAAAAATAGAATGTTGGTGTTGTAGAATTCCAAAATAGAATGTTGAGCGTTCTAGGATTCCAAAATAGAATGTTGGGAGTTCTAGAATTCCAAAATAGAATTTTGAGAGTTCTAGGATTCCAATATAGAATGTTGGGAGTTCTAGAATTCTAAAATAGAATGTTGGTGTTGCAGAATTCCAAAATAGAATGTTGGGAGTTCTAGAATTCCAAAATAGAATGTTGAGAGTTCTAGGATTCCAAAATAGAATGTTGAGAGCTCTAGAATTCCAAAATAGAATGTTGAGAGTACTAGGATTCCAAAATAGAATGTTGAGAGTTCTAGGATTCCAAAATAGAATGATGGGAGTTCTAGAATTCTAAAATAGAATGTTGGTGTTGCAGAATTCCAAAATAGAATGTTGGGAGTTCTAGAATTCCAAAATAGAATGTTGAGAGTTCTAGGATTCCAAAATAGAATGTTGAGAGCTCTAGAATTCCAAAATAGAATGTTGAGAGTTCTAGGATTCCAAAATAGAATGTTGGGAGTTCTAGAATTCCAAATAGAATGTTGGGAGTTCTAGAATTCTAAAATAGAATGTTGGTGTTGCAGAATTCCAAAATAGAATGTTGGGAGTTCTAGAATTCCAAAATAGAATGTTGGGAGTTCTAGAATTCCAAAATAGAATGTTGAGCGTTCTAGGATTCCAAAATAGAATGTTGGGAGTTCTAGAATTCCAAAATAGAATTTTGAGAGTTCTAGGATTCCAATATAGAATGTTGGGAGTTCTAGAATTCTAAAATAGAATGTTGGTGTTGCAGAATTCCAAAATAGAATGTTGGGAGTTCTAGAATTCCAAAATAGAATGTTGAGAGTTCTAGGATTCCAAAATAGAATGTTGAGAGCTCTAGAATTCCAAAATAGAATGTTGAGAGTACTAGGATTCCAAAATAGAATGTTGGGAGTTCTAGAATTCCAAAATAGAATGTTGAGAGTTCTAGGATTCGAAAATAGAATGTTGGGAGTTCTAGAATTCTAAAATAGAATGTTGGTGTTGCAGAATTCCAAAATAGAATGTTGGGAGTTCTAGGATTCCAAAATAGAATGTTGGGAGTTCTAGAATTCCAAAATAGAATGTTGAGAGTTCTAGGATTCCAAAATAGAATGTTGGGAGTTTTAGAATTCTAAAATAGAATGTTGGTGTTGTAGAATTCCAAAATAGAATGTTGAGCGTTCTAGGATTCCAACATAGAATGTTGGGAGTTCTAGAATTCTAAAATAGAATGTTGGTGTTGCAGAATAACAAAATAGAATGTTGGGAGTTCTAGAATTCCAAAATGGAATGTTGAGAGTTCTAGGATTCCAAAATAGAATGTTGGGAGTTCTAGAATTCCAAAAGAGAATGTTGAGAGTTCTCGGATTCCAAAATAGAATGATGGGAGTTCTAGAATTCTAAAATAGAATGTTGGTGTTGCAGAATAACAAAATAGAATGTTGGGAGTTCTAGAATTCCAAAATAGAATGTTGAGAGTTCTAGGATTCCAAAATAGAATGTTGAGAGTTCTAGGATTCCAAAATAGAATGTTGGGAGTTCTAGAATTCTAAAATAGAATGTTGGTGTTGCAGAATGCCAAAATAGAATGTTGGGAGTTCTAGAATTCCAAAATAGAATGTTGAGAGTTCTAGGATTCCAAAATAGAATGTTGGGAGTTCTAGAATTCTAAAATAGAATGTTAAGAGTTCTAGGATTCCAAAATAGAATGTTGGCAGTTCTAGAATTCTAAAATAGAATGTTGGTGTTGCAGAATAACAAAATAGAATGTTGGGAGTTCTAGAATTCCAAAATAGAATGTTGAGAGCTCTAGAATTCCAAAATAGAATGTTGAGAGTTCTAGGATTCCAAAATAGAATGTTGGGAGTTCTAGAATTCCAAAATAGAATGTTGGCAGTTCTAGAATTCTAAAATAGAATGTTGGTGTTGCAGAATTCCAAAATAGAATGTTGGGAGTTCTAGGATTCCAAAATAGAATGTTGGGAGTCCTAGAATTCTAAAATAGAATGTTGGTGTTGCAGAATTCCAAAATAGAATGTTGGGAGTTCTAGAATTCCAAAATAGAATGTTGGGAGTTCTAGAATTCCAAAATAGAATGTTGAGAGTTCTAGGATTCTAAAATAGAATGTTGGGAGTTCTAGAATTCTAAAATAGAATTTTGGTGTTGCAGAATTACAAAATAGAATGTTGGTGTTGCAGAATTCCAAAATAGAATGTTGGGAGTTCTAGAATTCTAAAATAGAATGTTGAGCGTTCTAGGATTCCAAAATAGAATGTTGGGAGTTCTAGAATTCTAAAATAGAATGTTGGTGTTGCAGAATAACAAAATAGAATGTTGGGAGTTCTAGAATTCCAAAATAGAATGTTGAGAGTTCTAGGATTCCAAAATAGAATGTTGAGAGTTCTAGGATTCCAAAATAGAATGTTGGGAGTTCTAGAATTCTAAAATAGAATGTTGGTGTTGCAGAATGCCAAAATAGAATGTTGGGAGTTCTAGAATTCCAAAATAGAATGTTGAGAGTTCTAGGATTCCAAAATAGAATGTTGAGAGTTCTAGGATTCCAAAATAGAATGTTGGGAGTTCTAGAATTCTAAAATAGAATGTTGGTGTTGCAGAATTCCAAAATAGAATGTTGGGAGTTCTAGAATTCCAAAATAGAATGTTGAGAGTTCTAGGATTCCAAAATAGAATGTTGAGAGCTCTAGAATTCCAAAATAGAATGTTGAGAGTTCTAGGATTCCAAAATAGAATGTTGGGAGTTCTAGAATTCTAAAATAGAATGTTGGTGTTGCAGAATTCCAAAATAGAATGTTGGGAGTTCTAGAATTCCAAAATAGAATGTTGAGCGTTCTATGATTCCGAAATAGAATGTTGGGAGTTCTAGAATTCTAAAAAAAGAATGTTAAGAGTTCTAGTATTCCAAAATAGAATGTTGCCAGTTCTAGAATTCTAAAATAGAATGTTGGTGTTGCAGAATAACAAAATAGAATGTTGAGAGTTCTAGGATTCCAAAATAGAATGTTGGGAGTTCTAGAATTCTAAAAAAGAATGTTAAGAGTTCTAGGATTCCAAAATAGAATGTTGGTAGTTCTAGAATTCTAAAATAGAATGATGGTGTTGCAGAATAACAAAATAGAATGTTGGGAGTTCTAGAATTCCAAAATAGAATGTTGAGAGTTCTAGGATTCCAAAATAGAATGTTGAGAGTTCTAGGATTCCAAAATAGAATGTTGGGAGTTCTAGAATTCTAAAATAGAATGTTGGTGTTGCAGAATTCCAAAATACAATGTTGGGAGTTCTAGAATTCCAAAATAGAATTTTGAGAGTTCTAGGATTCCAATATAGAATGTTGGGAGTTCTAGAATTCTAAAATAGAATGTTGGTGTTGCAGAATTCCAAAATAGAATGATGGGAGTTCTAGATTTCCAAAATAGAATGTTGAGAGTTCTAGGATTCCAAAATAGAATGTTGGGAGTTCTAGAATTCCAAAATAGAATGTTGAGAGTTCTAGTATTCCAAAATAGAATGTTGGGAGTTCTAGAATTCAAAAATAGAATGTTGGTGTTGTAGAATTCCAAAATAGAATGTTGAGCGTTCTAGGATTCCAAAATAGAATGTTGGGAGTTCTAGAATTCCAAAATAGAATTTTGAGAGTTCTAGGATTCCAATATAGAATGTTGGGAGTTCTAGAATTCTAAAATAGAATGTTGGTGTTGCAGAATTCCAAAATAGAATGTTGGGAGTTCTAGAATTCCAAAATAGAATGTTGAGAGTTCTAGGATTCCAAAATAGAATGTTGAGAGCTCTAGAATTCCAAAATAGAATGTTGAGAGTACTAGGATTCCAAAAAAGAATGTTGAGAGTTCTAGGATTCCAAAATAGAATGATGGGAGTTCTAGAATTCTAAAATAGAATGTTGGTGTTGCAGAATTCCAAAATAGAATGTTGGGAGTTCTAGAATTCTAAAATAGAATGTTGGTGTTGCAGAATTCCAAAATAGAATGTTGGGAGTTCTAGAATTCCAAAATAGAATGTTGAGAGTTCTAGGATTCCAAAATAGAATGTTGAGAGCTCTAGAATTCCAAAATAGAATGTTGAGAGTTCTAGGATTCCAAAATAGAATGTTGGGAGTTCTAGAATTCTAAAATAGAATGTTGGTGTTGCAGAATTCCAAAATAGAATGTTGGGAGTTCTAGAATTCCAAAATAGAATGTTGAGCATTCTATGATTCCAAAATAGAATGTTGGGAGTTCTAGAATTCTAAAAAAAGAATGTTAAGAGTTCTAGGATTCCAAAATAGAATGTTGCCAGTTCTAGAATTCTAAAATAGAATGTTGGTGTTGCAGAATAACAAAATAGAATGTTGAGAGTTCTAGGATTCCAAAATAGAATGTTGGGAGTTCTAGAATTCTAAAAAAGAATGTTAAGAGTTCTAGGATTCCAAAATAGAATGTTGGTAGTTCTAGAATTCTAAAATAGAATGATGGTGTTGCAGAATAACAAAATAGAATGTTGGGAGTTCTAGAATTCCAAAATAGAATGTTGAGAGTTCTAGGATTCCAAAATAGAATGTTGAGAGTTCTAGGATTCCAAAATAGAATGTTGGGAGTTCTAGAATTCTAAAATAGAATGTTGGTGTTGCAGAATTCCAAAATACAATGTTGGGAGTTCTAGAATTCCAAAATAGAATTTTGAGAGTTCTAGGATTCCAATATAGAATGTTGGGAGTTCTAGAATTCTAAAATAGAATGTTGGTGTTGCAGAATTCCAAAATAGAATGATGGGAGTTCTAGATTTCCAAAATAGAATGTTGAGAGTTCTAGGATTCCAAAATAGAATGTTGGGAGTTCTAGAATTCCAAAATAGAATGTTGAGAGTTCTAGGATTCCAAAATAGAATGTTGGGAGTTCTAGAATTCAAAAATAGAATGTTGGTGTTGTAGAATTCCAAAATAGAATGTTGAGCGTTCTAGGATTCCAAAATAGAATGTTGGGAGTTCTAGAATTCCAAAATAGAATTTTGAGAGTTCTAGGATTCCAATATAGAATGTTGGGAGTTCTAGAATTCTAAAATAGAATGTTGGTGTTGCAGAATTCCAAAATAGAATGTTGGGAGTTCTAGAATTCCAAAATAGAATGTTGAGAGTTCTAGGATTCCAAAATAGAATGTTGAGAGCTCTAGAATTCCAAAATAGAATGTTGAGAGTACTAGGATTCCAAAATAGAATGTTGAGAGTTCTAGGATTCCAAAATAGAATGATGGGAGTTCTAGAATTCTAAAATAGAATGTTGGTGTTGCAGAATTCCAAAATAGAATGTTGGGAGTTCTAGAATTCCAAAATAGAATGTTGAGAGTTCTAGGATTCCAAAATAGAATGTTGAGAGCTCTAGAATTCCAAAATAGAATGTTGAGAGTTCTAGGATTCCAAAATAGAATGTTGGGAGTTCTAGAATTCCAAATAGAATGTTGGGAGTTCTAGAATTCTAAAATAGAATGTTGGTGTTGCAGAATTCCAAAATAGAATGTTGGGAGTTCTAGAATTCCAAAATAGAATGTTGGGAGTTCTAGAATTCCAAAATAGAATGTTGAGCGTTCTAGGATTCCAAAATAGAATGTTGGGAGTTCTAGAATTCCAAAATAGAATTTTGAGAGTTCTAGGATTCCAATATAGAATGTTGGGAGTTCTAGAATTCTAAAATAGAATGTTGGTGTTGCAGAATTCCAAAATAGAATGTTGGGAGTTCTAGAATTCCAAAATAGAATGTTGAGAGTTCTAGGATTCCAAAATAGAATGTTGAGAGCTCTAGAATTCCAAAATAGAATGTTGAGAGTACTAGGATTCCAAAATAGAATGTTGGGAGTTCTAGAATTCCAAAATAGAATGTTGAGAGTTCTAGGATTCGAAAATAGAATGTTGGGAGTTCTAGAATTCTAAAATAGAATGTTGGTGTTGCAGAATTCCAAAATAGAATGTTGGGAGTTCTAGGATTCCAAAATAGAATGTTGGGAGTTCTAGAATTCCAAAATAGAATGTTGAGAGTTCTAGGATTCCAAAATAGAATGTTGGGAGTTTTAGAATTCTAAAATAGAATGTTGGTGTTGTAGAATTCCAAAATAGAATGTTGAGCGTTCTAGGATTCCAACATAGAATGTTGGGAGTTCTAGAATTCTAAAATAGAATGTTGGTGTTGCAGAATAACAAAATAGAATGTTGGGAGTTCTAGAATTCCAAAATGGAATGTTGAGAGTTCTAGGATTCCAAAATAGAATGTTGGGAGTTCTAGAATTCCAAAAGAGAATGTTGAGAGTTCTCGGATTCCAAAATAGAATGATGGGAGTTCTAGAATTCTAAAATAGAATGTTGGTGTTGCAGAATAACAAAATAGAATGTTGGGAGTTCTAGAATTCCAAAATAGAATGTTGAGAGTTCTAGGATTCCAAAATAGAATGTTGAGAGTTCTAGGATTCCAAAATAGAATGTTGGGAGTTCTAGAATTCTAAAATAGAATGTTGGTGTTGCAGAATGCCAAAATAGAATGTTGGGAGTTCTAGAATTCCAAAATAGAATGTTGAGAGTTCTAGGATTCCAAAATAGAATGTTGGGAGTTCTAGAATTCTAAAATAGAATGTTAAGAGTTCTAGGATTCCAAAATAGAATGTTGGCAGTTCTAGAATTCTAAAATAGAATGTTGGTGTTGCAGAATAACAAAATAGAATGTTGGGAGTTCTAGAATTCCAAAATAGAATGTTGAGAGTTCTAGGATTCCAAAATAGAATGTTGGGAGTTCTAGAATTCCAAAATAGAATGTTGAGAGTTCTAGGATTCCAAAATAGAATGATGGGAGTTCTAGAATTCCAAAATAGAATGTTGAGAGTTCTAGGATTCGAAAATAGAATGTTGGGAGTTCTAGAATTCTAAAATAGAATGTTGGTGTTGCAGAATTCCAAAATAGAATGTTGGGAGTTCTAGGATTCCAAAATAGAATGTTGGGAGTTCTAGAATTCCAAAATAGAATGTTGAGAGTTCTAGGATTCCAAAATAGAATGTTGGGAGTTTTAGAATTCTAAAATAGAATGTTGGTGTTGTAGAATTCCAAAATAGAATGTTGAGCGTTCTAGGATTCCAACATAGAATGTTGGGAGTTCTAGAATTCTAAAATAGAATGTTGGTGTTGCAGAATAACAAAATAGAATGTTGGGAGTTCTAGAATTCCAAAATAGAATGTTGAGCGTTCTAGGATTCCAAAATAGAATGTTGGGAGTTCTAGAATTCCAAAATAGAATTTTGAGAGTTCTAGGATTCCAATATAGAATGTTGGGAGTTCTAGAATTCTAAAATAGAATGTTGGTGTTGCAGAATTCCAAAATAGAATGTTGGGAGTTCTAGAATTCCAAAATAGAATGTTGAGAGTTCTAGGATTCCAAAATAGAATGTTGAGAGCTCTAGAATTCCAAAATAGAATGTTGAGAGTACTAGGATTCCAAAATAGAATGTTGGGAGTTCTAGAATTCCAAAATAGAATGTTGAGAGTTCTAGGATTCGAAAATAGAATGTTGGGAGTTCTAGAATTCTAAAATAGAATGTTGGTGTTGCAGAATTCCAAAATAGAATGTTGGGAGTTCTAGGATTCCAAAATAGAATGTTGGGAGTTCTAGAATTCCAAAATAGAATGTTGAGAGTTCTAGGATTCCAAAATAGAATGTTGGGAGTTTTAGAATTCTAAAATAGAATGTTGGTGTTGTAGAATTCCAAAATAGAATGTTGAGCGTTCTAGGATTCCAACATAGAATGTTGGGAGTTCTAGAATTCTAAAATAGAATGTTGGTGTTGCAGAATAACAAAATAGAATGTTGGGAGTTCTAGAATTCCAAAATGGAATGTTGAGAGTTCTAGGATTCCAAAATAGAATGTTGGGAGTTCTAGAATTCCAAAAGAGAATGTTGAGAGTTCTCGGATTCCAAAATAGAATGATGGGAGTTCTAGAATTCTAAAATAGAATGTTGGTGTTGCAGAATAACAAAATAGAATGTTGGGAGTTCTAGAATTCCAAAATAGAATGTTGAGAGTTCTAGGATTCCAAAATAGAATGTTGAGAGTTCTAGGATTCCAAAATAGAATGTTGGGAGTTCTAGAATTCTAAAATAGAATGTTGGTGTTGCAGAATGCCAAAATAGAATGTTGGGAGTTCTAGAATTCCAAAATAGAATGTTGAGAGTTCTAGGATTCCAAAATAGAATGTTGGGAGTTCTAGAATTCTAAAATAGAATGTTAAGAGTTCTAGGATTCCAAAATAGAATGTTGGCAGTTCTAGAATTCTAAAATAGAATGTTGGTGTTGCAGAATAACAAAATAGAATGTTGGGAGTTCTAGAATTCCAAAATAGAATGTTGAGAGCTCTAGAATTCCAAAATAGAATGTTGAGAGTTCTAGGATTCCAAAATAGAATGTTGGGAGTTCTAGAATTCCAAAATAGAATGTTGGCAGTTCTAGAATTCTAAAATAGAATGTTGGTGTTGCAGAATTCCAAAATAGAATGTTGGGAGTTCTAGGATTCCAAAATAGAATGTTGGGAGTCCTAGAATTCTAAAATAGAATGTTGGTGTTGCAGAATTCCAAAATAGAATGTTGGGAGTTCTAGAATTCCAAAATAGAATGTTGGGAGTTCTAGAATTCCAAAATAGAATGTTGAGAGTTCTAGGATTCTAAAATAGAATGTTGGGAGTTCTAGAATTCTAAAATAGAATTTTGGTGTTGCAGAATTACAAAATAGAATGTTGGTGTTGCAGAATTCCAAAATAGAATGTTGGGAGTTCTAGAATTCTAAAATAGAATGTTGAGCGTTCTAGGATTCCAAAATAGAATGTTGGGAGTTCTAGAATTCTAAAATAGAATGTTGGTGTTGCAGAATAACAAAATAGAATGTTGGGAGTTCTAGAATTCCAAAATAGAATGTTGAGAGTTCTAGGATTCCAAAATAGAATGTTGAGAGTTCTAGGATTCCAAAATAGAATGTTGGGAGTTCTAGAATTCTAAAATAGAATGTTGGTGTTGCAGAATGCCAAAATAGAATGTTGGGAGTTCTAGAATTCCAAAATAGAATGTTGAGAGTTCTAGGATTCCAAAATAGAATGTTGAGAGTTCTAGGATTCCAAAATAGAATGTTGGGAGTTCTAGAATTCTAAAATAGAATGTTGGTGTTGCAGAATTCCAAAATAGAATGTTGGGAGTTCTAGAATTCCAAAATAGAATGTTGAGAGTTCTAGGATTCCAAAATAGAATGTTGAGAGCTCTAGAATTCCAAAATAGAATGTTGAGAGTTCTAGGATTCCAAAATAGAATGTTGGGAGTTCTAGAATTCTAAAATAGAATGTTGGTGTTGCAGAATTCCAAAATAGAATGTTGGGAGTTCTAGAATTCCAAAATAGAATGTTGAGCGTTCTATGATTCCGAAATAGAATGTTGGGAGTTCTAGAATTCTAAAAAAAGAATGTTAAGAGTTCTAGTATTCCAAAATAGAATGTTGCCAGTTCTAGAATTCTAAAATAGAATGTTGGTGTTGCAGAATAACAAAATAGAATGTTGAGAGTTCTAGGATTCCAAAATAGAATGTTGGGAGTTCTAGAATTCTAAAAAAGAATGTTAAGAGTTCTAGGATTCCAAAATAGAATGTTGGTAGTTCTAGAATTCTAAAATAGAATGATGGTGTTGCAGAATAACAAAATAGAATGTTGGGAGTTCTAGAATTCCAAAATAGAATGTTGAGAGTTCTAGGATTCCAAAATAGAATGTTGAGAGTTCTAGGATTCCAAAATAGAATGTTGGGAGTTCTAGAATTCTAAAATAGAATGTTGGTGTTGCAGAATTCCAAAATACAATGTTGGGAGTTCTAGAATTCCAAAATAGAATTTTGAGAGTTCTAGGATTCCAATATAGAATGTTGGGAGTTCTAGAATTCTAAAATAGAATGTTGGTGTTGCAGAATTCCAAAATAGAATGATGGGAGTTCTAGATTTCCAAAATAGAATGTTGAGAGTTCTAGGATTCCAAAATAGAATGTTGGGAGTTCTAGAATTCCAAAATAGAATGTTGAGAGTTCTAGTATTCCAAAATAGAATGTTGGGAGTTCTAGAATTCAAAAATAGAATGTTGGTGTTGTAGAATTCCAAAATAGAATGTTGAGCGTTCTAGGATTCCAAAATAGAATGTTGGGAGTTCTAGAATTCCAAAATAGAATTTTGAGAGTTCTAGGATTCCAATATAGAATGTTGGGAGTTCTAGAATTCTAAAATAGAATGTTGGTGTTGCAGAATTCCAAAATAGAATGTTGGGAGTTCTAGAATTCCAAAATAGAATGTTGAGAGTTCTAGGATTCCAAAATAGAATGTTGAGAGCTCTAGAATTCCAAAATAGAATGTTGAGAGTACTAGGATTCCAAAAAAGAATGTTGAGAGTTCTAGGATTCCAAAATAGAATGATGGGAGTTCTAGAATTCTAAAATAGAATGTTGGTGTTGCAGAATTCCAAAATAGAATGTTGGGAGTTCTAGAATTCTAAAATAGAATGTTGGTGTTGCAGAATTCCAAAATAGAATGTTGGGAGTTCTAGAATTCCAAAATAGAATGTTGAGAGTTCTAGGATTCCAAAATAGAATGTTGAGAGCTCTAGAATTCCAAAATAGAATGTTGAGAGTTCTAGGATTCCAAAATAGAATGTTGGGAGTTCTAGAATTCTAAAATAGAATGTTGGTGTTGCAGAATTCCAAAATAGAATGTTGGGAGTTCTAGAATTCCAAAATAGAATGTTGAGCATTCTATGATTCCAAAATAGAATGTTGGGAGTTCTAGAATTCTAAAAAAAGAATGTTAAGAGTTCTAGGATTCCAAAATAGAATGTTGCCAGTTCTAGAATTCTAAAATAGAATGTTGGTGTTGCAGAATAACAAAATAGAATGTTGAGAGTTCTAGGATTCCAAAATAGAATGTTGGGAGTTCTAGAATTCTAAAAAAGAATGTTAAGAGTTCTAGGATTCCAAAATAGAATGTTGGTAGTTCTAGAATTCTAAAATAGAATGATGGTGTTGCAGAATAACAAAATAGAATGTTGGGAGTTCTAGAATTCCAAAATAGAATGTTGAGAGTTCTAGGATTCCAAAATAGAATGTTGAGAGTTCTAGGATTCCAAAATAGAATGTTGGGAGTTCTAGAATTCTAAAATAGAATGTTGGTGTTGCAGAATTCCAAAATACAATGTTGGGAGTTCTAGAATTCCAAAATAGAATTTTGAGAGTTCTAGGATTCCAATATAGAATGTTGGGAGTTCTAGAATTCTAAAATAGAATGTTGGTGTTGCAGAATTCCAAAATAGAATGATGGGAGTTCTAGATTTCCAAAATAGAATGTTGAGAGTTCTAGGATTCCAAAATAGAATGTTGGGAGTTCTAGAATTCCAAAATAGAATGTTGAGAGTTCTAGGATTCCAAAATAGAATGTTGGGAGTTCTAGAATTCAAAAATAGAATGTTGGTGTTGTAGAATTCCAAAATAGAATGTTGAGCGTTCTAGGATTCCAAAATAGAATGTTGGGAGTTCTAGAATTCCAAAATAGAATTTTGAGAGTTCTAGGATTCCAATATAGAATGTTGGGAGTTCTAGAATTCTAAAATAGAATGTTGGTGTTGCAGAATTCCAAAATAGAATGTTGGGAGTTCTAGAATTCCAAAATAGAATGTTGAGAGTTCTAGGATTCCAAAATAGAATGTTGAGAGCTCTAGAATTCCAAAATAGAATGTTGAGAGTACTAGGATTCCAAAATAGAATGTTGAGAGTTCTAGGATTCCAAAATAGAATGATGGGAGTTCTAGAATTCTAAAATAGAATGTTGGTGTTGCAGAATTCCAAAATAGAATGTTGGGAGTTCTAGAATTCCAAAATAGAATGTTGAGAGTTCTAGGATTCCAAAATAGAATGTTGAGAGCTCTAGAATTCCAAAATAGAATGTTGAGAGTTCTAGGATTCCAAAATAGAATGTTGGGAGTTCTAGAATTCCAAATAGAATGTTGGGAGTTCTAGAATTCTAAAATAGAATGTTGGTGTTGCAGAATTCCAAAATAGAATGTTGGGAGTTCTAGAATTCCAAAATAGAATGTTGGGAGTTCTAGAATTCCAAAATAGAATGTTGAGCGTTCTAGGATTCCAAAATAGAATGTTGGGAGTTCTAGAATTCCAAAATAGAATTTTGAGAGTTCTAGGATTCCAATATAGAATGTTGGGAGTTCTAGAATTCTAAAATAGAATGTTGGTGTTGCAGAATTCCAAAATAGAATGTTGGGAGTTCTAGAATTCCAAAATAGAATGTTGAGAGTTCTAGGATTCCAAAATAGAATGTTGAGAGCTCTAGAATTCCAAAATAGAATGTTGAGAGTACTAGGATTCCAAAATAGAATGTTGGGAGTTCTAGAATTCCAAAATAGAATGTTGAGAGTTCTAGGATTCGAAAATAGAATGTTGGGAGTTCTAGAATTCTAAAATAGAATGTTGGTGTTGCAGAATTCCAAAATAGAATGTTGGGAGTTCTAGGATTCCAAAATAGAATGTTGGGAGTTCTAGAATTCCAAAATAGAATGTTGAGAGTTCTAGGATTCCAAAATAGAATGTTGGGAGTTTTAGAATTCTAAAATAGAATGTTGGTGTTGTAGAATTCCAAAATAGAATGTTGAGCGTTCTAGGATTCCAACATAGAATGTTGGGAGTTCTAGAATTCTAAAATAGAATGTTGGTGTTGCAGAATAACAAAATAGAATGTTGGGAGTTCTAGAATTCCAAAATGGAATGTTGAGAGTTCTAGGATTCCAAAATAGAATGTTGGGAGTTCTAGAATTCCAAAAGAGAATGTTGAGAGTTCTCGGATTCCAAAATAGAATGATGGGAGTTCTAGAATTCTAAAATAGAATGTTGGTGTTGCAGAATAACAAAATAGAATGTTGGGAGTTCTAGAATTCCAAAATAGAATGTTGAGAGTTCTAGGATTCCAAAATAGAATGTTGAGAGTTCTAGGATTCCAAAATAGAATGTTGGGAGTTCTAGAATTCTAAAATAGAATGTTGGTGTTGCAGAATGCCAAAATAGAATGTTGGGAGTTCTAGAATTCCAAAATAGAATGTTGAGAGTTCTAGGATTCCAAAATAGAATGTTGGGAGTTCTAGAATTCTAAAATAGAATGTTAAGAGTTCTAGGATTCCAAAATAGAATGTTGGCAGTTCTAGAATTCTAAAATAGAATGTTGGTGTTGCAGAATAACAAAATAGAATGTTGGGAGTTCTAGAATTCCAAAATAGAATGTTGAGAGTTCTAGGATTCCAAAATAGAATGTTGGGAGTTCTAGAATTCCAAAATAGAATGTTGAGAGTTCTAGGATTCCAAAATAGAATGATGGGAGTTCTAGAATTCTAAAATAGAATGTTGGTGTTGCAGAATTCCAAAATAGAATGTTGGGAGTTCTAGAATTCCAAAATAGAATGTTGAGAGTTCTAGGATTCCAAAATAGAATGTTGAGAGCTCTAGAATTCCAAAATAGAATGTTGAGAGTTCTAGGATTCCAAAATAGAATGTTGGGAGTTCTAGAATTCCAAATAGAATGTTGGGAGTTCTAGAATTCTAAAATAGAATGTTGGTGTTGCAGAATTCCAAAATAGAATGTTGGGAGTTCTAGAATTCCAAAATAGAATGTTGGGAGTTCTAGAATTCCAAAATAGAATGTTGAGAGTTCTAGGATTCCAAAATAGAATGTTGGGAGTTCTAGAATTCTAAAATAGAATTTTGGTGTTGCAGAATTACAAAATAGAATGTTGGTGTTGCAGAATTCCAAAATAGAATGTTGGGAGTTCTAGAATTCTAAAATAGAATGTTGAGAGTTCTAGGATTCGAAAATAGAATGTTGGGAGTTCTAGAATTCTAAAATAGAATGTTGGTGACGCAGAATTCCAAAATAGAATGTTGGGAGTTCTAGGATTCCAAAATAGAATGTTGGGAGTTCTAGAATTCCAAAATAGAATGTTGAGAGTTCTAGGATTCCAAAATAGAATGTTGGGAGTTTTAGAATTCTAAAATAGAATGTTGGTGTTGTAGAATTCCAAAATAGAATGTTGAGCGTTCTAGGATTCCAAAATAGAATGTTGGGAGTTCTAGAATTCTAAAATAGAATGTTGGTGTTGCAGAATAACAAAATAGAATGTTGGGAGTTCTAGGATTCCAAAATAGAATGTTGGGAGTTCTAGAATTCCAAAATAGAATGTTGAGAGTTCTAGGATTCCAAAATAGAATGTTGCCAGTTCTAGGATTCCAAAATAGAATGTTGGGAGTTCTAGAATTCAAAAATAGAATGTTGGTGTTGTAGAATTCCAAAATAGAATGTTGAGCGTTCTAGGATTCCAAAATAGAATGTTGGGAGTTCTAGAATTCTAAAATAGAATGTTAAGAGTTCTAGGATTCCAAAATAGAATGTTGCCAGTTCTAGAGTTCTAAAATAGAATGTTGGTGTTGCAGAATTCCAAAATAGAATGTTGGGAGTTCTAGAATTCCAAAATAGAATGTTGAGAGTTCTAGGATTCCAAAATAGAATGTTCGGAGTTCTAGAATTCTAAAATAGAATGTTGGTGTTGCAGAATTCCAAAATAGAATGTTGAAAGTTATAGAATTCCAAAATAGAATGTTGAGAGTTCTAGGATTCCAAAATAGAATGTTGAGAGCTCTAGAATTCCAAAATAGAATGTTGAGAGTTCTAGGATTCCAAAATAGAATGTTGGGAGTTCTAGAATTCTAAAATAGAATGTTGGTGTTGCAGGATGCCAAAATAGAATGTTGGGAGTTCTAGAATTCCAAAATAGAATGTTGAGAGTTCTAGGATTCCAAAATAGAATGTTGAGAGTTCTAGGATTCCAAAATAGAATGTTGGGAGTTCTAGAATTCTAAAATAGAATGTTGGTGTTGCAGAATTCCAAAATAGAATGTTGGGAGTTCTAGAATTCCAAAATAGAATGTTGAGAGTTCTAGGATTCCAAAATGGAATGTTGGGAGTTCTAGAATTCTAAAATAGAATTTTGGTGTTGCAGAATTACAAAATAGAATGTTGGGAGTTCTAGAATTCCAAAATAGAATGTTGAGAGTTCTAGGATTCCAAAATAGAATGTTGGCAGTTCTAGAATTCTAAAATAGAATGTTGGTGTTGCAGAATTCCAAAATAGAATGTTGGGAGTTCTAGGATTCCAAAATAGAATGTTGGGAGTCCTAGAATTCTAAAATAGAATGTTGGTGTTGCAGAATTCCAAAATAGAATGTTGGGAGTTCTAGAATTCCAAAATAGAATGTTGAGCGTTCTATGATTCCAAAATAGAATGTTGGGAGTTCTAGAATTCTAAAAAAAGAATGTTAAGAGTTCTAGGATTCCAAAATAGAATGTTGCCAGTTCTAGAATTCTAAAATAGAATGTTGGTGTTGCAGAATAACAAAATAGAATGTTGAGAGTTCTAGGATTCCAAAATAGAATGTTGGGAGTTCTAGAATTCTAAAAAAGAATGTTAAGAGTTCTAGGATTCCAAAATAGAATGTTGGTAGTTCTAGAATTCTAAAATAGAATGATGGTGTTGCAGAATAACAAAATAGAATGTTGGGAGTTCTAGAATTCCAAAATAGAATGTTGAGAGTTCTAGGATTCCAAAATAGAATGTTGAGAGTTCTAGGATTCCAAAATAGAATGTTGGGAGTTCTAGAATTCTAAAATAGAATGTTGGTGTTGCAGAATTCCAAAATAGAATGTTGAGAGTTCTAGGATTCCAAAATAGAATGTTGAGAGTTCTAGGATTCCAAAATAGAATGTTGGGAGTTCTAGAATTCTAAAATAGAATGTTGGTGTTGCAGAATTCCAAAATAGAATGTTGGGAGTTCTAGAATTCCAAAATAGAATGTTGAGAGTTCTAGGATTCCAAAATGGAATGTTGGGAGTTCTAGAATTCTAAAATAGAATTTTGGTGTTGCAGAATTACAAAATAGAATGTTGGGAGTTCTAGAATTCCAAAATAGAATGTTGAGAGTTCTAGGATTCCAAAATAGAATGTTGGCAGTTCTAGAATTCTAAAATAGAATGTTGGTGTTGCAGAATTCCAAAATAGAATGTTGGGAGTTCTAGGATTCCAAAATAGAATGTTGGGAGTCCTAGAATTCTAAAATAGAATGTTGGTGTTGCAGAATTCCAAAATAGAATGTTGGGAGTTCTAGAATTCCAAAATAGAATGTTGAGCGTTCTATGATTCCAAAATAGAATGTTGGGAGTTCTAGAATTCTAAAAAAAGAATGTTAAGAGTTCTAGGATTCCAAAATAGAATGTTGCCAGTTCTAGAATTCTAAAATAGAATGTTGGTGTTGCAGAATAACAAAATAGAATGTTGAGAGTTCTAGGATTCCAAAATAGAATGTTGGGAGTTCTAGAATTCTAAAAAAGAATGTTAAGAGTTCTAGGATTCCAAAATAGAATGTTGGTAGTTCTAGAATTCTAAAATAGAATGATGGTGTTGCAGAATAACAAAATAGAATGTTGGGAGTTCTAGAATTCCAAAATAGAATGTTGAGAGTTCTAGGATTCCAAAATAGAATGTTGAGAGTTCTAGGATTCCAAAATAGAATGTTGGGAGTTCTAGAATTCTAAAATAGAATGTTGGTGTTGCAGAATTCCAAAATAGAATGTTGAGAGTTCTAGGATTCCAAAATAGAATGTTGGGAGTTCTAGAATTCCAAAATAGAATGTTGGTGTTGCAGAATTCCAAAATAGAATGTTGAGAGTTCTAGGATTCCAAAATAGAATGTTGGGAGTTCTAGAATTCCAAAATAGAATTTTGAGAGTTCTAGGATTCCAATATAGAATGTTGGGAGTTCTAGAATTCTAAAATAGAATGTTGGTGTTGCAGAATTCCAAAATAGAATGTTGGGAGTTCTAGGATTCCAAAATAGAATGTTGGGAGTCCTAGAATTCTAAAATAGAATGTTGGTGTTGCAGAATTACAAAATAGAATGTTGGGAGTTCTAGAATTCCAAAATAGAATGTTGAGAGTTCTAGGATTCCAAAATAGAATGTTGGGAGTTCTAGAATTCTAAAATAGAATGTTGGTGTTGCAGAATTCCAAAATAGAATGTTGGGAGTTTTAGGAATCCAAAATAGAATGTTGGGAGTTCTAGAATTCCAAAATAGAATGTTGAGAGTTCTAGGATTCCAAAATAGAATGTTGGGAGTTTTAGAATTCTAAAATAGAATGTTGGTGTTGTAGAATTCCAAAATAGAATGTTGAGCGTTCTAGGATTCCAAAATAGAATGTTGGGAGTTCTAGAATTCTAAAATAGAATGTTGGTGTTGCAGAATAACAAAATAGAATGTTGGGAGTTCTAGAATTCCAAAATAGAATGTTGAGAGTTCTAGGATTCCAAAATAGAATGTTGAGAGTTCTAGGATTCCAAAATAGAATGTTGGGAGTTCTAGAATTCTAAAATAGAATGTTGGTGTTGCAGAATGCCAAAATAGAATGTTGGGAGTTCTAGAATTCCAAAATAGAATGTTGAGAGTTCTAGGATTCCAAAATAGAATGTTGAGAGTTCTAGGATTCCAAAATAGAATGTTGAGAGTTCTAGGATTCCAAAATAGAATGTTGGGAGTTCTAGAATTCTAAAATAGAATGTTGGTGTTGCAGAATGCCAAAATAGAATGTTGCCAGTTCTAGGATTCCAAAATAGAATGTTGGGAGTTCTAGAATTCAAAAATAGAATGTTGGTGTTGTAGAATTCCAAAATAGAATGTTGAGCGTTCTAGGATTCCAAAATAGAATGTTGGGAGTTCTAGAATTCTAAAATAGAATGTTAAGAGTTCTAGGATTCCAAAATAGAATGTTGCCAGTTCTAGAATTCTAAAATAGAATGTTGGTGTTGCAGAATTCCAAAATAGAATGTTGGGAGTTCTAGAATTCCAAAATAGAATGTTGAGAGTTCTAGGATTCCAAAATAGAATGTTCGGAGTTCTAGAATTCTAAAATAGAATGTTGGTGTTGCAGAATTCCAAAATAGAATGTTGGGAGTTATAGAATTCCAAAATAGAATGTTGAGAGTTCTAGGATTCCAAAATAGAATGTTGAGAGCTCTAGAATTCCAAAATAGAATGTTGAGAGTTCTAGGATTCCAAAATAGAATGTTGGGAGTTCTAGAATTCTAAAATAGAATGTTGGTGTTGCAGGATGCCAAAATAGAATGTTGGGAGTTCTAGAATTCCAAAATAGAATGTTGAGAGTTCTAGGATTCCAAAATAGAATGTTGAGAGTTCTAGGATTCCAAAATAGAATGTTGGGAGTTCTAGAATTCTAAAATAGAATGTTGGTGTTGCAGAATTCCAAAATAGAATGTTGGGAGTTCTAGAATTCCAAAATAGAATGTTGAGAGTTCTAGGATTCCAAAATGGAATGTTGGGAGTTCTAGAATTCTAAAATAGAATTTTGGTGTTGCAGAATTACAAAATAGAATGTTGGGAGTTCTAGAATTCCAAAATAGAATGTTGAGAGTTCTAGGATTCCAAAATAGAATGTTGGCAGTTCTAGAATTCTAAAATAGAATGTTGGTGTTGCAGAATTCCAAAATAGAATGTTGGGAGTTCTAGGATTCCAAAATAGAATGTTGGGAGTCCTAGAATTCTAAAATAGAATGTTGGTGTTGCAGAATTACAAAATAGAATGTTGGGAGTTCTAGAATTCCAAAATAGAATGTTGAGAGTTCTAGGATTCCAAAATAGAATGTTGGGAGTTCTAGAATTCTAAAATAGAATGTTGGTGTTGCAGAATTCCAAAATAGAATGTTGGGAGTTTTAGGAATCCAAAATAGAATGTTGGGAGTTCTAGAATTCCAAAATAGAATGTTGAGAGTTCTAGGATTCCAAAATAGAATGTTGGGAGTTTTAGAATTCTAAAATAGAATGTTGGTGTTGTAGAATTCCAAAATAGAATGTTGAGCGTTCTAGGATTCCAAAATAGAATGTTGGGAGTTCTAGAATTCTAAAATAGAATGTTGGTGTTGCAGAATAACAAAATAGAATGTTGGGAGTTCTAGAATTCCAAAATAGAATGTTGAGAGTTCTAGGATTCCAAAATAGAATGTTGAGAGTTCTAGGATTCCAAAATAGAATGTTGGGAGTTCTAGAATTCTAAAATAGAATGTTGGTGTTGCAGAATGCCAAAATAGAATGTTGGGAGTTCTAGAATTCCAAAATAGAATGTTGAGAGTTCTAGGATTCCAAAATAGAATGTTGAGAGTTCTAGGATTCCAAAATAGAATGTTGGGAGTTCTAGAATTCTAAAATAGAATGTTGGTGTTGCAGAATTCCAAAATAGAATGTTGGGAGTTCTAGAATTCCAAAATAGAATGTTGGGAGTTCTAGAATTCTAAAATAGAATGTTGGTGTTGCAGAATTCCAAAATAGAATGTTGGGAGTTCTAGAATTCCAAAATAGAATGTTGAGCGTTCTATGATTCCAAAATAGAATGTTGGGAGTTCTAGAATTCTAAAAAAAGAATGTTAAGAGTTCTAGGATTCCAAAATAGAATGTTGCCAGTTCTAGAATTCTAAAATAGAATGTTGGTGTTGCAGAATAACAAAATAGAATGTTGAGAGTTCTAGGATTCCAAAATAGAATGTTGGGAGTTCTAGAATTCTAAAAAAGAATGTTAAGAGTTCTAGGATTCCAAAATAGAATGTTGGTAGTTCTAGAATTCTAAAATAGAATGATGGTGTTGCAGAATAACAAAATAGAATGTTGGGAGTTCTAGAATTCCAAAATAGAATGTTGAGAGTTCTAGGATTCCAAAATAGAATGTTGAGAGTTCTAGGATTCCAAAATAGAATGTTGGGAGTTCTAGAATTCTAAAATAGAATGTTGGTGTTGCAGAATTCCAAAATAGAATGTTGAGAGTTCTAGGATTCCAAAATAGAATGTTGGGAGTTCTAGAATTCAAAAATAGAATGTTGGTGTTGTAGAATTCCAAAATAGAATGTTGAGCGTTCTAGGATTCCAAAATAGAATGTTGGGAGTTCTAGAATTCCAAAATAGAATTTTGAGAGTTCTAGGATTCCAATATAGAATGTTGGGAGTTCTAGAATTCTAAAATAGAATGTTGGTGTTGCAGAATTCCAAAATAGAATGTTGGGAGTTCTAGGATTCCAAAATAGAATGTTGGGAGTCCTAGAATTCTAAAATAGAATGTTGGTGTTGCAGAATTACAAAATAGAATGTTGGGAGTTCTAGAATTCCAAAATAGAATGTTGAGAGTTCTAGGATTCCAAAATAGAATGTTGGGAGTTCTAGAATTCTAAAATAGAATGTTGGTGTTGCAGAATTCCAAAATAGAATGTTGGGAGTTTTAGGAATCCAAAATAGAATGTTGGGAGTTCTAGAATTCCAAAATAGAATGTTGAGAGTTCTAGGATTCCAAAATAGAATGTTGGGAGTTTTAGAATTCTAAAATAGAATGTTGGTGTTGTAGAATTCCAAAATAGAATGTTGAGCGTTCTAGGATTCCAAAATAGAATGTTGGGAGTTCTAGAATTCTAAAATAGAATGTTGGTGTTGCAGAATAACAAAATAGAATGTTGGGAGTTCTAGAATTCCAAAATAGAATGTTGAGAGTTCTAGGATTCCAAAATAGAATGTTGAGAGTTCTAGGATTCCAAAATAGAATGTTGGGAGTTCTAGAATTCTAAAATAGAATGTTGGTGTTGCAGAATGCCAAAATAGAATGTTGGGAGTTCTAGAATTCCAAAATAGAATGTTGAGAGTTCTAGGATTCCAAAATAGAATGTTGAGAGTTCTAGGATTCCAAAATAGAATGTTGGGAGTTCTAGAATTCCAAAATAGAATTTTGAGAGTTCTAGGATTCCAATATAGAATGTTGGGAGTTCTAGAATTCTAAAATAGAATGTTGGTGTTGCAGAATTCCAAAATAGAATGTTGGGAGTTCTAGAATTCCAAAATAGAATGTTGAGAGTTCTAGGATTCCAAAATAGAATGTTGAGAGCTCTAGAATTCCAAAATAGAATGTTGAGAGTACTAGGATTCCAAAATAGAATGTTGGGAGTTCTAGAATTCCAAAATAGAATGTTGAGAGTTCTAGGATTCGAAAATAGAATGTTGGGAGTTCTAGAATTCTAAAATAGAATGTTGGTGTTGCAGAATTCCAAAATAGAATGTTGGGAGTTCTAGGATTCCAAAATAGAATGTTGAGAGTTCTAGGATTCCAAAATAGAATGTTGAGAGTTCTAGGATTCCAAAATAGAATGTTGGGAGTTCTAGAATTCTAAAATAGAATGTTGGTGTTGCAGAATGCCAAAATAGAATGTTGGGAGTTCTAGAATTCCAAAATAGAATGTTGAGAGTTCTAGGATTCCAAAATAGAATGTTGGCAGTTCTAGAATTCTAAAATAGAATGTTGGTGTTGCAGAATAACAAAATAGAATGTTGGGAGTTCTAGAATTCCAAAATAGAATGTTGAGAGTTCTAGGATTCCAAAATAGAATGTTGGGAGTTCTAGAATTCCAAAATAGAATGTTGAGAGTTCTAGGATTCCAAAATAGAATGATGGGAGTTCTAGAATTCTAAAATAGAATGTTGGTGTTGCAGAATTCCAAAATAGAATGTTGGGAGTTCTAGAATTCCAAAATAGAATGTTGAGAGTTCTAGGATTCCAAAATAGAATGTTGAGAGCTCTAGAATTCCAAAATAGAATGTTGAGAGTTCTAGGATTCCAAAATAGAATGTTGGGAGTTCTAGAATTCCAAATAGAATGTTGGGAGTTCTAGAATTCTAAAATAGAATGTTGGTGTTGCAGAATTCCAAAATAGAATGTTGGGAGTTCTAGAATTCCAAAATAGAATGTTGGGAGTTCTAGAATTCCAAAATAGAATGTTGAGAGTTCTAGGATTCCAAAATAGAATGTTGGGAGTTCTAGAATTCTAAAATAGAATTTTGGTGTTGCAGAATTACAAAATAGAATGTTGGTGTTGCAGAATTCCAAAATAGAATGTTGGGAGTTCTAGAATTCCAAAATAGAATGTTGAGAGTTCTAGGATTCCAAAATAGAATGTTGAGAGCTCTAGAATTCCAAAATAGAATGTTGAGAGTTCTAGGATTCCAAAATAGAATGTTGGGAGTTCTAGAATTCCAAATAGAATGTTGGGAGTTCTAGAATTCTAAAATAGAATGTTGGTGTTGCAGAATTCCAAAATAGAATGTTGGGAGTTTTAGAATTCTAAAATAGAATGTTGGTGTTGTAGAATTCCAAAATAGAATGTTGAGCGTTCTAGGATTCCAAAATAGAATGTTGGGAGTTCTAGAATTCTAAAATAGAATGTTGGTGTTGCAGAATAACAAAATAGAATGTTGGGAGTTCTAGGATTCCAAAATAGAATGTTGGGAGTTCTAGAATTCCAAAATAGAATGTTGAGAGTTCTAGGATTCCAAAATAGAATGTTGCCAGTTCTAGGATTCCAAAATAGAATGTTGGGAGTTCTAGAATTCAAAAATAGAATGTTGGTGTTGTAGAATTCCAAAATAGAATGTTGAGCGTTCTAGGATTCCAAAATAGAATGTTGGGAGTTCTAGAATTCTAAAATAGAATGTTAAGAGTTCTAGTATTCCAAAATAGAATGTTGCCAGTTCTAGAATTCTAAAATAGAATGTTGGTGTTGCAGAATTCCAAAATAGAATGTTGGGAGTTCTAGAATTCCAAAATAGAATGTTGAGAGTTCTAGGATTCCAAAATAGAATGTTCGGAGTTCTAGAATTCTAAAATAGAATGTTGGTGTTGCAGAATTCCAAAATAGAATGTTGGGAGTTATAGAATTCCAAAATAGAATGTTGAGAGTTCTAGGATTCCAAAATAGAATGTTGAGAGCTCTAGAATTCCAAAATAGAATGTTGAGAGTTCTAGGATTCCAAAATAGAATGTTGGGAGTTCTAGAATTCTAAAATAGAATGTTGGTGTTGCAGGATGCCAAAATAGAATGTTGGGAGTTCTAGAATTCCAAAATAGAATGTTGAGAGTTCTAGGATTCCAAAATAGAATGTTGAGAGTTCTAGGATTCCAAAATAGAATGTTGGGAGTTCTAGAATTCTAAAATAGAATGTTGGTGTTGCAGAATTCCAAAATAGAATGTTGGGAGTTCTAGAATTCCAAAATAGAATGTTGAGAGTTCTAGGATTCCAAAATAGAATGTTGGGAGTTCTAGAATTCTAAAATAGAATTTTGGTGTTGCAGAATTACAAAATAGAATGTTGGGAGTTCTAGAATTCCAAAATAGAATGTTGAGAGTTCTAGGATTCCAAAATAGAATGTTGGCAGTTCTAGAATTCTAAAATAGAATGTTGGTGTTGCAGAATTCCAAAATAGAATGTTGGGAGTTCTAGGATTCCAAAATAGAATGTTGGGAGTCCTAGAATTCTAAAATAGAATGTTGGTGTTGCAGAATTACAAAATAGAATGTTGGGAGTTCTAGAATTCCAAAATAGAATGTTGAGAGTTCTAGGATTCCAAAATAGAATGTTGGGAGTTCTAGAATTCTAAAATAGAATGTTGGTGTTGCAGAATTCCAAAATAGAATGTTGGGAGTTTTAGGAATCCAAAATAGAATGTTGGGAGTTCTAGAATTCCAAAATAGAATGTTGAGAGTTCTAGGATTCCAAAACAGAATGTTGGGAGTTTTAGAATTCTAAAATAGAATGTTGGTGTTGCAGAATTCCAAAATAGAATGTTGGGAGTTCTAGGATTCCAAAATAGAATGTTGGGAGTTCTAGAATTCCAAAATAGAATTTTGAGAGTTCTAGGATTCCAATATAGAATGTTGGGAGTTCTAGAATTCTAAAATAGAATGTTGGTGTTGCAGAATTCCAAAATAGAATGTTGGGAGTTCTAGGATTCCAAAATAGAATGTTGGGAGTCCTAGAATTCTAAAATAGAATGTTGGTGTTGCAGAATTACAAAATAGAATGTTGGGAGTTCTAGAATTCCAAAATAGAATGTTGAGAGTTCTAGGATTCCAAAATAGAATGTTGGGAGTTCTAGAATTCTAAAATAGAATGTTGGTGTTGCAGAATTCCAAAATAGAATGTTGGGAGTTTTAGGAATCCAAAATAGAATGTTGGGAGTTCTAGAATTCCAAAATAGAATGTTGAGAGTTCTAGGATTCCAAAATAGAATGTTGGGAGTTTTAGAATTCTAAAATAGAATGTTGGTGTTGTAGAATTCCAAAATAGAATGTTGAGCGTTCTAGGATTCCAAAATAGAATGTTGGGAGTTCTAGAATTCTAAAATAGAATGTTGGTGTTGCAGAATAACAAAATAGAATGTTGGGAGTTCTAGAATTCCAAAATAGAATGTTGAGAGTTCTAGGATTCCAAAATAGAATGTTGAGAGTTCTAGGATTCCAAAATAGAATGTTGGGAGTTCTAGAATTCTAAAATAGAATGTTGGTGTTGCAGAATGCCAAAATAGAATGTTGGGAGTTCTAGAATTCCAAAATAGAATGTTGAGAGTTCTAGGATTCCAAAATAGAATGTTGAGAGTTCTAGGATTCCAAAATAGAATGTTGGGAGTTCTAGAATTCCAAAATAGAATTTTGAGAGTTCTAGGATTCCAATATAGAATGTTGGGAGTTCTAGAATTCTAAAATAGAATGTTGGTGTTGCAGAATTCCAAAATAGAATGTTGGGAGTTCTAGAATTCCAAAATAGAATGTTGAGAGTTCTAGGATTCCAAAATAGAATGTTGAGAGCTCTAGAATTCCAAAATAGAATGTTGAGAGTACTAGGATTCCAAAATAGAATGTTGGGAGTTCTATAATTCCAAAATAGAATGTTGAGAGTTCTAGGATTCGAAAATAGAATGTTGGGAGTTCTAGAATTCTAAAATAGAATGTTGGTGTTGCAGAATTCCAAAATAGAATGTTGGGAGTTCTAGGATTCCAAAATAGAATGTTGAGAGTTCTAGGATTCCAAAATAGAATGTTGAGAGTTCTAGGATTCCAAAATAGAATGTTGGGAGTTCTAGAATTCTAAAATAGAATGTTGGTGTTGCAGAATGCCAAAATAGAATGTTGGGAGTTCTAGAATTCCAAAATAGAATGTTGAGAGTTCTAGGATTCCAAAATAGAATGTTGGCAGTTCTAGAATTCTAAAATAGAATGTTGGTGTTGCAGAATAACAAAATAGAATGTTGGGAGTTCTAGAATTCCAAAATAGAATGTTGAGAGTTCTAGGATTCCAAAATAGAATGTTGGGAGTTCTAGAATTCCAAAATAGAATGTTGAGAGTTCTAGGATTCCAAAATAGAATGATGGGAGTTCTAGAATTCTAAAATAGAATGTTGGTGTTGCAGAATTCCAAAATAGAATGTTGGGAGTTCTAGAATTCCAAAATAGAATGTTGAGAGTTCTAGGATTCCAAAATAGAATGTTGAGAGCTCTAGAATTCCAAAATAGAATGTTGAGAGTTCTAGGATTCCAAAATAGAATGTTGGGAGTTCTAGAATTCCAAATAGAATGTTGGGAGTTCTAGAATTCTAAAATAGAATGTTGGTGTTGCAGAATTCCAAAATAGAATGTTGGGAGTTCTAGAATTCCAAAATAGAATGTTGGGAGTTCTAGAATTCCAAAATAGAATGTTGAGAGTTCTAGGATTCCAAAATAGAATGTTGGGAGTTCTAGAATTCTAAAATAGAATTTTGGTGTTGCAGAATTACAAAATAGAATGTTGGTGTTGCAGAATTCCAAAATAGAATGTTGGGAGTTCTAGAATTCCAAAATAGAATGTTGAGAGTTCTAGGATTCCAAAATAGAATGTTGAGAGCTCTAGAATTCCAAAATAGAATGTTGAGAGTTCTAGGATTCCAAAATAGAATGTTGGGAGTTCTAGAATTCCAAATAGAATGTTGGGAGTTCTAGAATTCTAAAATAGAATGTTGGTGTTGCAGAATTCCAAAATAGAATGTTGGGAGTTTTAGAATTCTAAAATAGAATGTTGGTGTTGTAGAATTCCAAAATAGAATGTTGAGCGTTCTAGGATTCCAAAATAGAATGTTGGGAGTTCTAGAATTCTAAAATAGAATGTTGGTGTTGCAGAATAACAAAATAGAATGTTGGGAGTTCTAGGATTCCAAAATAGAATGTTGGGAGTTCTAGAATTCCAAAATAGAATGTTGAGAGTTCTAGGATTCCAAAATAGAATGTTGCCAGTTCTAGGATTCCAAAATAGAATGTTGGGAGTTCTAGAATTCAAAAATAGAATGTTGGTGTTGTAGAATTCCAAAATAGAATGTTGAGCGTTCTAGGATTCCAAAATAGAATGTTGGGAGTTCTAGAATTCTAAAATAGAATGTTAAGAGTTCTAGTATTCCAAAATAGAATGTTGCCAGTTCTAGAATTCTAAAATAGAATGTTGGTGTTGCAGAATTCCAAAATAGAATGTTGGGAGTTCTAGAATTCCAAAATAGAATGTTGAGAGTTCTAGGATTCCAAAATAGAATGTTCGGAGTTCTAGAATTCTAAAATAGAATGTTGGTGTTGCAGAATTCCAAAATAGAATGTTGGGAGTTATAGAATTCCAAAATAGAATGTTGAGAGTTCTAGGATTCCAAAATAGAATGTTGAGAGCTCTAGAATTCCAAAATAGAATGTTGAGAGTTCTAGGATTCCAAAATAGAATGTTGGGAGTTCTAGAATTCTAAAATAGAATGTTGGTGTTGCAGGATGCCAAAATAGAATGTTGGGAGTTCTAGAATTCCAAAATAGAATGTTGAGAGTTCTAGGATTCCAAAATAGAATGTTGAGAGTTCTAGGATTCCAAAATAGAATGTTGGGAGTTCTAGAATTCTAAAATAGAATGTTGGTGTTGCAGAATTCCAAAATAGAATGTTGGGAGTTCTAGAATTCCAAAATAGAATGTTGAGAGTTCTAGGATTCCAAAATAGAATGTTGGGAGTTCTAGAATTCTAAAATAGAATTTTGGTGTTGCAGAATTACAAAATAGAATGTTGGGAGTTCTAGAATTCCAAAATAGAATGTTGAGAGTTCTAGGATTCCAAAATAGAATGTTGGCAGTTCTAGAATTCTAAAATAGAATGTTGGTGTTGCAGAATTCCAAAATAGAATGTTGGGAGTTCTAGGATTCCAAAATAGAATGTTGGGAGTCCTAGAATTCTAAAATAGAATGTTGGTGTTGCAGAATTACAAAATAGAATGTTGGGAGTTCTAGAATTCCAAAATAGAATGTTGAGAGTTCTAGGATTCCAAAATAGAATGTTGGGAGTTCTAGAATTCTAAAATAGAATGTTGGTGTTGCAGAATTCCAAAATAGAATGTTGGGAGTTTTAGGAATCCAAAATAGAATGTTGGGAGTTCTAGAATTCCAAAATAGAATGTTGAGAGTTCTAGGATTCCAAAACAGAATGTTGGGAGTTTTAGAATTCTAAAATAGAATGTTGGTGTTGTAGAATTCCAAAATAGAATGTTGAGCGTTCTAGGATTCCAAAATAGAATGTTGGGAGTTCTAGAATTCTAAAATAGAATGTTAAGAGTTCTAGGATTCCAAAATAGAATGTTGGCAGTTCTAGAATTCTAAAATAGAATGTTGGTGTTGCAGAATTCCAAAATAGAATGTTGGGAGTTCTAGAATTCCAAAATAGAATGTTGAGAGTTCTAGGATTCCAAAATAGAATGTTGGGAGTTCTAGAATTCGAAAAAAAGAATGTTAAGAGTTCTAGGATTCCAAAATAGAATGTTGCCAGTTCTAGAATTCTAAAATAGAATGTTGGTGTTGCAGAATAACAAAATAGAATGTTGAGAGTTCTAGGATTCCAAAATAGAATGTTGGGAGTTCTAGAATTCTAAAAAAGAATGTTAAGAGTTCTAGAATTCCAAAATAGAATGTTGAGAGTTCTAGGATTCCAAAATAGAATGTTGAGAGTTCTAGGATTCCAAAATAGAATGTTGGGAGTTCTAGAATTCTAAAATAGAATGTTGGTGTTGCAGAATTCCAAAATAGAATGTTGGGAGTTCTAGAATTCCAAAATAGAATTTTGAGAGTTCTAGGATTCCAATATAGAATGTTGGGAGTTCTAGAATTCTAAAATAGAATGTTGGTGTTGCAGAGTTCCAAAATAGAATGATGGGAGTTCTAGATTTCCAAAATAGAATGTTGAGAGTTCTAGGATTCCAAAATAGAATGTTGGGAGTTCTAGAATTCCAAAATAGAATGTTGAGAGTTCTAGGATTCCAAAATAGAATGTTGGGAGTTCTAGAATTCAAAAATAGAATGTTGGTGTTGTAGAATTCCAAAATAGAATGTTGAGCGTTCTAGGATTCCAAAATAGAATGTTGGGAGTTCTAGAATTCTAAAATAGAATGTTAAGAGTTCTAGGATTCCAAAATAGAATGTTGGCAGTTCTAGAATTCTAAAATAGAATGTTGGTGTTGCAGAATAACAAAATAGAATGTTGAGAGTTCTAGAATTCCAAAATAGAATGTTGAGAGTTCTAGGATTCCAAAATAGAATGTTGGGAGTTCTAGAATTCTAAAATAGAATGTTGGGAGTTCTAGGATTCCAAAATAGAATGTTGGCAGTTCTAGAATTCTAAAATAGAATGTTGGTGTTGCAGAATAACAAAATAGAATGTTGAGAGTTCTAGAATTCCAAAATAGAATGTTGAGAGTTCTAGGTTTCCAAAATAGAATGTTGAGAACTCTAGAATTCCAAAATAGAATGTTGAGAGTTCTAGGATTCCAAAATAGAATGTTGGGAGTTCTAGAATTCTAAAATAGAATGTTGGTGTTGCAGAATTCCAAAATAGAATGTTGGGAGTTCTAGAATTCCAAAATAGAATGTTGAGAGTTCTAGGATTCCAAAATAGAATGTTGAGAGCTCTAGAATTCCAAAATAGAATGTTGAGAGTTCTAGGATTCCAAAATAGAATGTTGGGAGTTCTAGAATTCTAAAATAGAATGTTGGTGTTGCAGAATTCCAAAATAGAATGTTGGGAGTTCTAGAATTCCAAAATAGAATGTTGAGCGTTCTATGATTCCAAAATAGAATGTTGGGAGTTCTAGAATTCTAAAAAAGAATGTTAAGAGTTCTAGGATTCCAAAATAGAATGTTGCCAGTTCTAGAATTCTAAAATAGAATGTTGGTGTTGCAGAATTCCAAAATAGAATGTTGGGAGTTCTAGAATTCCAAAATAGAATGTTGAGAGTTCTAGGATTCCAAAATAGAATGTTCGGAGTTCTAGAATTCTAAAATAGAATGTTGGTGTTGCAGAATTCCAAAATAGAATGTTGGGAGTTATAGAATTCCAAAATAGAATGTTGAGAGTTCTAGGATTCCAAAATAGAATGTTGAGAGCTCTAGATTTCCAAAATAGAATGTTGAGAGTTCTAGGATTCCAAAATAGAATGTTGGGAGTTCTAGAATTCTAAAATAGAATGTTGGTGTTGCAGGATGCCAAAATAGAATGTTGGGAGTTCTAGAATTCCAAAATAGAATGTTGAGAGTTCTAGGATTCCAAAATAGAATGTTGAGAGTTCTAGGATTCCAAAATAGAATGTTGGGAGTTCTAGAATTCTAAAATAGAATGTTGGTGTTGCAGAATTCCAAAATAGAATGTTGGGAGTTCTAGAATTCCAAAATAGAATGTTGAGAGTTCTAGGATTCCAAAATAGAATGTTGGCAGTTCTAGAATTCTAAAATAGAATTTTGGTGTTGCAGAATTACAAAATAGAATGTTGGGAGTTCTAGAATTCCAAAATAGAATGTTGGGAGTCCTAGAATTCTAAAATAGAATGTTGGTGTTGCAGAATTACAAAATAGAATGTTGGGAGTTCTAGAATTCCAAAATAGAATGTTGAGAGTTCTAGGATTCCAAAATAGAATGTTGGGAGTTCTAGAATTCTAAAATAGAATGTTGGTGTTGCAGAATTCCAAAATAGAATGTTGGGAGTTTTAGAATTCTAAAATAGAATGTTGGTGTTGTAGAATTCCAAAATAGAATGTTGAGCGTTCTAGGATTCCAAAATAGAATGTTGGGAGTTCTAGAATTCTAAAATAGAATGTTAAGAGTTCTAGGATTCCAAAATAGAATGTTGGGAGTCCTAGAATTCTAAAATAGAATGTTGGTGTTGCAGAATTACAAAATAGAATGTTGGGAGTTCTAGAATTCCAAAATAGAATGTTGAGAGTTCTAGGATTCCAAAATAGAATGTTGGGAGTTCTAGAATTCTAAAATAGAATGTTGGTGTTGCAGAATTCCAAAATAGAATGTTGGGAGTTTTAGGAATCCAAAATAGAATGTTGGGAGTTCTAGAATTCCAAAATAGAATGTTGAGAGTTCTAGGATTCCAAAATAGAATGTTGGGAGTTTTAGAATTCTAAAATAGAATGTTGGTGTTGTAGAATTCCAAAATAGAATGTTGAGCGTTCTAGGATTCCAAAATAGAATGTTGGGAGTTCTAGAATTCTAAAATAGAATGTTGGTGTTGCAGAATAACAAAATAGAATGTTGGGAGTTCTAGAATTCCAAAATAGAATGTTGAGAGTTCTAGGATTCCAAAATAGAATGTTGAGAGTTCTAGGATTCCAAAATAGAATGTTGGGAGTTCTAGAATTCTAAAATAGAATGTTGGTGTTGCAGAATGCCAAAATAGAATGTTGGGAGTTCTAGAATTCCAAAATAGAATGTTGAGAGTTCTAGGATTCCAAAATAGAATGTTGAGAGTTCTAGGATTCCAAAATAGAATGTTGGGAGTTCTAGAATTCCAAAATAGAATTTTGAGAGTTCTAGGATTCCAATATAGAATGTTGGGAGTTCTAGAATTCTAAAATAGAATGTTGGTGTTGCAGAATTCCAAAATAGAATGTTGGGAGTTCTAGAATTCCAAAATAGAATGTTGAGAGTTCTAGGATTCCAAAATAGAATGTTGAGAGTTCTAGGATTCCAAAATAGAATGTTGGGAGTTCTAGAATTCCAAAATAGAATGTTGAGAGTTCTAGGATTCCAAAATAGAATGTTGAGAGCTCTAGAATTCCAAAATAGAATGTTGAGAGTACTAGGATTCCAAAATAGAATGTTGGGAGTTCTAGAATTCCAAAATAGAATGTTGAGAGTTCTAGGATTCGAAAATAGAATGTTGGGAGTTCTAGAATTCTAAAATAGAATGTTGGTGTTGCAGAATTCCAAAATAGAATGTTGGGAGTTCTAGGATTCCAAAATAGAATGTTGAGAGTTCTAGGATTCCAAAATAGAATGTTGAGAGTTCTAGGATTCCAAAATAGAATGTTGGGAGTTCTAGAATTCTAAAATAGAATGTTGGTGTTGCAGAATGCCAAAATAGAATGTTGGGAGTTCTAGAATTCCAAAATAGAATGTTGAGAGTTCTAGGATTCCAAAATAGAATGTTGGCAGTTCTAGAATTCTAAAATAGAATGTTGGTGTTGCAGAATAACAAAATAGAATGTTGGGAGTTCTAGAATTCCAAAATAGAATGTTGAGAGTTCTAGGATTCCAAAATAGAATGTTGGGAGTTCTAGAATTCCAAAATAGAATGTTGAGAGTTCTAGGATTCCAAAATAGAATGATGGGAGTTCTAGAATTCTAAAATAGAATGTTGGTGTTGCAGAATTCCAAAATAGAATGTTGGGAGTTCTAGAATTCCAAAATAGAATGTTGAGAGTTCTAGGATTCCAAAATAGAATGTTGAGAGCTCTAGAATTCCAAAATAGAATGTTGAGAGTTCTAGGATTCCAAAATAGAATGTTGGGAGTTCTAGAATTCCAAATAGAATGTTGGGAGTTCTAGAATTCTAAAATAGAATGTTGGTGTTGCAGAATTCCAAAATAGAATGTTGGGAGTTCTAGAATTCCAAAATAGAATGTTGGGAGTTCTAGAATTCCAAAATAGAATGTTGAGAGTTCTAGGATTCCAAAATAGAATTTTGGGAGTTCTAGAATTCTAAAATAGAATTTTGGTGTTGCAGAATTACAAAATAGAATGTTGGTGTTGCAGAATTCCAAAATAGAATGTTGGGAGTTCTAGAATTCCAAAATAGAATGTTGAGAGTTCTAGGATTCCAAAATAGAATGTTGAGAGCTCTAGAATTCCAAAATAGAATGTTGAGAGTTCTAGGATTCCAAAATAGAATGTTGGGAGTTCTAGAATTCCAAATAGAATGTTGGGAGTTCTAGAATTCTAAAATAGAATGTTGGTGTTGCAGAATTCCAAAATAGAATGTTGGGAGTTTTAGAATTCTAAAATAGAATGTTGGTGTTGTAGAATTCCAAAATAGAATGTTGAGCGTTCTAGGATTCCAAAATAGAATGTTGGGAGTTCTAGAATTCTAAAATAGAATGTTGGTGTTGCAGAATAACAAAATAGAATGTTGGGAGTTCTAGGATTCCAAAATAGAATGTTGGGAGTTCTAGAATTCCAAAATAGAATGTTGAGAGTTCTAGGATTCCAAAATAGAATGTTGCCAGTTCTAGGATTCCAAAATAGAATGTTGGGAGTTCTAGAATTCAAAAATAGAATGTTGGTGTTGTAGAATTCCAAAATAGAATGTTGAGCGTTCTAGGATTCCAAAATAGAATGTTGGGAGTTCTAGAATTCTAAAATAGAATGTTAAGAGTTCTAGTATTCCAAAATAGAATGTTGCCAGTTCTAGAATTCTAAAATAGAATGTTGGTGTTGCAGAATTCCAAAATAGAATGTTGGGAGTTCTAGAATTCCAAAATAGAATGTTGAGAGTTCTAGGATTCCAAAATAGAATGTTCGGAGTTCTAGAATTCTAAAATAGAATGTTGGTGTTGCAGAATTCCAAAATAGAATGTTGGGAGTTATAGAATTCCAAAATAGAATGTTGAGAGTTCTAGGATTCCAAAATAGAATGTTGAGAGCTCTAGGATTCCAAAATAGAATGTTGAGAGTTCTAGGATTCCAAAATAGAATGTTGGGAGTTCTAGAATTCTAAAATAGAATGTTGGTGTTGCAGAATTCCAAAATAGAATGTTGAGAGTTCTAGGATTCCAAAATAGAATGTTGGGAGTTCTAGAATTCCAAAATAGAATGTTGAGAGTTCTAGGATTCCAAAATAGAATGTTGGGAGTTCTAGAATTCAAAAATAGAATGTTGGTGTTGTAGAATTCCAAAATAGAATGTTGAGCGTTCTAGGATTCCAAAATAGAATGTTGGGAGTTCTAGAATTCCAAAATAGAATTTTGAGAGTTCTAGGATTCCAATATAGAATGTTGGGAGTTCTAGAATTCTAAAATAGAATGTTGGTGTTGCAGAATTCCAAAATAGAATGTTGGGAGTTCTAGGATTCCAAAATAGAATGTTGGGAGTCCTAGAATTCTAAAATAGAATGTTGGTGTTGCAGAATTACAAAATAGAATGTTGGGAGTTCTAGAATTCCAAAATAGAATGTTGAGAGTTCTAGGATTCCAAAATAGAATGTTGGGAGTTCTAGAATTCTAAAATAGAATGTTGGTGTTGCAGAATTCCAAAATAGAATGTTGGGAGTTTTAGGAATCCAAAATAGAATGTTGGGAGTTCTAGAATTCCAAAATAGAATGTTGAGAGTTCTAGGATTCCAAAATAGAATGTTGGGAGTTTTAGAATTCTAAAATAGAATGTTGGTGTTGTAGAATTCCAAAATAGAATGTTGAGCGTTCTAGGATTCCAAAATAGAATGTTGGGAGTTCTAGAATTCTAAAATAGAATGTTGGTGTTGCAGAATAACAAAATAGAATGTTGGGAGTTCTAGAATTCCAAAATAGAATGTTGAGAGTTCTAGGATTCCAAAATAGAATGTTGAGAGTTCTAGGATTCCAAAATAGAATGTTGGGAGTTCTAGAATTCTAAAATAGAATGTTGGTGTTGCAGAATGCCAAAATAGAATGTTGGGAGTTCTAGAATTCCAAAATAGAATGTTGAGAGTTCTAGGATTCCAAAATAGAATGTTGAGAGTTCTAGGATTCCAAAATAGAATGTTGAGAGTTCTAGGATTCCAAAATAGAATGTTGGGAGTTCTAGAATTCTAAAATAGAATGTTGGTGTTGCAGAATGCCAAAATAGAATGTTGCCAGTTCTAGGATTCCAAAATAGAATGTTGGGAGTTCTAGAATTCAAAAATAGAATGTTGGTGTTGTAGAATTCCAAAATAGAATGTTGAGCGTTCTAGGATTCCAAAATAGAATGTTGGGAGTTCTAGAATTCTAAAATAGAATGTTAAGAGTTCTAGGATTCCAAAATAGAATGTTGCCAGTTCTAGAATTCTAAAATAGAATGTTGGTGTTGCAGAATTCCAAAATAGAATGTTGGGAGTTCTAGAATTCCAAAATAGAATGTTGAGAGTTCTAGGATTCCAAAATAGAATGTTCGGAGTTCTAGAATTCTAAAATAGAATGTTGGTGTTGCAGAATTCCAAAATAGAATGTTGGGAGTTATAGAATTCCAAAATAGAATGTTGAGAGTTCTAGGATTCCAAAATAGAATGTTGAGAGCTCTAGAATTCCAAAATAGAATGTTGAGAGTTCTAGGATTCCAAAATAGAATGTTGGGAGTTCTAGAATTCTAAAATAGAATGTTGGTGTTGCAGGATGCCAAAATAGAATGTTGGGAGTTCTAGAATTCCAAAATAGAATGTTGAGAGTTCTAGGATTCCAAAATAGAATGTTGAGAGTTCTAGGATTCCAAAATAGAATGTTGGGAGTTCTAGAATTCTAAAATAGAATGTTGGTGTTGCAGAATTCCAAAATAGAATGTTGGGAGTTCTAGAATTCCAAAATAGAATGTTGAGAGTTCTAGGATTCCAAAATGGAATGTTGGGAGTTCTAGAATTCTAAAATAGAATTTTGGTGTTGCAGAATTACAAAATAGAATGTTGGGAGTTCTAGAATTCCAAAATAGAATGTTGAGAGTTCTAGGATTCCAAAATAGAATGTTGGCAGTTCTAGAATTCTAAAATAGAATGTTGGTGTTGCAGAATTCCAAAATAGAATGTTGGGAGTTCTAGGATTCCAAAATAGAATGTTGGGAGTCCTAGAATTCTAAAATAGAATGTTGGTGTTGCAGAATTACAAAATAGAATGTTGGGAGTTCTAGAATTCCAAAATAGAATGTTGAGAGTTCTAGGATTCCAAAATAGAATGTTGGGAGTTCTAGAATTCTAAAATAGAATGTTGGTGTTGCAGAATTCCAAAATAGAATGTTGGGAGTTTTAGGAATCCAAAATAGAATGTTGGGAGTTCTAGAATTCCAAAATAGAATGTTGAGAGTTCTAGGATTCCAAAATAGAATGTTGGGAGTTTTAGAATTCTAAAATAGAATGTTGGTGTTGTAGAATTCCAAAATAGAATGTTGAGCGTTCTAGGATTCCAAAATAGAATGTTGGGAGTTCTAGAATTCTAAAATAGAATGTTGGTGTTGCAGAATAACAAAATAGAATGTTGGGAGTTCTAGAATTCCAAAATAGAATGTTGAGAGTTCTAGGATTCCAAAATAGAATGTTGAGAGTTCTAGGATTCCAAAATAGAATGTTGGGAGTTCTAGAATTCTAAAATAGAATGTTGGTGTTGCAGAATGCCAAAATAGAATGTTGGGAGTTCTAGAATTCCAAAATAGAATGTTGAGAGTTCTAGGATTCCAAAATAGAATGTTGAGAGTTCTAGGATTCCAAAATAGAATGTTGGGAGTTCTAGAATTCTAAAATAGAATGTTGGTGTTGCAGAATTCCAAAATAGAATGTTGGGAGTTCTAGAATTCCAAAATAGAATGTTGGGAGTTCTAGAATTCTAAAATAGAATGTTGGTGTTGCAGAATTCCAAAATAGAATGTTGGGAGTTCTAGAATTCCAAAATAGAATGTTGAGCGTTCTATGATTCCAAAATAGAATGTTGGGAGTTCTAGAATTCTAAAAAAAGAATGTTAAGAGTTCTAGGATTCCAAAATAGAATGTTGCCAGTTCTAGAATTCTAAAATAGAATGTTGGTGTTGCAGAATAACAAAATAGAATGTTGAGAGTTCTAGGATTCCAAAATAGAATGTTGGGAGTTCTAGAATTCTAAAAAAGAATGTTAAGAGTTCTAGGATTCCAAAATAGAATGTTGGTAGTTCTAGAATTCTAAAATAGAATGATGGTGTTGCAGAATAACAAAATAGAATGTTGGGAGTTCTAGAATTCCAAAATAGAATGTTGAGAGTTCTAGGATTCCAAAATAGAATGTTGAGAGTTCTAGGATTCCAAAATAGAATGTTGGGAGTTCTAGAATTCTAAAATAGAATGTTGGTGTTGCAGAATTCCAAAATAGAATGTTGAGAGTTCTAGGATTCCAAAATAGAATGTTGGGAGTTCTAGAATTCAAAAATAGAATGTTGGTGTTGTAGAATTCCAAAATAGAATGTTGAGCGTTCTAGGATTCCAAAATAGAATGTTGGGAGTTCTAGAATTCCAAAATAGAATTTTGAGAGTTCTAGGATTCCAATATAGAATGTTGGGAGTTCTAGAATTCTAAAATAGAATGTTGGTGTTGCAGAATTCCAAAATAGAATGTTGGGAGTTCTAGGATTCCAAAATAGAATGTTGGGAGTCCTAGAATTCTAAAATAGAATGTTGGTGTTGCAGAATTACAAAATAGAATGTTGGGAGTTCTAGAATTCCAAAATAGAATGTTGAGAGTTCTAGGATTCCAAAATAGAATGTTGGGAGTTCTAGAATTCTAAAATAGAATGTTGGTGTTGCAGAATTCCAAAATAGAATGTTGGGAGTTTTAGGAATCCAAAATAGAATGTTGGGAGTTCTAGAATTCCAAAATAGAATGTTGAGAGTTCTAGGATTCCAAAATAGAATGTTGGGAGTTTTAGAATTCTAAAATAGAATGTTGGTGTTGTAGAATTCCAAAATAGAATGTTGAGCGTTCTAGGATTCCAAAATAGAATGTTGGGAGTTCTAGAATTCTAAAATAGAATGTTGGTGTTGCAGAATAACAAAATAGAATGTTGGGAGTTCTAGAATTCCAAAATAGAATGTTGAGAGTTCTAGGATTCCAAAATAGAATGTTGAGAGTTCTAGGATTCCAAAATAGAATGTTGGGAGTTCTAGAATTCTAAAATAGAATGTTGGTGTTGCAGAATGCCAAAATAGAATGTTGGGAGTTCTAGAATTCCAAAATAGAATGTTGAGAGTTCTAGGATTCCAAAATAGAATGTTGAGAGTTCTAGGATTCCAAAATAGAATGTTGGGAGTTCTAGAATTCCAAAATAGAATTTTGAGAGTTCTAGGATTCCAATATAGAATGTTGGGAGTTCTAGAATTCTAAAATAGAATGTTGGTGTTGCAGAATTCCAAAATAGAATGTTGGGAGTTCTAGAATTCCAAAATAGAATGTTGAGAGTTCTAGGATTCCAAAATAGAATGTTGAGAGCTCTAGAATTCCAAAATAGAATGTTGAGAGTACTAGGATTCCAAAATAGAATGTTGGGAGTTCTAGAATTCCAAAATAGAATGTTGAGAGTTCTAGGATTCGAAAATAGAATGTTGGGAGTTCTAGAATTCTAAAATAGAATGTTGGTGTTGCAGAATTCCAAAATAGAATGTTGGGAGTTCTAGGATTCCAAAATAGAATGTTGAGAGTTCTAGGATTCCAAAATAGAATGTTGAGAGTTCTAGGATTCCAAAATAGAATGTTGGGAGTTCTAGAATTCTAAAATAGAATGTTGGTGTTGCAGAATGCCAAAATAGAATGTTGGGAGTTCTAGAATTCCAAAATAGAATGTTGAGAGTTCTAGGATTCCAAAATAGAATGTTGGCAGTTCTAGAATTCTAAAATAGAATGTTGGTGTTGCAGAATAACAAAATAGAATGTTGGGAGTTCTAGAATTCCAAAATAGAATGTTGAGAGTTCTAGGATTCCAAAATAGAATGTTGGGAGTTCTAGAATTCCAAAATAGAATGTTGAGAGTTCTAGGATTCCAAAATAGAATGATGGGAGTTCTAGAATTCTAAAATAGAATGTTGGTGTTGCAGAATTCCAAAATAGAATGTTGGGAGTTCTAGAATTCCAAAATAGAATGTTGAGAGTTCTAGGATTCCAAAATAGAATGTTGAGAGCTCTAGAATTCCAAAATAGAATGTTGAGAGTTCTAGGATTCCAAAATAGAATGTTGGGAGTTCTAGAATTCCAAATAGAATGTTGGGAGTTCTAGAATTCTAAAATAGAATGTTGGTGTTGCAGAATTCCAAAATAGAATGTTGGGAGTTCTAGAATTCCAAAATAGAATGTTGGGAGTTCTAGAATTCCAAAATAGAATGTTGAGAGTTCTAGGATTCCAAAATAGAATGTTGGGAGTTCTAGAATTCTAAAATAGAATTTTGGTGTTGCAGAATTACAAAATAGAATGTTGGTGTTGCAGAATTCCAAAATAGAATGTTGGGAGTTCTAGAATTCCAAAATAGAATGTTGAGAGTTCTAGGATTCCAAAATAGAATGTTGAGAGCTCTAGAATTCCAAAATAGAATGTTGAGAGTTCTAGGATTCCAAAATAGAATGTTGGGAGTTCTAGAATTCCAAATAGAATGTTGGGAGTTCTAGAATTCTAAAATAGAATGTTGGTGTTGCAGAATTCCAAAATAGAATGTTGGGAGTTTTAGAATTCTAAAATAGAATGTTGGTGTTGTAGAATTCCAAAATAGAATGTTGAGCGTTCTAGGATTCCAAAATAGAATGTTGGGAGTTCTAGAATTCTAAAATAGAATGTTGGTGTTGCAGAATAACAAAATAGAATGTTGGGAGTTCTAGGATTCCAAAATAGAATGTTGGGAGTTCTAGAATTCCAAAATAGAATGTTGAGAGTTCTAGGATTCCAAAATAGAATGTTGCCAGTTCTAGGATTCCAAAATAGAATGTTGGGAGTTCTAGAATTCAAAAATAGAATGTTGGTGTTGTAGAATTCCAAAATAGAATGTTGAGCGTTCTAGGATTCCAAAATAGAATGTTGGGAGTTCTAGAATTCTAAAATAGAATGTTAAGAGTTCTAGTATTCCAAAATAGAATGTTGCCAGTTCTAGAATTCTAAAATAGAATGTTGGTGTTGCAGAATTCCAAAATAGAATGTTGGGAGTTCTAGAATTCCAAAATAGAATGTTGAGAGTTCTAGGATTCCAAAATAGAATGTTCGGAGTTCTAGAATTCTAAAATAGAATGTTGGTGTTGCAGAATTCCAAAATAGAATGTTGGGAGTTATAGAATTCCAAAATAGAATGTTGAGAGTTCTAGGATTCCAAAATAGAATGTTGAGAGCTCTAGAATTCCAAAATAGAATGTTGAGAGTTCTAGGATTCCAAAATAGAATGTTGGGAGTTCTAGAATTCTAAAATAGAATGTTGGTGTTGCAGGATGCCAAAATAGAATGTTGGGAGTTCTAGAATTCCAAAATAGAATGTTGAGAGTTCTAGGATTCCAAAATAGAATGTTGAGAGTTCTAGGATTCCAAAATAGAATGTTGGGAGTTCTAGAATTCTAAAATAGAATGTTGGTGTTGCAGAATTCCAAAATAGAATGTTGGGAGTTCTAGAATTCCAAAATAGAATGTTGAGAGTTCTAGGATTCCAAAATAGAATGTTGGGAGTTCTAGAATTCTAAAATAGAATTTTGGTGTTGCAGAATTACAAAATAGAATGTTGGGAGTTCTAGAATTCCAAAATAGAATGTTGAGAGTTCTAGGATTCCAAAATAGAATGTTGGCAGTTCTAGAATTCTAAAATAGAATGTTGGTGTTGCAGAATTCCAAAATAGAATGTTGGGAGTTCTAGGATTCCAAAATAGAATGTTGGGAGTCCTAGAATTCTAAAATAGAATGTTGGTGTTGCAGAATTACAAAATAGAATGTTGGGAGTTCTAGAATTCCAAAATAGAATGTTGAGAGTTCTAGGATTCCAAAATAGAATGTTGGGAGTTCTAGAATTCTAAAATAGAATGTTGGTGTTGCAGAATTCCAAAATAGAATGTTGGGAGTTTTAGGAATCCAAAATAGAATGTTGGGAGTTCTAGAATTCCAAAATAGAATGTTGAGAGTTCTAGGATTCCAAAACAGAATGTTGGGAGTTTTAGAATTCTAAAATAGAATGTTGGTGTTGCAGAATTCCAAAATAGAATGTTGGGAGTTCTAGGATTCCAAAATAGAATGTTGGGAGTTCTAGAATTCCAAAATAGAATTTTGAGAGTTCTAGGATTCCAATATAGAATGTTGGGAGTTCTAGAATTCTAAAATAGAATGTTGGTGTTGCAGAATTCCAAAATAGAATGTTGGGAGTTCTAGGATTCCAAAATAGAATGTTGGGAGTCCTAGAATTCTAAAATAGAATGTTGGTGTTGCAGAATTACAAAATAGAATGTTGGGAGTTCTAGAATTCCAAAATAGAATGTTGAGAGTTCTAGGATTCCAAAATAGAATGTTGGGAGTTCTAGAATTCTAAAATAGAATGTTGGTGTTGCAGAATTCCAAAATAGAATGTTGGGAGTTTTAGGAATCCAAAATAGAATGTTGGGAGTTCTAGAATTCCAAAATAGAATGTTGAGAGTTCTAGGATTCCAAAATAGAATGTTGGGAGTTTTAGAATTCTAAAATAGAATGTTGGTGTTGTAGAATTCCAAAATAGAATGTTGAGCGTTCTAGGATTCCAAAATAGAATGTTGGGAGTTCTAGAATTCTAAAATAGAATGTTGGTGTTGCAGAATAACAAAATAGAATGTTGGGAGTTCTAGAATTCCAAAATAGAATGTTGAGAGTTCTAGGATTCCAAAATAGAATGTTGAGAGTTCTAGGATTCCAAAATAGAATGTTGGGAGTTCTAGAATTCTAAAATAGAATGTTGGTGTTGCAGAATGCCAAAATAGAATGTTGGGAGTTCTAGAATTCCAAAATAGAATGTTGAGAGTTCTAGGATTCCAAAATAGAATGTTGAGAGTTCTAGGATTCCAAAATAGAATGTTGGGAGTTCTAGAATTCCAAAATAGAATTTTGAGAGTTCTAGGATTCCAATATAGAATGTTGGGAGTTCTAGAATTCTAAAATAGAATGTTGGTGTTGCAGAATTCCAAAATAGAATGTTGGGAGTTCTAGAATTCCAAAATAGAATGTTGAGAGTTCTAGGATTCCAAAATAGAATGTTGAGAGCTCTAGAATTCCAAAATAGAATGTTGAGAGTACTAGGATTCCAAAATAGAATGTTGGGAGTTCTAGAATTCCAAAATAGAATGTTGAGAGTTCTAGGATTCGAAAATAGAATGTTGGGAGTTCTAGAATTCTAAAATAGAATGTTGGTGTTGCAGAATTCCAAAATAGAATGTTGGGAGTTCTAGGATTCCAAAATAGAATGTTGAGAGTTCTAGGATTCCAAAATAGAATGTTGAGAGTTCTAGGATTCCAAAATAGAATGTTGGGAGTTCTAGAATTCTAAAATAGAATGTTGGTGTTGCAGAATGCCAAAATAGAATGTTGGGAGTTCTAGAATTCCAAAATAGAATGTTGAGAGTTCTAGGATTCCAAAATAGAATGTTGGCAGTTCTAGAATTCTAAAATAGAATGTTGGTGTTGCAGAATAACAAAATAGAATGTTGGGAGTTCTAGAATTCCAAAATAGAATGTTGAGAGTTCTAGGATTCCAAAATAGAATGTTGGGAGTTCTAGAATTCCAAAATAGAATGTTGAGAGTTCTAGGATTCCAAAATAGAATGATGGGAGTTCTAGAATTCTAAAATAGAATGTTGGTGTTGCAGAATTCCAAAATAGAATGTTGGGAGTTCTAGAATTCCAAAATAGAATGTTGAGAGTTCTAGGATTCCAAAATAGAATGTTGAGAGCTCTAGAATTCCAAAATAGAATGTTGAGAGTTCTAGGATTCCAAAATAGAATGTTGGGAGTTCTAGAATTCCAAATAGAATGTTGGGAGTTCTAGAATTCTAAAATAGAATGTTGGTGTTGCAGAATTCCAAAATAGAATGTTGGGAGTTCTAGAATTCCAAAATAGAATGTTGGGAGTTCTAGAATTCCAAAATAGAATGTTGAGAGTTCTAGGATTCCAAAATAGAATGTTGGGAGTTCTAGAATTCTAAAATAGAATTTTGGTGTTGCAGAATTACAAAATAGAATGTTGGTGTTGCAGAATTCCAAAATAGAATGTTGGGAGTTCTAGAATTCCAAAATAGAATGTTGAGAGTTCTAGGATTCCAAAATAGAATGTTGAGAGCTCTAGAATTCCAAAATAGAATGTTGAGAGTTCTAGGATTCCAAAATAGAATGTTGGGAGTTCTAGAATTCCAAATAGAATGTTGGGAGTTCTAGAATTCTAAAATAGAATGTTGGTGTTGCAGAATTCCAAAATAGAATGTTGGGAGTTTTAGAATTCTAAAATAGAATGTTGGTGTTGTAGAATTCCAAAATAGAATGTTGAGCGTTCTAGGATTCCAAAATAGAATGTTGGGAGTTCTAGAATTCTAAAATAGAATGTTGGTGTTGCAGAATAACAAAATAGAATGTTGGGAGTTCTAGGATTCCAAAATAGAATGTTGGGAGTTCTAGAATTCCAAAATAGAATGTTGAGAGTTCTAGGATTCCAAAATAGAATGTTGCCAGTTCTAGGATTCCAAAATAGAATGTTGGGAGTTCTAGAATTCAAAAATAGAATGTTGGTGTTGTAGAATTCCAAAATAGAATGTTGAGCGTTCTAGGATTCCAAAATAGAATGTTGGGAGTTCTAGAATTCTAAAATAGAATGTTAAGAGTTCTAGTATTCCAAAATAGAATGTTGCCAGTTCTAGAATTCTAAAATAGAATGTTGGTGTTGCAGAATTCCAAAATAGAATGTTGGGAGTTCTAGAATTCCAAAATAGAATGTTGAGAGTTCTAGGATTCCAAAATAGAATGTTCGGAGTTCTAGAATTCTAAAATAGAATGTTGGTGTTGCAGAATTCCAAAATAGAATGTTGGGAGTTATAGAATTCCAAAATAGAATGTTGAGAGTTCTAGGATTCCAAAATAGAATGTTGAGAGCTCTAGAATTCCAAAATAGAATGTTGAGAGTTCTAGGATTCCAAAATAGAATGTTGGGAGTTCTAGAATTCTAAAATAGAATGTTGGTGTTGCAGGATGCCAAAATAGAATGTTGGGAGTTCTAGAATTCCAAAATAGAATGTTGAGAGTTCTAGGATTCCAAAATAGAATGTTGAGAGTTCTAGGATTCCAAAATAGAATGTTGGGAGTTCTAGAATTCTAAAATAGAATGTTGGTGTTGCAGAATTCCAAAATAGAATGTTGGGAGTTCTAGAATTCCAAAATAGAATGTTGAGAGTTCTAGGATTCCAAAATAGAATGTTGGGAGTTCTAGAATTCTAAAATAGAATTTTGGTGTTGCAGAATTACAAAATAGAATGTTGGGAGTTCTAGAATTCCAAAATAGAATGTTGAGAGTTCTAGGATTCCAAAATAGAATGTTGGCAGTTCTAGAATTCTAAAATAGAATGTTGGTGTTGCAGAATTCCAAAATAGAATGTTGGGAGTTCTAGGATTCCAAAATAGAATGTTGGGAGTCCTAGAATTCTAAAATAGAATGTTGGTGTTGCAGAATTACAAAATAGAATGTTGGGAGTTCTAGAATTCCAAAATAGAATGTTGAGAGTTCTAGGATTCCAAAATAGAATGTTGGGAGTTCTAGAATTCTAAAATAGAATGTTGGTGTTGCAGAATTCCAAAATAGAATGTTGGGAGTTTTAGGAATCCAAAATAGAATGTTGGGAGTTCTAGAATTCCAAAATAGAATGTTGAGAGTTCTAGGATTCCAAAACAGAATGTTGGGAGTTTTAGAATTCTAAAATAGAATGTTGGTGTTGTAGAATTCCAAAATAGAATGTTGAGCGTTCTAGGATTCCAAAATAGAATGTTGGGAGTTCTAGAATTCTAAAATAGAATGTTAAGAGTTCTAGGATTCCAAAATAGAATGTTGGCAGTTCTAGAATTCTAAAATAGAATGTTGGTGTTGCAGAATTCCAAAATAGAATGTTGGGAGTTCTAGAATTCCAAAATAGAATGTTGAGAGTTCTAGGATTCCAAAATAGAATGTTGGGAGTTCTAGAATTCGAAAAAAAGAATGTTAAGAGTTCTAGGATTCCAAAATAGAATGTTGCCAGTTCTAGAATTCTAAAATAGAATGTTGGTGTTGCAGAATAACAAAATAGAATGTTGAGAGTTCTAGGATTCCAAAATAGAATGTTGGGAGTTCTAGAATTCTAAAAAAGAATGTTAAGAGTTCTAGAATTCCAAAATAGAATGTTGAGAGTTCTAGGATTCCAAAATAGAATGTTGAGAGTTCTAGGATTCCAAAATAGAATGTTGGGAGTTCTAGAATTCTAAAATAGAATGTTGGTGTTGCAGAATTCCAAAATAGAATGTTGGGAGTTCTAGAATTCCAAAATAGAATTTTGAGAGTTCTAGGATTCCAATATAGAATGTTGGGAGTTCTAGAATTCTAAAATAGAATGTTGGTGTTGCAGAGTTCCAAAATAGAATGATGGGAGTTCTAGATTTCCAAAATAGAATGTTGAGAGTTCTAGGATTCCAAAATAGAATGTTGGGAGTTCTAGAATTCCAAAATAGAATGTTGAGAGTTCTAGGATTCCAAAATAGAATGTTGGGAGTTCTAGAATTCAAAAATAGAATGTTGGTGTTGTAGAATTCCAAAATAGAATGTTGAGCGTTCTAGGATTCCAAAATAGAATGTTGGGAGTTCTAGAATTCTAAAATAGAATGTTAAGAGTTCTAGGATTCCAAAATAGAATGTTGGCAGTTCTAGAATTCTAAAATAGAATGTTGGTGTTGCAGAATAACAAAATAGAATGTTGAGAGTTCTAGAATTCCAAAATAGAATGTTGAGAGTTCTAGGATTCCAAAATAGAATGTTGGGAGTTCTAGAATTCTAAAATAGAATGTTGGGAGTTCTAGGATTCCAAAATAGAATGTTGGCAGTTCTAGAATTCTAAAATAGAATGTTGGTGTTGCAGAATAACAAAATAGAATGTTGAGAGTTCTAGAATTCCAAAATAGAATGTTGAGAGTTCTAGGTTTCCAAAATAGAATGTTGAGAACTCTAGAATTCCAAAATAGAATGTTGAGAGTTCTAGGATTCCAAAATAGAATGTTGGGAGTTCTAGAATTCTAAAATAGAATGTTGGTGTTGCAGAATTCCAAAATAGAATGTTGGGAGTTCTAGAATTCCAAAATAGAATGTTGAGAGTTCTAGGATTCCAAAATAGAATGTTGAGAGCTCTAGAATTCCAAAATAGAATGTTGAGAGTTCTAGGATTCCAAAATAGAATGTTGGGAGTTCTAGAATTCTAAAATAGAATGTTGGTGTTGCAGAATTCCAAAATAGAATGTTGGGAGTTCTAGAATTCCAAAATAGAATGTTGAGCGTTCTATGATTCCAAAATAGAATGTTGGGAGTTCTAGAATTCTAAAAAAGAATGTTAAGAGTTCTAGGATTCCAAAATAGAATGTTGCCAGTTCTAGAATTCTAAAATAGAATGTTGGTGTTGCAGAATTCCAAAATAGAATGTTGGGAGTTCTAGAATTCCAAAATAGAATGTTGAGAGTTCTAGGATTCCAAAATAGAATGTTCGGAGTTCTAGAATTCTAAAATAGAATGTTGGTGTTGCAGAATTCCAAAATAGAATGTTGGGAGTTATAGAATTCCAAAATAGAATGTTGAGAGTTCTAGGATTCCAAAATAGAATGTTGAGAGCTCTAGATTTCCAAAATAGAATGTTGAGAGTTCTAGGATTCCAAAATAGAATGTTGGGAGTTCTAGAATTCTAAAATAGAATGTTGGTGTTGCAGGATGCCAAAATAGAATGTTGGGAGTTCTAGAATTCCAAAATAGAATGTTGAGAGTTCTAGGATTCCAAAATAGAATGTTGAGAGTTCTAGGATTCCAAAATAGAATGTTGGGAGTTCTAGAATTCTAAAATAGAATGTTGGTGTTGCAGAATTCCAAAATAGAATGTTGGGAGTTCTAGAATTCCAAAATAGAATGTTGAGAGTTCTAGGATTCCAAAATAGAATGTTGGCAGTTCTAGAATTCTAAAATAGAATTTTGGTGTTGCAGAATTACAAAATAGAATGTTGGGAGTTCTAGAATTCCAAAATAGAATGTTGGGAGTCCTAGAATTCTAAAATAGAATGTTGGTGTTGCAGAATTACAAAATAGAATGTTGGGAGTTCTAGAATTCCAAAATAGAATGTTGAGAGTTCTAGGATTCCAAAATAGAATGTTGGGAGTTCTAGAATTCTAAAATAGAATGTTGGTGTTGCAGAATTCCAAAATAGAATGTTGGGAGTTTTAGAATTCTAAAATAGAATGTTGGTGTTGTAGAATTCCAAAATAGAATGTTGAGCGTTCTAGGATTCCAAAATAGAATGTTGGGAGTTCTAGAATTCTAAAATAGAATGTTAAGAGTTCTAGGATTCCAAAATAGAATGTTGGGAGTCCTAGAATTCTAAAATAGAATGTTGGTGTTGCAGAATTACAAAATAGAATGTTGGGAGTTCTAGAATTCCAAAATAGAATGTTGAGAGTTCTAGGATTCCAAAATAGAATGTTGGGAGTTCTAGAATTCTAAAATAGAATGTTGGTGTTGCAGAATTCCAAAATAGAATGTTGGGAGTTTTAGGAATCCAAAATAGAATGTTGGGAGTTCTAGAATTCCAAAATAGAATGTTGAGAGTTCTAGGATTCCAAAATAGAATGTTGGGAGTTTTAGAATTCTAAAATAGAATGTTGGTGTTGTAGAATTCCAAAATAGAATGTTGAGCGTTCTAGGATTCCAAAATAGAATGTTGGGAGTTCTAGAATTCTAAAATAGAATGTTGGTGTTGCAGAATAACAAAATAGAATGTTGGGAGTTCTAGAATTCCAAAATAGAATGTTGAGAGTTCTAGGATTCCAAAATAGAATGTTGAGAGTTCTAGGATTCCAAAATAGAATGTTGGGAGTTCTAGAATTCTAAAATAGAATGTTGGTGTTGCAGAATGCCAAAATAGAATGTTGGGAGTTCTAGAATTCCAAAATAGAATGTTGAGAGTTCTAGGATTCCAAAATAGAATGTTGAGAGTTCTAGGATTCCAAAATAGAATGTTGGGAGTTCTAGAATTCCAAAATAGAATTTTGAGAGTTCTAGGATTCCAATATAGAATGTTGGGAGTTCTAGAATTCTAAAATAGAATGTTGGTGTTGCAGAATTCCAAAATAGAATGTTGGGAGTTCTAGAATTCCAAAATAGAATGTTGAGAGTTCTAGGATTCCAAAATAGAATGTTGAGAGCTCTAGAATTCCAAAATAGAATGTTGAGAGTACTAGGATTCCAAAATAGAATGTTGGGAGTTCTAGAATTCCAAAATAGAATGTTGAGAGTTCTAGGATTCGAAAATAGAATGTTGGGAGTTCTAGAATTCTAAAATAGAATGTTGGTGTTGCAGAATTCCAAAATAGAATGTTGGGAGTTCTAGGATTCCAAAATAGAATGTTGAGAGTTCTAGGATTCCAAAATAGAATGTTGAGAGTTCTAGGATTCCAAAATAGAATGTTGGGAGTTCTAGAATTCTAAAATAGAATGTTGGTGTTGCAGAATGCCAAAATAGAATGTTGGGAGTTCTAGAATTCCAAAATAGAATGTTGAGAGTTCTAGGATTCCAAAATAGAATGTTGGCAGTTCTAGAATTCTAAAATAGAATGTTGGTGTTGCAGAATAACAAAATAGAATGTTGGGAGTTCTAGAATTCCAAAATAGAATGTTGAGAGTTCTAGGATTCCAAAATAGAATGTTGGGAGTTCTAGAATTCCAAAATAGAATGTTGAGAGTTCTAGGATTCCAAAATAGAATGATGGGAGTTCTAGAATTCTAAAATAGAATGTTGGTGTTGCAGAATTCCAAAATAGAATGTTGGGAGTTCTAGAATTCCAAAATAGAATGTTGAGAGTTCTAGGATTCCAAAATAGAATGTTGAGAGCTCTAGAATTCCAAAATAGAATGTTGAGAGTTCTAGGATTCCAAAATAGAATGTTGGGAGTTCTAGAATTCCAAATAGAATGTTGGGAGTTCTAGAATTCTAAAATAGAATGTTGGTGTTGCAGAATTCCAAAATAGAATGTTGGGAGTTCTAGAATTCCAAAATAGAATGTTGGGAGTTCTAGAATTCCAAAATAGAATGTTGAGAGTTCTAGGATTCCAAAATAGAATGTTGGGAGTTCTAGAATTCTAAAATAGAATTTTGGTGTTGCAGAATTACAAAATAGAATGTTGGTGTTGCAGAATTCCAAAATAGAATGTTGGGAGTTCTAGAATTCCAAAATAGAATGTTGAGAGTTCTAGGATTCCAAAATAGAATGTTGAGAGCTCTAGAATTCCAAAATAGAATGTTGAGAGTTCTAGGATTCCAAAATAGAATGTTGGGAGTTCTAGAATTCCAAATAGAATGTTGGGAGTTCTAGAATTCTAAAATAGAATGTTGGTGTTGCAGAATTCCAAAATAGAATGTTGGGAGTTTTAGAATTCTAAAATAGAATGTTGGTGTTGTAGAATTCCAAAATAGAATGTTGAGCGTTCTAGGATTCCAAAATAGAATGTTGGGAGTTCTAGAATTCTAAAATAGAATGTTGGTGTTGCAGAATAACAAAATAGAATGTTGGGAGTTCTAGGATTCCAAAATAGAATGTTGGGAGTTCTAGAATTCCAAAATAGAATGTTGAGAGTTCTAGGATTCCAAAATAGAATGTTGCCAGTTCTAGGATTCCAAAATAGAATGTTGGGAGTTCTAGAATTCAAAAATAGAATGTTGGTGTTGTAGAATTCCAAAATAGAATGTTGAGCGTTCTAGGATTCCAAAATAGAATGTTGGGAGTTCTAGAATTCTAAAATAGAATGTTAAGAGTTCTAGTATTCCAAAATAGAATGTTGCCAGTTCTAGAATTCTAAAATAGAATGTTGGTGTTGCAGAATTCCAAAATAGAATGTTGGGAGTTCTAGAATTCCAAAATAGAATGTTGAGAGTTCTAGGATTCCAAAATAGAATGTTCGGAGTTCTAGAATTCTAAAATAGAATGTTGGTGTTGCAGAATTCCAAAATAGAATGTTGGGAGTTATAGAATTCCAAAATAGAATGTTGAGAGTTCTAGGATTCCAAAATAGAATGTTGAGAGCTCTAGAATTCCAAAATAGAATGTTGAGAGTTCTAGGATTCCAAAATAGAATGTTGGGAGTTCTAGAATTCTAAAATAGAATGTTGGTGTTGCAGGATGCCAAAATAGAATGTTGGGAGTTCTAGAATTCCAAAATAGAATGTTGAGAGTTCTAGGATTCCAAAATAGAATGTTGAGAGTTCTAGGATTCCAAAATAGAATGTTGGGAGTTCTAGAATTCTAAAATAGAATGTTGGTGTTGCAGAATTCCAAAATAGAATGTTGGGAGTTCTAGAATTCCAAAATAGAATGTTGAGAGTTCTAGGATTCCAAAATAGAATGTTGGGAGTTCTAGAATTCTAAAATAGAATTTTGGTGTTGCAGAATTACAAAATAGAATGTTGGGAGTTCTAGAATTCCAAAATAGAATGTTGAGAGTTCTAGGATTCCAAAATAGAATGTTGGCAGTTCTAGAATTCTAAAATAGAATGTTGGTGTTGCAGAATTCCAAAATAGAATGTTGGGAGTTCTAGGATTCCAAAATAGAATGTTGGGAGTCCTAGAATTCTAAAATAGAATGTTGGTGTTGCAGAATTACAAAATAGAATGTTGGGAGTTCTAGAATTCCAAAATAGAATGTTGAGAGTTCTAGGATTCCAAAATAGAATGTTGGGAGTTCTAGAATTCTAAAATAGAATGTTGGTGTTGCAGAATTCCAAAATAGAATGTTGGGAGTTTTAGGAATCCAAAATAGAATGTTGGGAGTTCTAGAATTCCAAAATAGAATGTTGAGAGTTCTAGGATTCCAAAACAGAATGTTGGGAGTTTTAGAATTCTAAAATAGAATGTTGGTGTTGTAGAATTCCAAAATAGAATGTTGAGCGTTCTAGGATTCCAAAATAGAATGTTGGGAGTTCTAGAATTCTAAAATAGAATGTTAAGAGTTCTAGGATTCCAAAATAGAATGTTGGCAGTTCTAGAATTCTAAAATAGAATGTTGGTGTTGCAGAATTCCAAAATAGAATGTTGGGAGTTCTAGAATTCCAAAATAGAATGTTGAGAGTTCTAGGATTCCAAAATAGAATGTTGGGAGTTCTAGAATTCGAAAAAAAGAATGTTAAGAGTTCTAGGATTCCAAAATAGAATGTTGCCAGTTCTAGAATTCTAAAATAGAATGTTGGTGTTGCAGAATAACAAAATAGAATGTTGAGAGTTCTAGGATTCCAAAATAGAATGTTGGGAGTTCTAGAATTCTAAAAAAGAATGTTAAGAGTTCTAGAATTCCAAAATAGAATGTTGAGAGTTCTAGGATTCCAAAATAGAATGTTGAGAGTTCTAGGATTCCAAAATAGAATGTTGGGAGTTCTAGAATTCTAAAATAGAATGTTGGTGTTGCAGAATTCCAAAATAGAATGTTGGGAGTTCTAGAATTCCAAAATAGAATTTTGAGAGTTCTAGGATTCCAATATAGAATGTTGGGAGTTCTAGAATTCTAAAATAGAATGTTGGTGTTGCAGAGTTCCAAAATAGAATGATGGGAGTTCTAGATTTCCAAAATAGAATGTTGAGAGTTCTAGGATTCCAAAATAGAATGTTGGGAGTTCTAGAATTCCAAAATAGAATGTTGAGAGTTCTAGGATTCCAAAATAGAATGTTGGGAGTTCTAGAATTCAAAAATAGAATGTTGGTGTTGTAGAATTCCAAAATAGAATGTTGAGCGTTCTAGGATTCCAAAATAGAATGTTGGGAGTTCTAGAATTCTAAAATAGAATGTTAAGAGTTCTAGGATTCCAAAATAGAATGTTGGCAGTTCTAGAATTCTAAAATAGAATGTTGGTGTTGCAGAATAACAAAATAGAATGTTGAGAGTTCTAGAATTCCAAAATAGAATGTTGAGAGTTCTAGGATTCCAAAATAGAATGTTGGGAGTTCTAGAATTCTAAAATAGAATGTTGGGAGTTCTAGGATTCCAAAATAGAATGTTGGCAGTTCTAGAATTCTAAAATAGAATGTTGGTGTTGCAGAATAACAAAATAGAATGTTGAGAGTTCTAGAATTCCAAAATAGAATGTTGAGAGTTCTAGGTTTCCAAAATAGAATGTTGAGAACTCTAGAATTCCAAAATAGAATGTTGAGAGTTCTAGGATTCCAAAATAGAATGTTGGGAGTTCTAGAATTCTAAAATAGAATGTTGGTGTTGCAGAATTCCAAAATAGAATGTTGGGAGTTCTAGAATTCCAAAATAGAATGTTGAGAGTTCTAGGATTCCAAAATAGAATGTTCGGAGTTCTAGAATTCTAAAATAGAATGTTGGTGTTGCAGAATTCCAAAATAGAATGTTGGGAGTTCTAGAATTCCAAAATAGAATGTTGAGCGTTCTATGATTCCAAAATAGAATGTTGGGAGTTCTAGAATTCTAAAAAAGAATGTTAAGAGTTCTAGGATTCCAAAATAGAATGTTGCCAGTTCTAGAATTCTAAAATAGAATGTTGGTGTTGCAGAATTCCAAAATAGAATGTTGGGAGTTCTAGAATTCCAAAATAGAATGTTGAGAGTTCTAGGATTCCAAAATAGAATGTTCGGAGTTCTAGAATTCTAAAATAGAATGTTGGTGTTGCAGAATTCCAAAATAGAATGTTGGGAGTTATAGAATTCCAAAATAGAATGTTGAGAGTTCTAGGATTCCAAAATAGAATGTTGAGAGCTCTAGATTTCCAAAATAGAATGTTGAGAGTTCTAGGATTCCAAAATAGAATGTTGGGAGTTCTAGAATTCTAAAATAGAATGTTGGTGTTGCAGGATGCCAAAATAGAATGTTGGGAGTTCTAGAATTCCAAAATAGAATGTTGAGAGTTCTAGGATTCCAAAATAGAATGTTGAGAGTTCTAGGATTCCAAAATAGAATGTTGGGAGTTCTAGAATTCTAAAATAGAATGTTGGTGTTGCAGAATTCCAAAATAGAATGTTGGGAGTTCTAGAATTCCAAAATAGAATGTTGAGAGTTCTAGGATTCCAAAATAGAATGTTGGCAGTTCTAGAATTCTAAAATAGAATTTTGGTGTTGCAGAATTACAAAATAGAATGTTGGGAGTTCTAGAATTCCAAAATAGAATGTTGGGAGTCCTAGAATTCTAAAATAGAATGTTGGTGTTGCAGAATTACAAAATAGAATGTTGGGAGTTCTAGAATTCCAAAATAGAATGTTGAGAGTTCTAGGATTCCAAAATAGAATGTTGGGAGTTCTAGAATTCTAAAATAGAATGTTGGTGTTGCAGAATTCCAAAATAGAATGTTGGGAGTTTTAGAATTCTAAAATAGAATGTTGGTGTTGTAGAATTCCAAAATAGAATGTTGAGCGTTCTAGGATTCCAAAATAGAATGTTGGGAGTTCTAGAATTCTAAAATAGAATGTTAAGAGTTCTAGGATTCCAAAATAGAATGTTGGCAGTTCTAGAATTCTAAAATAGAATGTTGGTGTTGCAGAATTCCAAAATAGAATGTTGGGAGTTCTAGAATTCCAAAATAGAATGTTGAGAGTTCTAGGATTCCAAAATAGAATGTTGGGAGTTCTAGAATTCCAAAATAGAATGTTGAGAGTTCTAGGATTCCAAAATAGAATGATGGGAGTTCTAGAATTCTAAAATAGAATGTTGGTGTTGCAGAATTCCAAAATAGAATGTTGGGAGTTCTAGAATTCCAAAATAGAATGTTGAGAGTTCTAGGATTCCAAAATAGAATGTTGAGAGCTCTAGAATTCCAAAATAGAATGTTGAGAGTTCTAGGATTCTAAAATAGAATGTTGGGAGTTCTAGAATTCTAAAATAGAATTTTGGTGTTGCAGAATTACAAAATAGAATGTTGGTGTTGCAGAATTCCAAAATAGAATGTTGAGCGTTCTAGGATTCCAAAATAGAATGTTGGGAGTTCTAGAATTCTAAAATAGAATGTTGGTGTTGCAGAATAACAAAATAGAATGTTGGGAGTTTTAGAATTCTAAAATAGAATGTTGGTGTTGTAGAATTCCAAAATAGAATGTTGAGCGTTCTAGGATTCCAAAATAGAATGTTGGGAGTTCTAGAATTCTAAAATAGAATGTTGGTGTTGCAGAATAACAAAATAGAATGTTGGGAGTTCTAGAATTCCAAAATAGAATGTTGAGAGTTCTAGGATTCCAAAATAGAATGTTGAGAGTTCTAGGATTCCAAAATAGAATGTTGGGAGTTCTAGAATTCTAAAATAGAATGTTGGTGTTGCAGAATGCCAAAATAGAATGTTGGGAGTTCTAGAATTCCAAAATAGAATGTTGAGAGTTCTAGGATTCCAAAATAGAATGTTGAGAGTTCTAGGATTCCAAAATAGAATGTTGGGAGTTCTAGAATTCTAAAATAGAATGTTGGTGTTGCAGAATTCCAAAATAGAATGTTGGGAGTTCTAGAATTCCAAAATAGAATGTTGAGAGTTCTAGGATTCCAAAATAGAATGTTGAGAGCTCTAGAATTCCAAAATAGAATGTTGAGAGTTCTAGGATTCCAAAATAGAATGTTGGGAGTTCTAGAATTCTAAAATAGAATGTTGGTGTTGCAGAATTCCAAAATAGAATGTTGGGAGTTCTAGAATTCCAAAATAGAATGTTGAGCGTTCTATGATTCCAAAATAGAATGTTGGGAGTTCTAGAATTCTAAAAAAAGAATGTTAAGAGTTCTAGGATTCCAAAATAGAATGTTGCCAGTTCTAGAATTCTAAAATAGAATGTTGGTGTTGCAGAATAACAAAATAGAATGTTGAGAGTTCTAGGATTCCAAAATAGAATGTTGGGAGTTCTAGAATTCTAAAAAAGAATGTTAAGAGTTCTAGGATTCCAAAATAGAATGTTGGTAGTTCTAGAATTCTAAAATAGAATGATGGTGTTGCAGAATAACAAAATAGAATGTTGGGAGTTCTAGAATTCCAAAATAGAATGTTGAGAGTTCTAGGATTCCAAAATAGAATGTTGAGAGTTCTAGGATTCCAAAATAGAATGTTGGGAGTTCTAGAATTCTAAAATAGAATGTTGGTGTTGCAGAATTCCAAAATAGAATGTTGGGAGTTCTAGAATTCCAAAATAGAATTTTGAGAGTTCTAGGATTCCAATATAGAATGTTGGGAGTTCTAGAATTCTAAAATAGAATGTTGGTGTTGCAGAATTCCAAAATAGAATGATGGGAGTTCTAGATTTCCAAAATAGAATGTTGAGAGTTCTAGGATTCCAAAATAGAATGTTGGGAGTTCTAGAATTCCAAAATAGAATGTTGAGAGTTCTAGGATTCCAAAATAGAATGTTGGGAGTTCTAGAATTCAAAAATAGAATGTTGGTGTTGTAGAATTCCAAAATAGAATGTTGAGCGTTCTAGGATTCCAAAATAGAATGTTGGGAGTTCTAGAATTCCAAAATAGAATTTTGAGAGTTCTAGGATTCCAATATAGAATGTTGGGAGTTCTAGAATTCTAAAATAGAATGTTGGTGTTGCAGAATTCCAAAATAGAATGTTGGGAGTTCTAGAATTCCAAAATAGAATGTTGAGAGTTCTAGGATTCCAAAATAGAATGTTGAGAGCTCTAGAATTCCAAAATAGAATGTTGAGAGTACTAGGATTCCAAAATAGAATGTTGAGAGTTCTAGGATTCCAAAATAGAATGATGGGAGTTCTAGAATTCTAAAATAGAATGTTGGTGTTGCAGAATTCCAAAATAGAATGTTGGGAGTTCTAGAATTCCGAAATAGAATGTTGAGAGTTCTAGGATTCCAAAATAGAATGTTGAGAGCTCTAGAATTCCAAAATAGAATGTTGAGAGTTCTAGGATTCCAAAATAGAATGTTGGGAGTTCTAGAATTCCAAATAGAATGTTGGGAGTTCTAGAATTCTAAAATAGAATGTTGGTGTTGCAGAATTCCAAAATAGAATGTTGGGAGTTCTAGAATTCCAAAATAGAATGTTGGGAGTTCTAGAATTCCAAAATAGAATGTTGAGAGTTCTAGGATTCTAAAATAGAATGTTGGGAGTTCTAGAATTCTAAAATAGAATTTTGGTGTTGCAGAATTACAAAATAGAATGTTGGTGTTGCAGAATTCCAAAATAGAATGTTGGGAGTTCTAGAATTCTAAAATAGAATGTTGAGAGTTCTAGGATTCGAAAATAGAATGTTGGGAGTTCTAGAATTCTAAAATAGAATGTTGGTGTTGCAGAATTCCAAAATAGAATGTTGGGAGTTCTAGGATTCCAAAATAGAATGATGGGAGTTCTAGAATTCCAAAATAGAATGTTGAGAGTTCTAGGATTCCAAAATAGAATGTTGGGAGTTTTAGAATTCTAAAATAGAATGTTGGTGTTGTAGAATTCCAAAATAGAATGTTGAGCGTTCTAGGATTCCAAAATAGAATGTTGGGAGTTCTAGAATTCTAAAATAGAATGTTGGTGTTGCAGAATAACAAAATAGAATGTTGGGAGTTCTAGAATTCCAAAATAGAATGTTGAGAGTTCTAGGATTCCAAAATAGAATGTTGAGAGTTCTAGGATTCCAAAATAGAATGTTGGGAGTTCTAGAATTCTAAAATAGAATGTTGGTGTTGCAGAATGCCAAAATAGAATGTTGGGAGTTCTAGAATTCCAAAATAGAATGTTGAGAGTTCTAGGATTCCAAAATAGAATGTTGAGAGTTCTAGGATTCCAAAATAGAATGTTGGGAGTTCTAGAATTCTAAAATAGAATGTTGGTGT